>NW_022170511.1:23228909-23233567 GCF_008802855.1 Photinus pyralis | reverse complement strand
ATTTAAAGTAACGTCCGTAATTTTCATAAACAGTGTTACCTACTCAATAAAGAATAATTAATAAGACCACCGCACCTGAACCCAGAAGTTCGCCTAGAAGCGAACAGGGTACACAGTATACCTGTATACTCCAGCATCTACTCTCTAATGGTATCAAGATCTAACTCCTAAATTATTGCTTATGGGCAGAGAGGTTCATTTGCAAGTGGGAATTTTTTACTAATTTGTTTCTGTAAAAGAAGAGTGACTATTGCGCGAGGCAGATAAAATATCACTCTTACATAGTCTTAAACTCCTAACATAACGAGAAAATTAGTTTTCATTGGTGATAAGGTTTAAGCCACGGAGTGGGGATGCACAAAAGTAGTGGCAATGAGTCGTGGGACAATGCGCGTTAAGGCACGATAGAGTTCGCGTCAACCCGTCAGAGATTAAACCACATGGCAATTCACGTCGTGCACCGCGTGAAGCCATCAAAAAACCAAAATAAAAAATATCTGATGTGCCATTACTAAACTTAAGCGCATTTTTGATGTGGCAGATTGGTAGCTTTCAGGCTTAAGTTCCTCAAGAATCGATTGCACATATGTAATATCATAGAGCGTTGTTCACTCTATGCTAATACTGAAACGTTGAAGGATCTACGAACTTCCGTTACCGAGATCCGGATCGATTTATAAAAGGAGACATTTAAAAAAAAATCATAAATTAACAACTTCAGGAATGTCTTTCGGTTTTTCGAGAAAGCGGTGCAGGAATAGTACGATAGTACGAATATAATGCTAAAAAGTTGTAAGGTATTCCATTGGCGAGATCTCTATCGATTTAAAAGGCGCCCGAACAGCCGTGAAACAATAAGCGCCTTTTTGGGAATCAATAATGCACCAAAAATTAAGTCTGCCACGTTTTACGCAGGCTATATATTGCCAAATTTCGCGTGAAGCAGCAAACGGGTATGTCTATGAATCCCATGGTGGATTTTATTGTGTGTTAGTTGAATCCGTGCCGTTAAATCACCACAAGTAATCGACCAATATTTTATATTATGTCAATTTCAACCCCCTGTAGATTATCGCAGAAGGTTTTATTTATAGATGTGGCATGTAACATTCACAGAAGTTGTAACCCCTGTTGTAGAGGAAGAATTTTATTATGTACCTACGGCACTGGTAAAAAAATGTCTATAACAATTAATGTTTTCTAATTAATTAATTAAATAATAGTTTGCCACCCTCGTTTCCACCTTACATCACAAGTATTGACTTGGAGCATACATTTTTACCCCTATTTTTACACAATGCAAAAAATTTAAATAACTTACATTCGAGCTTACATTTAACGAGACGTCGAAATTTTCCCATTTTGATAGGTAGCAAAAATTCGGAAAATTTGATGATGAGCGCCTTGTGCAATACAATTGAACATTTTTTATCGCCTGCTTTAAAGATGATTGATGGTTTCAAGTAGTCTCCAGTTTAGTATTTGTGTGTTTCATCGTTTGTTCATTTGTCTTGCATTGTGCCAGGCATATTTCCATTTGAATCTTGTTGCTCTTTCTCTTACATCCGTGACTTTAGTCTTTGTCCTTATCCAAGTGTTGCGTTTTCTATCTTTTAATGTTATATGTAGCATTTTTTGCTCGGGGGATTTCAATGCCAAGCTAGGTACAAAACAGGATGAAAACGAACATAAAATAGGAAAATGTAGACCCGGCACTAGAAATGAGAGAGGCTAATTGCTTTATAACTTCTAAGAAGAACAAAATCTATATTCCATGAACACCTTTTTTAAAAAGAAACCCCAAAGAAATTTGGTTGATTCACTGGAGTAATTTACCAATGTTCCGCAGTAGGGGCACCCTTATAACCTCGCTTATAACTTAGGGTTTTAACAGCTACCAAAAGCGCGAATTAATCGTCTTTAAACTTTTAACCGGTTACCGTTTTATTCAGAATCTATTATCACCTCATATACATTATTATTATTTTCTTTAGGTTAAAATGGGGAGCATGAATTGCTGAAAATGCATTTTCCCATGTTATTTCCCTATGTTCCGCCGTCAACTTGCCATTGCCACGCTGTATAACATAATAATAAAATAGCTTAGGTCTAGGAAGTACACTGTGGCACAGTTTACCCGCGTTTTATAAACTGCCTGGGTATTTTATATCATGATGGATTTAAAAAAAGCATATTCCTGACAAATCCTTCTTTAGGGCCTTCATACCACTCCCACTCCGCAATTGTACATATCTACAGAGGCATTTTAAATATAAACTCGACCAAAGACATACAGATTTGTAAGTACCTCGGTAAGTACCTACCTACTAATTTCGTTAGGAAAAGGATGTGTTGTTTGTCTTATGAAAACGCGTTGTAGTGGGCCAAAAATGGCCACGTTTAAACATCCTTTTAACTGGACTAGTCACAGGTGACATAAACTAACGAAATTAACTGCATAATTATTCAGTCTAGAATAAGAGCCCTAACAAATGTTTGCTGAGTGTTAGCTGCAACTGTTCGCAGACTACTAGCGCGGAAGCATTTTTTGCAATGGCCTTATTTGTATGGTAGCAGCAATCCCAAATACGAATATAATGTAGGTTCTACCATTCAAGTTCAACGTTCCAATAGTTTAACATTATTTTTCGATCGAGTGGTGTAGTTTCCTTAATAAGACGCTTAAATAAATTTGAAGTGAATCACGCTCTTAAAATGTATTGGTAAACACAAGAATTTTCCATTCTTGTAAAATAAGTTGTCCCAATAAACAATCAGGTTCACTTTACAAATATGGTTACAGGCCGCCGTGTCGCCTAAAATTAGTTTATCCTTTTCAGTAATTGCACTTAACGAGCTTTGTAAGTGTAGGACAAATTTGCCCTGTTTAAAAACTCCTCCAAATAACAGACAGAAAAACAAACGCGCCTTACTAAGGTCAAGTCTTGTTCAACTTCAACGTACCGTGAACAATTATTAATGAAACTCTAAAGCTTAATTGAAGTTCACTTCAATTACGACGTACAAATGTAGGTAATTGACTGGGTAAAATAATAACAGAACTTACAAGAAATTGATACCTTCCAGGATGAAATGCGTTATTGTAAATTAACGCTTGAATGCCGGTTAAGAGATAAAATCTTTAGACTGTTATAAAACAATCTAACTGTTATATTAGTTATATAAATTAAATTTTGCAATTTTTATGCTAATTGAATAAACAGCGGAACGGGAGAAATTATTGGAACTTTGTAGCAATTGTTCTAAAGTTACAGTTCTTTTCATTAGATATTGCAGTGCTATTTTTTTTAATGTAAGAAGACAAGGAAATGACTTCTTTTTATTAAGGGATGTGACCCTTGGAATTCCAAATAGCTCCACCTAAGTCGTTACGGTTGGTCACAAATAAATTAGTCACGAATCTGACCCACTCGTCCAGTCACGATATAATGCATTTTTGAGAATGTATAAAATGAGCCGTTGGAAACTGCTACTAATTTAAATTACCAGTCCCAGGTTCAATAAAAATTGACCTGAATGGAATATTCTGATTTTTATCGAATCTGAAACAAACAAAGTGTGCCGCCGTTCGACTCTTGAATCAAATGAAAGCCCATGATTCAGTTGCCGTTGTTTAAGCATCCACTAGGCCATATATGGCGTATATCGCCCAAATTTCTCTTCAATCAGTTCGTACTTTGGATTTTAGGAGATTATGCAGGGCAGAAAATTCACTTGTCCAAAAATTGTAACACTTGAACTCTAGATAGACTATAAAATTGAACCCCTGCGACACTGGCACAAACTTCAATATGCCAATTTTTAATTTACCCACGGATAGCTCAGTAATAAAAATGTTTTGGTACCCCTTATCTTGCGGAAACTGGTACATTCTCCTGTTCAAAATATACACACACCTCTGAATGCTAAATAAAATTTTAATCCAACCAAAGGAATGGTATCCGTGAACTAAATGCAATCTTCTAATCAATGAAGCAAAATAACCAAAAATTCTTCGTTTGGATTCGATTCTTACCAAATAACACAATAGAAATCTGTTTCATGCAAGACATTCTCTCGGGTCGATTCTTTTAGGAATATTAAAATTGCTTCGACCAAATTTCTTATGCAAATTCTTACCAAAAATTCTTTGTTTGGATTCGATTCTTACCAAATAACACAATAGAAATCTGTTTCATGCAAGACATTCTCTCGGGTCGATTCTTTTAGGAATATTAAAATTGCTTCGACCAAATTTCTTATGCAAATTCTTACCAAAAATTCTTTGTTTGGATTCGATTCTTACCAAATAACACAATAGAAATCTGTTTCATGCAAGACATTCTCTCGGGTCGATTCTTTTAGGAATATTAAAATTGCTTCGACCAAATTTCTTATGCAAATTCTTACCAAAAATTCTTTGTTTGGATTCGATTCTTACCAAATAACACAATAGAAATCTGTTTCATGCAAGACATTCTCTCGGGTCGATTCTTTTAGGAATATTAAAATTGCTTCGAACAAAATTTCTTATGCAAATTCTTAAAAATAACCGACAACTACTTTATAACAGTAAAAAAATTAAAAATATCTTACAGTTATTGACGTGGGTAATATTCTCTTCTGGTAAAAAATGGATCTTATCTCTCCTTGGGAAA
>NW_022170511.1:23119938-23228809 GCF_008802855.1 Photinus pyralis | reverse complement strand
GCGGACGGACGGACGGACGGACAAAGTGGCCACAATAGCGCATTTTTTTTTTATTTTTGTGGAAATGCGCTAAAAACGTGTTATTGTTGAACTAATTTACGGTTTTTTAACTACTGCAGACATTTTTAGCTAAATTTTCACTTCCCGATTTGTTGACTGTAGATCATAGAAGCTGTAAACCAAATATTTTTGGTGGATTTTCCGGAAGGAAACTAAGACCAGTAGATTTTTATACGCATTCTTTAATTTATAGTGGTACACTCGGATCAATAAACGGTAGCAAATCGAACTAGTTTGGAAGAGTTTCTTTACTTGCTATTCGATTTGAGCGATTCTTTTTATCGAAACGTCAATTTTTTATTTTAAATATTTTAATCGAAATAATGAACAACTCCGGCCACACTAATTTTCTGTTAAAAGTCAGAAATTGCAACTTAAACTCCTAATTTCCGACTTAGGCATGGAAATTCCCACTTTATTTCCGAATTTAAGTCCTAATTTCATGTTATTAATTTTTAATTTGAAATTTTCAGTGAACAGTATCGTTGGAATAAGGTTACTTTACATTAATTATGAATTATTATGTAATGAAAAAGCGTGATTACTCCAAAAATGTGGTTTTTAGACGCATTTAGCAATCGTATATACTTTTCTCAAATAGTAAACATTTTTGAACTTCTTATCCACTAAAAGCCAATTAGTTGTCAATAATCTGTCTAATCTAGCATTAACTTCACTAAATTTAATTTACTTTAATATTCAAATTAATTTGTAACGAATTTTCTAGAGCGGAATCAAGGCGACATCAAGTCGCTATCAAGTCAATAAAGGCGATAAGGAATGAAAGCGAATGTGACTTATTATTTCCATGAAATATTATTTGCTGGTCGAAGAACCCTCTAGATTATTTACTATATAAGTAAATTGAATTGTGTTTAGTCCGAGTCTCAACATCGATGCCGAAGTGATAAATGGTGAAATTCGCGCACGTGCTATATATGTATTATAAATTTACGCGTTAGTTACTTATTAATAGTGTTAGTTCATGTGGACATTAACAAGTTAAGTTGATTTGAATTATAACCTTTACCGATTATGACTTCTTTGCAGATACTGACGGCTTTAGATCATGGTTGTATTTCACATTGTAGTAGCAGGGAGCGAACCCGAAGACGACTCTCCAGGTTCTAAAGAACCGTGCTGTGAGGGGACTTAGGTTTTCGCGATACTTAAGGTGATTTCTGGCCACCGTAGGCGATGTAGTAGTGGTTAAAAGATTCAGATGGTGCAGAATATATTGAGTGTGGGTGAGAATTTAATATGATTTTTATTTTAAACGTTCTAAAGGGCTGGTTCCTTCTAGTTTAGGTCCAAAATTGACAGTTTGTGAGGTTGCGCGTTTTAAAAAATTAGTTCATGTAGTATTTGAAGGGGAGCATCATTTTTTGCGAGTTTTTTCAGGAATATAAAAAATGACTTTTAGCCGAAATGGTTTTTATACAAAATCTCTAAAAACGGTCGATTCCTATTTTGATACAATATAAAAAATGGTAGATATTCATTTATATTTATTGATGAGTTGCAATATTCTCCCATCGTCTTGGATGGATGGTAGTAGAAATTTGGAAAATTGGATGGTGGAACGCCTTTTTTACAATTCAGTCGGATTTCTGTATCGCCAGGTTTGGTTACTCGAAAGACGAATTTGAATCCAGGATAAACCCGTGCTTCATATTCCCCCCAATTAATTAGTTCCAATTTGGCTTCCGCAGTATAAAAGGTCCAAAATTACCCTTATAACTTGGAGTTTTGGTAGCCAACAAAAGCCCAAATTAATGGTCTTTAACTTTTTTAGCAGTTGCCGTTTTATTTACGATATTAGCACCTCGTATAAAAAAATTAGGCGAATAACTTTAATTACTTAACATGTTTTCTAAGGTAACTTGCCACTCCAAAAATCTAACGCAACGAAAATGTTTGCACCTTGGATTCTAACGCTTTCGCGGTAACATTTTATTTAAGCGCAGGAACGTTAATCCGTAACGAAAGAATGTTCGCTCGCGTATTAATTTTGCAACATTCCCAGTTACTACCCGGAACAAAAACTACAACTTTTGCGATAAACTACCACATACAACTACTTTTCACATATCTGGATTATACGAACTCGTCTTGAAGCTTTTCTTTGAAGCAACAATTGTTACGAGATCTCAAATTACGTTACGTAATTCTGTCTCGAAGTTCTGGCTACGAACCCCATACGCGATTGCGAAAATGCAACGCTCGACCTGCAAAGCTTCTCTTCTAAAGTTTAGGTAAGAATGCCGCTCTCCCACCAAATTTTTCAGTCTATTCGCCGATTGAAAGTTTTGAAACGGAACCACCGCACCGTAACCGAAGCGTTTGCTCTATTTTTTATACACTCGAAGGTATAGCGGAGATTACCCCTCTCATGCCTCGCCTCGCCGGTTTCTAGTACCGGCAACACTGTAACGATCCGACTCTTATCTGCTTGAGCACTCGCCCTTATTTTAACGCGCTTTATTTCTGTAATATTAGTTCCGTTAGTTTAAAATTATATCAGAATGTGTGAGATACGCCACGCTTAATGAGTAATGGGGCCAGACAGGCGATGGCAGTCGCTATTGATACCGAAACGCCTGCTTTAACAGTTCACACGATTCGTCCCATTACGTACGGGTTTCGGATTATCGAGCCGATTTCCGAGTTTCGTTGGTTCCCTTTCGAATTTTCTAGTTTTGGCAAGTATATGTAAAAGTTCTCAATTTCGCGTAGAAAAGGAACTCCACCAACAGATGCGAGCTCTGTTTTGTGAAAAACTATGGAGATCGACGCACATCGGATTAAGACGGAAGGGTTGAAAGCAGTACTTTTTTTCGGAAACCGCAGCATAAGCGGAAGTATAGAGCCAAGTTGAATGCAGTAGAGATAAATAAAAAAGTTCATTGCCCGATTATGGTTACACAGGGTGTTATGAAATTCGCGCCCGTGGATAATGGGAGCTTAATTGTGAAAAAAAAACCGAACAGAAAACCCTATTACACTTTTGCGATCAGACAAATACCTTCCAAGATCCGAGCTTGCAAGAAAAATGACACAGAAATGATGTTGGGAGGCCCTTGGGTTCTACACATAACGCCCATGATCCCTTAAAAACTATTAAAATATAGAATTGATGCGAAGAAGCACCATAGGGATAATAGGGCAAAAGGGCACTAAGAAAAAATTTTCAATTTTACAAAATTTAAGGTTGGAGTTCCATTTTAATAATTTGAATATGAATAACTCTAAAACGATAGGAGCACAATATTTCTACTATACGGCAAAAAGGAGCATTAAATGACAACTATTGCGATGTTCGTACTCTATATAATCCGTATAATCCGTGAAAGGAATGACGACGACAACATGATACCTCAGGTTGAATTTTTTTTCAAGCATGCATTATCGTACGCGGTACAACAACACAAAGCCCTAAAGAATACCGGATTGATTCTATTAAATTCTCATTCACTTCAGTTAATAGAATTTGTTTGTTACTACTCGTTCACGTCATTCGTCCATTTTTTAAAGTCGAAGATGCGCGCAAACGACCCTACAAAAAAGAAATAATTGTTTCTTATTTGTCCTGTTACGGCAATTTTTATAGGTAATTAAACTGATCGAATAGATATAAAGCGAAAAAAAATCGCTTACAGGACCATTAGGAAAGCAGTTTAAGGAGTAGTGACCGTACAACTATCTGCGACATATGGCAATCGGCAGTGCCATTGCATTGCATATAAGACTGTTCAGCCGATGAGGACGGCCTTTCCATCCCTATTGAATTCTTGTAAATCTACGCATATTACCGTATACTAGGAAGTACTTTCAATCTTTACTAATGGTTAGTTGTATTTGTTTGTTTTCTATAAGCCAATTATACCAGTTTTAATAAATGATTTGTAGACGATTTTCAGCACGTCAGGTACCTACAGTATAACTTTAAATCTATGACGTTCATTACATTCGCAACGATCAAAATGCAAATTTAACGTCCTGAACATTGCTACTTGCATGTCACAACGTAGTGAAAGAGGAATTGGTTTTGCATAGGCAGAAGAAAATAGTTTTTTGAGATGCTTCGTGACGCGTTTTTGAAAACACGAAGTCTCTGTCATGGCCCTAAATCGGTCCTGTTGACGAGTATCTAATTTTGTAATTCTTCATAAGAGGAATAAAAACAGTTTAATCCTGGAGTACTACTATTTTTCTTAATAGCAACCCATTATTAGTGTAAGTTACAAATGAGCGAAAAAGGGGACAACATAATTACAAAATACATCGTTCAATAAGTCCCCGGGACTATCCCACAGAGAGCGATATTAATATCAACTCGACTCGACGAAAGAACCAACCTTCAAATGGCATGTGTCACGTCAATCGGACATAAACAGCAAACCTACGGTGGTGAAAGTGACGCTACTTCTCCTACTTCTTATGGTTGCTTTTATAGTTCTGCCCTTATAAGCGAACACCCCGTATTTGAAAATGTTTAAAGATGGCGGAAAATCGATTTGAAATTTCAATTTCTTCACAATTTCAATTAATTTATGTTAATATGTAAAGTCCATAATTATTTTTGGTTATACATGACGCTAATAAGTCCCCCAGCTACGACGATGAAATTAATAAAAATGGATAGAGGGCACCTTAACTAAGCGTGTTCAATAAAAAAATCTGCGGAAGAAGCCCTAAATTTTCCAGTCTTAATTAAGTTCAATTCATTTCGTCGAAAGTGAGGTTATATTACTCCAAATTTCATGATTGTTTTTCAGTTGGTAGTAGTGTTTTTAACATTCCTGAGTTTTTAGCGAAACGATTAGTTTATGATAAAAATAGGTCAGACAAAAATTGTAGATCATGCAATTATATACAAAAAATGTCCTTACACTTTCTCTCCTAAGATTCAGTACTTCTGAGAAAACGCGATTCCAAAATTTACTAAAGTTATATTCTCTATACTATGCAACCATTTCCAGGCCACCTGCGAGGTAGTGTCCTGTTTCATACAGGATACTACTGTTTGATTAACCGAACTTTTGATTCTCCGAAGCACTACCGGTCCCAATTAGTTCGAATAATCGACGTCCTACTATACCACAAGTTTTCAATACCAGAGAAGGCATTTTGTTGGGACCATAACAAAAAAAGCAGAAAGGCGGGCACTTATCATTCAATATTAATTTATTAGTCACGCAGACTAATAGTTTGATTTATATTATTCGTCCAATGATGTGTATAGGCAGCGTAGTCGCGCATGTAATGGGGAATACAGCTTTAGTCAATTTTAGAATCGCTTTTTCTCAAAAATACTCAATCTTAAGGGAAAAAGTGTAAGAACAATTTTTGTAGATAATTGCATGATCTATAATTTTTGTCTGACCTATTTTTATCATAAAACTAACCGTTCCTCTAAATAATTCAAAAACCCCATTTTCTTCTCGACTGTATAAGGGGGTGGATGCTAAGCAGCGATTTATACGGAAAAGGCGTTCAAAGTTAATCGGCAGCCGATACAAACGAATTGGTAAATGAAACATGCAGGAAGTGCTCGGGTATTCGATACAGAGAAGTCAATCTTTGCCAGATGCAACATGTAACCTTCTCTACAACATTCTTCTTCCCTAATCAGAGACCTAAGTCTCTGTCTCTATTGCATTCAAGTTTAGACTGTATACCTACGCTTCGAAAAGTGGTGTTAAAGTGTATCCACATGTGACATGGAAGTGTCGCTTCTGTCTATCTGTCTTCCTGTTGTACTACTTTTATTACATTAACTGTTAATATACCTACACGTAAACCCAGCATATTTCAATTTAGTAGGCGAAGAAGTTAAATAACCTCCTACAAAAATTAGCTGTCACCTTTGTTTATAAATGAATAAAGAAAGCTGTCACATAAAATTTTGCAGTTTCGCCAACTTAAGAATGACGAAATTAAAGTAAAATAACACCAGATGTCCAGGAAATGAAGTGAACTTTTAATTAAGATTGTGGAAAATTTAGGGCTTCTTCCGCAAATTTTTTTTATTCAAATCGCGTTATTAAGGTGCCCTCTATCCCTTTTCATTAATTTCATGATCATACGTGGGGGGCATATTAGCTTCATGTACCCTTATTTTTATTAGCACGTATTAAATAAACACGAACAATTCAACAAATAAAAACGCAGAAAGATGTAGAATGATAACTGTCATTTCTGATTGCACTTTAGACAATTGATTCTAAAGACCGTTTTTAATAAAATTTATATATTTCGGTTGGCATTGGTGATCAGAAATTCAATTAGAGCATTTTTTTAAACATTACTCCCCAGCGCACATATTGTCTACAATAGGCACACAAAAAAGCCGCCCTTATTAAGCGGTTGGTCACACATTCAAAGGTCTGAATTCTGGCTGACTGATATTGTGTGTAGATTAAAAAAATTTAATAAAAAGTAAGACATCTCATTTAAAATTACGAAGATCTCGTAGAAAAGGATACCTTGTTGACGATTTTCCAAATCAATGAGGACCCTCCCAGTCGGAAGTGGCGTTAATCACCAATGCCGATATTGCATGTTTCAGTTAAATGTATCATAGTACTGTTAACTCGTGAAAGAGCCCATCTTTTATACCCTCTGTTCAATATCAAAAAGAAAAATGCATTGTAAGTCCCAGGCAAAGGTTCAAAACGGTAGTCCAGGACACTATCAATTTAATCGACAATATACTATGTACTAACCAGCAGAACTAAGAAAAAGATAAAACTCGTTAATCTGAGTTAGGTATACTTACGTTAACCGTGCACTTAGACAAGTGATGAATGACCTCCCACAATTTATATAGGTAATAAATTTGCACCGACTATGAATCCACGTCTAAGTGCAGTGTAGACATACTTGCACAAGAAAAATGGTTGTGAACAAAAAATAATTACAGCTTACAATTTTTTCTAGGCGCACGTGCAGAATTTCATTATTTGTAAGTGGAGGATCAAACAAAACGCGGGTACCTGACAGGCGTTTACAAAAAGTGCAAAAGTTGCCTTCCGATTTCCTCAATAACTTTGTTTCGAGGTAAAAAAATGAATTCCTGTTAATGACCAATGGTTGCTAAAGGTTTAAGCTTGTGAATGAAGTTAAATTTGATAATAAATTATTATCAATGTGTGATAAAAATGAAAGATATATATCTTATGTGGGAGTTTTTTAAGAACTTCTTTCCTAAATAACGGCGAAAGTACAGGAATTAGCTAATTAATTTTTGTTTCATGCAAATGTCGGAACGTTATATATTTGAATGAATGTTATTTCAACCAAAACTGTATATCTAGAAGGAAGTTATTGTGGAAACAAATTTTCACTTTTTCAATGTAAACGCCATCTTAATATTTTCGTCAAAATTTTCTATGGTTTGGTAGTGTATGTTATAGTAACTCAATCATTAAATAAATACATACCCAAATACAAGGTCTATTTTTTCGTTACTTTACGTTTTCGTAGAACTATGGCTTATATCCTCCTTTTCTTACCTGAAACGAAAACGAAAACAGTTATTACCAAAGAGCAGTCGTACTTCAAGTCTTCAACAATAGGCAGGTCTCATACTTTCTGATTTACTTATAATTTGGAAGAGTTAATTACTCACTAACACGTGGCACAAATAAAAAATTGAATGAAATTAAATTGCGGAGTGATGGGCAAAATCATTTCGTAATTTGAACGAGGCTAGAAAACGGTACCTCGGAACGAGGCTACCGTTATGACGTCAGATGCCTTTTAAGCTCAGACAAGTTCTCGTTTTTTATACTTTATTACCACAATGCTAATAGGTTATGTCCTTATAGTTCCACCATTTTTGCATTCTCAAATATTACAGAAGTACTCTACATGTACTCCCTATATCTTACCTCATTTAGCCCACATATTTATTTATTGCCTATCTAGATCAATATTTCCCAACGCCTGGAAGCCTTTAGTATCCATAGATATTAACGGCACGCGTATCCCGTTATCTACCCGCGTCAGGAATTTAGGATTGCTCATGGATGAAGGTTTAAGGTTTAACTACCACATTTCAAAGGTCTTACAAAACGCATATTGTAACTTAAAAATGATATTCATGAATCGCCACGTATTGAATAAGAAGATCAAAACCTTACTATGTGAATCTCTAGTTTCTAGTACCTATTATCCCCTCTAAACTACTGCGAGACACTTTATAATGCTTGTATTACTATTAAGGATGTAAGAGGATCACAAACGTTGCAAAACTCTCGCGTGCGTCTCATATTTTCATATTTGGTATGAAAAAATTTAAAAGCTGGGCAGTTCATATTAAAGAAATAAAATTACTGACTATGAAGGATAGGAGAGTTACACAAGGCCTGTTTATCCACAGTATAACATTGTATTTTATATTTACATCTTATTTTAATTTGTATACCTATGTATGCAAGGTAATGAAATAAAGGCATTTATTGTATGATAATGGTTCAAACTTTTGAAGAATTAGAACACACTGTACAGGGTGGTTCAAATACGTGGCTCACCATTACGATCACAGTAACGGTGAGAGATACAGTATGGTTAAATGGGGGCACAGTTCCACTTTTTGTGACTAGAGAACGCATTTGAAATGTTTGAAAATTTTTTAAAAAATGGCTGAGATTTTCTCAACTACGTAGATACAAATTATTATTGGTTGAGTATCACTGTAAGTTGTTATTGAGGACCACTGCTATCCCAGCTGATTTAGTTTGCCGACTTCCGATCGATGCACTTTATTAATACGCAGGATACGCACTTTGATCTCTTCTCCTTGAAAACAAGTATTTTGGGCTCAAGCCATCGTCATTCCAACTACCGGCTACTTTAGCTCGGGTTCCTTATTTCTTTTTGTTTTAGGGTGAAATTGATGGAACCGTCGGAACAGAGCTCTCTTCATTCGCGACCTATTTCTCCATTAAAAGGTTCCTGATTATTTTATGAGATACTGGTACTTTCTTTATCGACGCCATTTTGTTATGATAACTTTATATTTCGGGGATTTTTCTCTAGTGTTTATGTACCTATGCCGTAATTGAACGTAATCGATCACGAATTAAATCCGGATGTCAAATTCATCTGTGGTAACAAGTTGGACCAGTAATTATTGTTGAATTTTTGGGAATTTCTTTAATTATAAATAAATCGCTGGATTATTTTGTTGCGGGAAAGTGTAATTATTGTATTGTGTCGCTTTCCTTCAAACTTCTTAGCTTCATACTAAGAAAGAAACTGGGTGGCGCTCAACTTTTTTAAGACACGAGGAAGTTTAAAAATAGGTACTCATCTCATTCCCTATATCATCCCTCAGCTAGCTGACCGTATATTGGCAATTATCGCAGTTGTTTTTTTATGACCCCCGACCGCAAAAGACAACCAGTCAGATTGAATGCTACCATGGCACCGTTTAGGACCGTACGCGGAGAATACAGAGGGGCGTTTTAAATAAAAGGTGAGTTTACAGTAAATTTGTCGCATCTTAATAATTGAGTTCTGCTCTTTAATTAGACCATTTAATTAACTATTTCCCTTAGTAAAAGTAATTCCGTCTTTACAGATGCAACAGCGACGCAACCTAATATTTGTTGCTACGTATTCTGTAACAATATGATTCTTAGACAGGGTTGATGTAATTCTTTATACATTCAAACGGGAATGTGGAGCAATAGAAATTTCTCATCCTTTTACAAAATACGCCGTCTATTGGACTATTCAAAACCTTGTAACGTCCTGGAGATTATAAATTCAATGCTGGAGATTAGAAACGACACAGTAACATGCAAGGAAATTCCGAGGGAAATTCATTAACACACAAAATGATATATTTCCAGAGCTTATAACGCATTCATAGGCAAATGGCAATTTTCGGTTCCTTCCAATCTAACTCTGTCGAAGATTGAGCACGGGAAATTAATCCTATTAAAATCACATTTGGCGCCATTGTGAATCTCTCCATGTGGCACAGAAATACAGCTATAAGACTCGGATTCGTCAATAAATCTGTTTCATTAACTATTTGGAAGAAGTAGCTATCTCTTTAATGTTGCCGATTTGTTTATATTAATTTATACTTCACTATTAGGGCATAATCTATCTCCGTTTCTGCTATATACCCGCGTGCAATTAAGCATTTAATTCTGATTGGGTAGTAACCTAGTGATAATTTCCCTAATTTAATGTTTACTACACCCTTATTGCGTCGGTAGGTGACAATCATGCAATTACCTACTGCACAAGAAAAAAAAACGATATCCGCCCATTAAGTATACGTTTTAATGGTTGGGTCGTAAATGGAAAATATAAACAAAATGGGCGATTATACGTGCAAAAGATTTGTCACACTGTTTTGCTTTTTAAATGTAACAAAATTAAATAACACGGTAGTTTTCCGCGATGGTTTTGATTATTTTTGTTACATGTTTTGCAGCCGTAGTAGGTACATAAAGGAACATAATTTATAGGGTTGAACGAATACCTGAAAACAAAAATTACTTTTTAATAACCGTCCCTGGAATGCAACATGCAAATGCTTTGATGTGGTGTGGCATTTCTTCCACACATACTTCGCTAACGTAGACGAAGAAAATTTATCCGGAAGCAATACACCTTAAGGTCTCACACCAATATATAAAACCACCATGCGCTAATTTACCGGTAGTTAATATAAACCCTGATACTTCTAGCAGCGAATACTCTTTTTACAAATAACACACTCCGCGGTAATTTACAGTTGGTTCATTTAACTTCGTTGATCGCTGTACGCGAATTTTAATTTTCACAAAATAAAATCACCCTGCACTCATTTACAGCTGTTTGCACTAACGTTGGTCTTGTATCAACCCGAATTTTAACTCAAAATTAACACCACTCTGCGGTAATTTACAGGTCATTCTTTTGATTTCGCTCACGGTTCAACGCGCATTGCCTAACAGTTCCTTTAGAACAACCAACTTCGTACTACTTTATTTTGTTTAATTGGCACTAATCCGGTAACGCAAACCGTTTCCACCAATAAACTAATTTTACCGATCCAATCAGATTTCTTGACGCCGATATATCGACTCAACGTGGGGTAATTTCCCGCTTAAGGTAGGTACACACCTACAGACGCACCTGCCAATTCTACCTGTCGCAGGTGACATATGGATGACAAATAACCTTCGCCCTCCAAACTCCACTTCTAAATCGAAAAAATCGAAAAAATATATAAATAAAAATCGAATGACAGAAATACGCTAACGTTTCACTTCCGAATTTGGATTAGAATGTGAGATCCTTTTGACTATTTGCCCCACCCCCACTCCACATTAGAATTTTGCCGAAAGCATGAGTAGATTTAATGGCGACAATTAAAAATGCGTGATCTGCGTGATAATGCAAGCGAGAGTCGCGAACATTGCGTCGGTTCTGTACCGGTTTTTCTAGTGGGCAACAGATCAGATAAAAATAGAGAGATACGATTGGTTGAATAGCGCTGCGGTAGCTATGGAAACTGCGGGTGGAGTCCTGTTTCGTTGGGGCTGTATCAGGTTTTCTACTCAGTAACATACAGTGCGAAGTTAAAGTAAAAAGGAATATGCTAGCAGCATATAAGTGGTTTTCTATCGTAAACTTGAACGCAAATTAATTTCGTTTTATAATAGAGCACACTGAAAATAGGAACGTTTAGGGGTTTCAGAATCACAAAGAATACCAAAGTATCAGCAATTTCAAACTGGAAACTTAAGTTCGAATAACCTTATCCATCTAAACCAAAAGCACGTGGGATCAATAAAAAGGTTTAAATGCCTATAAGGTTAGGTTAATTAATTAATGAAAACTTTCAGAATTATTTAAAAATGATAGCTCAGCTCAATACTTAATAAGAAAGAAAGGGATAAGTTGGAAAACCTGAAGCAAACGCTGGATATTCAATACAAGGTATTGGGAGTGAAATAATAAGAGTGAAAGGAGTTAATCAAATTCAGGTACCGGGGATACCACATGGAAGATGGTTTAAACATCCACAAGGAATGACAAGTTTAAAATGTCATTACGCAAACATAAATGACGAGAGCGTATTTTCCTCCTAATAATATTAATGCCAGGACCAGGAATAAATACCAGTAGGCACGAGATCCTTACCCCATTCTCTTTCAAATGAGCCGAATATCGTCGAAGTCTATACAGTTTAACGAAAAATAGCGGAGCGTATAAAAATACAAAACAAATTTTGAAATGGGCATTAGTTTTACTTTTATTCGAAGTGTCTACATATGGAACTTTTTATAAATGCTTTCGTAAATAGCATTGCACATTCTCTACATTAGAAATTTCATTGAATATCTTCATAAATAAAACATACAGCATGCGTTAACAGTAATTTTAAAACCGGTATTAGTTTTAGTTTCATTCAAGGCACATATGATATTTCGTTTAACTGCTTTCATAAATAAGGAAGTTGGCATTGCGCATGCGCAAAACAACACTTTGAAAATGTCGTTAATTTTACATATACAGTGGCACTAAGATCAGAAAGTCCCTGACAGGGCGTGTCCGAGGGCGCTAGAAGTTTAGACCGTACATTCTGATGCAAAATTTAAAAACACTAAGGGAATTAAATACCTTATCAGATCGTAGATCCAAGCTATATGCGTCTTGAAAAAGACGAGTTGGTATAAAACCGGAGACGGAAAACGTAAAATAAAGCAAATACAAGAAGCAAAGTTAAACTAAAATAACGTGAAGCGTCAACTGTCAAAACGGAATAATTAATAATTATGGCGTGGAATGTATCGCGTCGTTTTGCAGACTTTCTATTGGCCAGCCTGAATTATTTCAAAATTAGTTCGCATATTTTCCGGGGCTTTTCTGAGCATGGTGGCACTGTATTCGTATTTCGTAGTGTTTACATATAAAGTTTCATTTAAATATCTTCATAAATAAAAAAAGTTAGCATCGCACATGCGTTAAACCAAATTGTTGACACTGCGCATGTGCAAACCCAAAAAATATGGGTATGCACGGAATCCTTGGACCAAGCCCTTTTAAATGAGTCCTATATCGCCAAAATCGGTTCGGTGGTTTAGAAGGAGTGTGTGTGACGGACAGACGGACGGACGTCAAAGTGCAGCCAATAGCGATTTTTCACTTTGAGGAAAATCACTAACAAGGGTTGAAATGGGTAAATAGATGAACATGGAACATTGCATATCTGTATTTAAATAATCTGTCATTTGATCTTTAAATAAATACCTGGTCTGTATTACTACTACTACCAGTATATTTCATTTTCTCGAAGTTTTTCAATATAGGTATAAGCAGCACATGTTTAAAGTTGGGGAAAGCTGCATAAGCATAATTTAAAATGCATAAATATTAAATTATTTGAAACGCCATTTAGCACAATCATATTTTACCTAATTTCCCCATTATTATTAGAAATTGGCGACAAAAACTCGCAAATTGTAATAAATACAGATCCCATTGACCTCTCCAACGGTTACACGACCCAAAAAATGTAACCTGGTGAAATCCCGGCGTCGCTAGTTTTATAGTCCTGGTTTTGTAGCAAAATTTTTTGTAGAGTTGTGTTGGTGATTGTTAATATGTATTTTATCGATTGAAAACGTAACTTTCTTATGTTAATCGTGCCATTTCGCACATACATTTAATGATAATAACATGAATCTTCGAGCATTCCTTGTGATATTACCAGGAGAGTCAAATATAGACGGGATTTTATTAGTTGACATTTTCAAGATGTAGTTTAAACTAAACGTTATGGGGAAAATTAAATTCTATGTTGACTTTAATGGACGCATTTACGATTCGCGTATTATATCAATCGATTGGTTTATAATCACTACTTTGCGCTGGTACGAGACCCTAACGAGCGTCAAAGGCGTACAAGACCGGTTGGTTGTAAACTATCATTACTAACAATTAGAATATAAAACAAACAGTATCTTATCTTGTATAGGTATTAGAATGAAAGAATCCAGAAATACAAGGCGAAAGTGCTATTCCGTTATTCTACTGGTGGTTATCTTCAAGTAGCCACAGTTGGCGGCAAGACATTATAATAAATTGGTTGTATACAAATACAGTATACTATATGCGTTTAATGTAAACATATGGACAGATAAATATGACTGAAAACTGCGAAGGGATACTTTTACAGCAAAATTGAAATTAATATTGATCGCCGATATGATAGCAATGCAAATTCTAAACGTTTACTCATTTTGCGGTCTGTGGTTAATTTTCATGATTAAATCGTTAATCATCCTTCGCACTTTGTACAAGATTGAAGCTTTTCTTACCCGCACTTCTGGTGCATAAAATCCTGCTGGAATGCAGCAATTCTCTCGTATATTCGAATTAACGATTACAGAGTCCATGTTCAAACCGTGCAATTGAATTAGTCAATAAAATTACGTGACTGGAACAATTTTATACGTTTCATTAGTTTCTTTTAATCCTCGGGTAACTGTATTTTTCTGCAAGGCAGGCTTTGCTTTGATTTCGTTCTTTTATTTTATATTTATGGGGATCTTACGATCTGTGACTACATTGCCAAGGGAATCAATTTTGAATGCTCGGGGGTCCGTTAACTTGGCCCCCCCACCGAGAGATTTGATGGTGGTATTATTTTAAAATGAATGCGCTCGTTATGCGCTCATATGCGCCATCGATAATAACTCTTGCGCCATTATCGTTTTTTAGAAATCCTAAAAAACATTGGGGGGGGGGCAAGTGAACGTAGCCCCCCCCCCGTACGAATTTTGTCGCTTGTAACTAGGTCACCTGATACATTTGGTTATGCGCTCAATTGCGCCACTTCAATTAAAGCTTGCGCCATTAAGGTTAAGGCGTGACAAATTTTCAAAAAGTGGGGGGGCCAACTTAACGTTTTTTAAAGTTACTTTTTTTCAACTTCTGTTCATACGAAATTGTACTCCCAGGTATGCGCTACAATGCGCCGTAAAAATATATCTTTGCGCCATTCTTGTTTTTTGGTTATCCTTACATATATTTGGGAGGGGCCAAGTGAACGGAACCCCCATAACGCATTTTGCTACCGGTATTTGTGCCACTCAATACATCTGGTTATGTACTCAATTGCGCCACTTGAATTAAATCTAGCGCCATTACGGTTAAGCCATAAAAAAATTTTAAAAAGTAGGGGGGGGGCTAACTTAACGTTTTCAAAAGTTACGTTTTTTAACATATTTTTTCTAGTACAACCTACCTTTTATCATGCGCTAAAATGCGCCGTAAACAGAAATGTTTGCGCCTTTTAAGACCCCTTTGCAGTATACACTGTGTGCAAGATATACACATCCGAAACTATACAAGATATGACGATGGTCAAATTAATGCCCAATTAAAGAGTTATTGTGCTTTAAACAAAACCAGAAAATTCCGATTATTTCCGATGACATGTCACAAAAACCGAGATATGGCCAGTTTCTCCGTCCGTCCGTCTGTCCGAGGCCTTAACTACCACAGTTTTCAAGATATTTAGTTCGTTCCTCTTGCATTCGGTAGCTAATAGCTTTGGCACCTCAACTAAGAAAAATCTTGACGATTAATCTGCGCATGCGCAATGGATTTTCCACCACAGATACTTGTAGTAAATACAAGCATATGGCTTATTGGAAAAATAACATGTGCGCATGCGCAAACTACGCAATGGCAACTTCTTTATTTATGGAATTTTTTGTTTGAAATTGTAACCACAGATGTTTCTAGTAAAGACGAGCATATTGCATATTTATTCAAATCAGATATGCGCATGCGCAAAAGGTGCAATGTCAATCTTCTTATTTATAGAGATATTTCTTTGAAATTTTAAGCACAGATACTTCTAGTAAAGCCAAGCATAGTGTATATTGTAAAAACCGGATGGGCGCATGCGCGAACTACGTAATGTCAACTTATATTTATAGAGATATTTTGTTGAATTTTAACCAAAGATTCTTCTACTAAAGGCGAAGATATCGCATACTTTAAATATCAGGTGTGTGCATGCGTACACGGCGCAATCCCAAGTTTCTTACTTATAAGAATATTCATGCCACTGTTGTTTTCTTGAAAATATGTATCGTATAATAAGAGTACAATTAGTATAAATAAACTAGAATACATTAACCCCCACCTCAACCCCAAAACCATTCTTACGCTCGTTCTTACGTTACGAATTACATTGATGATTTGCCAATCGTCATTATGAGTAATTAACCATTCTCATTTAGGTAATGACCAGGAAAATTATGCATGGAGTACAATGCGGTGTATTGCATAACTTCACCGCATAACCATACACACTTCACTTCAAGAAAACGAACACGGGGATCTCCGAAACCATAAAAGATATGACGATGGTCAAATTAGGGAAAAATTGCGCAATGAAAGAGCTGTTATGATGCTTCAAGATAACCAGATTCTCATTACTTCCGCACCCACGCACAACGTCCTAATTGTGCGAAAATACCTATCGCAAACATCTTTCATTTTGCAGGAAATTTGTTTGTAAAGTTGATGATGATTTCTCTGAAACGAGACGTTGCATTGAAAATCTCTCCACGGCGTCTTCTAGAGCTCAAAAAGTGGCCACGAGAAAGTGTTTTTTTATTTTTTATACCTGTTCAAATATCAAAAAAATTAAAACGAAATCGGCGCAAATTTCGGTTTTTCTGGTATATCTTCGAAAGTAATCGGCATTTTCTGGTTTACTTTAAAGTGTGATAATAACTCTCTCATTGCACAGCTTTTCGCTAATTTGACCGTCGTCGTATCTTTTATGGTTTCCGAGATTCCCATGATAGACATCCTTATCTTGGACACTGTATACTATATAGTGTTTCTGAAACACTATAATGGCGCAAAGATTTTTGTTTACGGCGCATTTTAGCGCATGATAAAAGCTACGTTGTACTAGAAAAAATATGTTAATAAACGTAACTTTTGAAAACGTTAAGTTAGCCCCCCCCCCTACTTTTTAAAATTTTTTTATGGCTTAACCGTAATGGCGCTAGCTTTAATTCAAGTGGCGCAATTGAGCGCATAACCATATGTATTGAGTGGCACAAATACCGGTAGCAAAATGCGTTATGGGGGTTCCGTTCATTTGGCCCCTCCCAAATATATTTAAGGATAACCAAAAAACAAGAATGGCGCAAAGATATATTTTTACGGCGCATTTTAGCGCATACCTGGGAGTACAATTTCGTATGAACAGAAGTTGAAAAAAAGTAACTTTAAAAAACGTTAAGTTGGCCCCCCCACTTTTTGAAAATTTGTCACGCCTTAACGTTAATGGCGCAAGCTTTAATTGAAGTGGCGCAATTGAGCGCATAACCAAATGTATCAGGTGACCTAGTTACAAGCGACAAAATTCGTACGGGGGGGGGGCTACGTTCACTTGCCCCCCCCCCAATGTTTTTTAGGATTTCTAAAAAACGATAATGGCGCAAGAGTTATTATCGATGGCGCATATGAGCGCATAACGAGCGCATTCATTTTAAAATAATACGACTATCAAATCTCTCGGTGGGGGGCCAAGTTAACGGACCCAATGCTCGGTGGGATCCATTACCATTATAGCACAACCAAACCAAATAGAATCGGAAGGTTGCGTATGATTAATTGCAAAATGTTATGCCAAATCACTAGAAAGAATTGTTAGAAAAAACTCGTGGTTGATCCATGCTCTAAATGGGGTGATGAACCATACAGGAAATAAACGACTCAATTCCTCAAAACCAAAATATCCATGGGGAAGGTTTTGAGGAATTGAGTCGTTTATTTCCTGTAAGATTGTGCCAAAATTATAACGAAAAGCCTACCCTATCACCCCCTACCTTTGCAGAGGTTTCATTAACCCGTCCTAAAATTAACAGTACTTTTCCGGAGCAGATGCTGTGTAGATACACACTTCTACAGTGTGTTCCAGGTAGAACGACAACGTATTGTTTCGCGGAGGATCCAAATACATATCAAAGGCCTCGTGAATCCTTCGTGAAAAAATACATTAATTCTGATTGCCTATGGTGCGATCAACCTGAGACACACGGTATGAAGTTCTAAATGGATTAGAATGTAATGTTCCTTCATGCTATACAGGGTGGTTCAGATTCGTGACTCGCCATTAGGATCTCCGTAACGGTGAGAGATACAGTGTAGGTTAAATAGGGGCAATGTTGCCCATTTTTGTGACAATAAAAAATGCACTTGAAATTTTTGAAAACCCTTTGAAAATAACCGAGATATACTGAGATATATTTCTTTGAATTTACAATGCTTACAATTATGTATTATGTAAATTATATGTTCTTACGCCATTTAGGTGTTCCGTTTGTAATCCATTAGTTGAAGACGTCAATTATTCCTGTAGTTATTATCTTAATCTAGATTTCTAAATACCTATAGTTCTTTCTTTTTGCCGTTAGAGGCTATCCTAATGTTAAAGGTTTCTTATAGGGTACTTCTTTGTCTTTTCGTTAGAGTGCACGCTTTGTACTTTTCTGCACTTAATTTTATCCCTTCTTTTTAAACTTTCTTTTGCCCACGAGCTGTATTGCTTACCCCTCAATAAAGGTTCTGCTTTCGCATTGCTTACATGCAAATGTTTTCGCTAGGTAGGCCATTACTTTTCTGACTTCGTGGCTTACCTGAACAAGGGCCTTGGTTTTGGCTTTACCATATTATCTTTGGAGTGATTTCTCTTTTCTACATGTCTGTGGTGGCTCCATTGTATCGTTTTTACGGATTTGTATTTGTATTTAAACAATACGAGATATTTATTTATTATCTCTCTCTTCTGGGCCCAATTACAGAGTGACCCGCATAATGCTTTTTAAAGGTGTGATTTAGTACCATTGTTACGCAGCATTTTTCTTTAGACATGTGCTTTACCTTCACTCAACGGCAAGTTTTACCTTTACTGAGTTTCTCATCGTTGATCTACCTTGATAGTACGCATTACCCACGCAGTACGTGCATGATATAACATTCTTACTTGGCCCCCCGATCGTATTAAGGATTGGTTTTGGCGCGTCATCCGATAGATGGAGTTTCTACATTACCGACTGGAAAATTGTAACTACATTAACCAATGTCCATGTGAAGCTACTGCATTCTACCAACATTACTACCGACTTCAAGTGTACCTATACCAAGAGATGTACCTATTTGTTCCTGAATTGTAAACGCGAGTATATTATCGAACGCTTGGAGAACATTGTTGTAAATCGCTCCGTTATACCTGATACTACATAATTTTGTTTTTGTCGCTGCCGAAGATTTGACTTTACCGATATCGAGACCCGTTTTTGACTACCTTGCTTGTTAGTTTTATTACATTGTATCCTTTAGATTAGCTCGTGAATTAGTTTTAAAGTTACCGAAGCTTTGTCCGAAGTCGATATCTACAAGTTTTAGTTACGTTACTTGTTTTACTCCAAAGTATTGATTCATATCGTCTTGGTTACGTTTTAAATTGATTGGACGAATAGAAATTTAGTTATTTGTGCACCGTAAAGTATTTTTCTTGAATTTAACGTAACGTTTATGCTTTTACACCCCGAGAATGTAACGATAATCCGTGGTCGATCAAAATTTTGCTTTTGCTAATGTAAAGTTACTCGAATTATTGATTCCTTTGAATATTAATTACAGTCTAATTTACGATTGCCTCCGTGTCAGACGTTGGCATTGCTATTTTGCAATATTTTATGTGCCGCGCTATTCAATACCCCTTTTATTTGTTTCTTGTGTGGTTTTCTGTTACAGAAAAGTCCGAACGCGCCCTCTTGAGCTCAAAAGGTTGCAACCTGAAGTTCAAAGGTAACTCTTTGATTAACATTTGATTAATTACTGGTATCTAAAATATTTGCTAAAACATTTGCTTAATATTCACTTAACGATTATAGCCCGTTTTAATATTAATATTTTCTCTGACTCCGTGTTGATCCCCTTTTTACTAAAAAATCAATTTTAATTCTAACATTATGACATAGCAGATCTATATATTACAGTAACATAGTTGTATTTTTGAGATCATTGATTAAATTACCGTCGATTGTGCCGTCAATTATTGTTTATGTTATATTCCCCATCAAGTATCTTATTCCTTTAGCTTTTCGAGAACAGAAGGTGGTAATTATTCTCTCCTCTCTTTTGAAAGTGACTAAAGATTAAGTGGCACCTATCAGGTTTACTCTTATTATCTTTTCCTTTTGCTTCTTTCTGCTAATGAAAAAATCCCCGATATTCACCCTGACCCTCCTCTACTTTGCCTGATCTTAGATAAGTTATTGAAAAATAATTCCCCCTCTTACTTAGTTCGTAATGTTTTGAACGCCAACAATGGGGGGTTATTTCCCAAAAATGGCGATGTCTAATTTTCTATTGGTTAATGTCTTTTTTATTACCAAACCCAATTTTAAGGTCGTTAATCTTCTTTTTACGTATCCAAAAAGCTGCGTATTAAAGCAATCCTCGAGATAGTGGGGTTGTAACACGCTGAGCTCCGAAATGTAATCTTATACCTCCATTAAAAAGGAGGTAATTTGATACTAAATCGAGGCGGCAAAGAGCCACAAGTTATTAAAGAACAAAAGGCCATACAAAATGAATATGTAAAAATCATGCACATCCCGTTGGAAGCAATCATCCATTTTGTTTGGGAAACGACTAATTATTCAACAATCATTATAATGAAACCTTTAAGCTAAGAAGGATCATTCTGAAACTGACAAGTTTGATCCAAACGGAGCACATGGTGCTTCAATTGAAGATGAGAACATTTATCACCGAATAGAGGAAGCTTCACGAGATTATGCAAGAGATTCTTGCCGGGGTTGATTTACAATATTTTTATGTAGGTACGTAAGTATTTATAGTCTTGGTTAGGATTTTTAGAAAATATTATCGAGGAATGTTTCATATAATCATATCATATCTACGATCTAGTGACATATGCGTGCTTTTTAACAGTTACATCCCAACCTTCCCAAAGCAGCTGTACGCAATCGATCTATACTTACCGAACGCCTATGAGTATTACCTACTTTAAATTTATAGCCAATTTCGATAGTATGCGAGCCGGATTTCAAAGACACTCCACGAATAAATTATAAATTGTATGTTTACATATACCGACGTACAATTAATAAATTTGTTAGTTATTATAGCTTTTTGGATGGCGAAACGTTTTCCAATACAACCGACCCGACCGTGTAAAACGAGAGAAGTTGAATTATGCGTTTGTAATTCTGAATTTTGATTTAGCTAGGAATTAGGAACAAGATAAATTAGGCTGTCACTATGACACACCTGCTCATTGGGTTTAATGACGTAAAAATGCGTGTTCCAGATCCGGTACGACTGCTGAAGATTTCGGCGAAATTTTTATGCAAAACCCAATTGTAACACTTAATGGTTTGTTTGTTGACTGTTGACTAATCTACACAGTACAAAAACCAATTAATGATGTTAATAAATACGTGGAAAAAAGCGTTTAATTTTAACCTGGTTAACAGGTTAAAGATAATCTTAAAAAGCCCAACTTTTTTCAATGCATGGTGCTGAAGCAATAATAGTAAAACTGAGCGTGCCATAAATATGTCTTAATTTGTATTTAATAATCTTTGAGTAAATTTTACACTTTTTTCTACACGGATACGTAAAAAAGCGTGAACAGGAACATTAAATTACATCATCAATCACTATACAAGTTAATTTTGTGTTTGCCGTATACAACACGTTTTTCTAACGTTTGCAAATCTTGCTTTGATGCTATGCATTGGTAATTATATAAATATAATCAAAAACCTTATCTACCTTTAAGCCCTTTAAGGTCTAGGGCTCAAATTTACATATTATTTCGCACCAATCAATCCACTTTAAATTTGTACGTATACACGATGTAAGAGAACGAAAAAAAAAAAGAAAATAAATAAATAACAACAGTTCCATACTCAGTTCCTAACCCTAACCGTTCTCACACCTATATTACTTGCCCTTAATAGCTTTCGTTTTATTACCTTCTAAGCTAAACAAAAGACAACCAAGGTAATTGTGGTTCGGTAATAAAGCCAATGCCTACTAACTCAGCTCAATGGGTTCAATTAGAGTTGATAACCGGGCGCCAGGTCCTATCCCCAATGGTATATGCCTCCAGCGGACCAATAGAGGTGATATAGCCACGAATTACCTGTACTAATACTCAACAGTAATAATGAAGTACCCAAGTTCAATGTTAAATAAACGAAAATTATATTTATTGTAACAACAAAATAAAACAAACTCTATGTAAGATGGATTATTGTTAAATAAACTGAATATTGGTTTTAAGATGGACGGAGGTAATAAGGTAGAAACGGAGGATGTAATTTGTAAATAATGCAAGGCCTTCTACAGTTGCAATAAAATCAGCAAGAAATAATATACATAAATATTGACAACTTACCCTGTTGGCCGGACGATAGCTAGAAGATAGCTAGTGGTGAATGAAATATTAGGGGTTGTACAACCAAAGCGCTTTGTTTGCTACCGCCGTATGTGTTTATTCGATGAATACAGCAGCCCTCCGTACTGTCAACTGGCAAGTAGCGTTTAGTCTTACCGCCCAAAAATTACGGTAAGTAAAATGGATAAATATGAAGCTACCTAACTGTAGAAACGACCTAATTGCTAAAATTAAGATGGTTATAATGACCGATGGACGAATAATTAACGGATTGGATGGATCACAGGTGAGTATAGATAATCTCTTGCTTCTTTTGTATGTAGTTTGATATCAACAGGTATTGGTATGCAGATATGAGCCCAGGGTCAGCAACAACAACAACCACAAGGGCTGATTTACGCGACGCTGCTATCCAGTGTGGTGATAAGGAGTTGAACAATAACTTGATTAGTGACTTCCTTAGGTATTTAATTTGACGTTTCAATTTGCTTCAAGATTATGACTTTAAATAAATAGGCTAAAATTTTAGAATTACGATAATTAAGAAATCTGATTAGTTCTTACCCTGATAGTCGACCTCTTTTCCCTCTGAGCATTAAATCCCACTACTGTGGTTGCTAATTATGAGTACTAATTATCTAACTAATTGTTTCTAAATTAATTAGCTGTACTAATGAAATGCGGAAAATCTGGCCTAATAGTTGCCTTTTAATTACAGGTACCGCAAATCACGTTGCTCTCGGAAAGTACAGGTGTAAAAATGAACGAGATATCAGTTTACGCCAAATACGAAATTTTATGTTATCAATTATTCTCCAACATTTTGATTTCTAAACTCCTAAGTGTATATGCAACCTATTCTACATGATTCTTCTCAAACCCAACCGTTATATATCCCCCTGTCCAAAAAAAATTTTCCCAAAATTTTACTTAATAGGTATATAAAAAAACAATTGAAAGTAAATAATTATAACTACTCTTCTTCAAAATTAAAAGGCTTTAAGTCTTTTACATGCCATTGGCCTCTGTCTAAACCTACTTCATTTTCTAATTCATATGTACAATATCCTATTTTCCTTTTAATTCTAAAAGGGCCCTCAAATTTATTAGCTAATTTTGCATTAAAATAATTTCCAGCATCAGACAATGAATACCTTCTCTTTAAAACCCAATCTCCTTCTTTAAATTCAACATCCCGTCTCCGTAAATCGTATCTAATTTTTGATCGTTGGTGCGCTTTTTCTAGATTGTCCCTAACTATTTTACGCATTTTATCTAAAATCTCTCTCTTTTCTAACTTATTGTGATTCCCTGCCATTTCATTGTCTAAGTTTAATGAATGATACTCATCTCCTGATAAATTCATGTTTTTACCAAAATTAACAAAATATGGACTAAATGAAGTTGTTTCGTGACGAGCACTTCTAATTGCACATGCTAATGCACTTAAATGTTCGTCCCATCGTTTATGATTCTCTTCTTTAATATATGCAGAAATCATTGTTTTGATTACACGATTCACCCTTTCGGTATTATTTGCTTGTGGATGGTAGTTAGGATTAAATATTACCTTGACTTTATATTTTTCAACTAATTTCTTAAAATCATTACTTTTAAACTGTACGCCATTATCACAATGCATAATTTCGGGTACACCAAAAACATGGTAGACTTGTTCTTCTAAAATTTTACAAACTTTAGTCGCTAGTGCTCTTCGTAAAGGAAACAATAAACTAAATTTACTAAAGATATCTGTAACCACAAAAATATATTGATTCCCTTGGTTAGATTTAGGTAACGGACCGATTAAATCAAAACTTATCATTTGCCAAATTTGTTTAGGTATAATAGGGTTTCCCATTTTCCCTGCTACCAATTTTTGTTCCGGCTTAGTTTTTTGACATACTACACAACATTTAACATATTTAGTAACATCAGCTTTTAGAGTTGGCCAATAATAATGCTGTACGATTCTATGAAAGGTTTTATAAATACCTAAGTGACCTGAAATTGTTTCATCATGACAAGTTCTCAATACTTCTTTCCGTTTATCTTTAGGTACAACCAATTTCCAACAATCATTTGGTTCTTGCGATTCTAAACAATTATATTTGAGTCGTTTATAAAGTTTGTTCCCAATAATTTGCCACTGTGGATAATGTATGGGTTTACTACAAATGGAATGGAACATTTTGTGATACCAAGGATCGCGAATTTCGGCAATATCCCCTAACTCGATTAAATTGATTTCGACTGGAATACTACGTGATAAAAAGTCCGGTACTACATTTTCCTTTCCCTTACGATGTATTACCTTATAATTATATTGTTGCAGACGTAACACCCACCTACCTAATCTACCTTGCGGATCCTTTAAATTATCCAGCCATACTAAGCTATGGTGATCAGTTATTACTGTAAATTTTGTATTTTCCAAATAACACCTAAGTTTTTCTATGCTCCATAAAACTGCTAGACATTCTCGTTCCGTAACTGAATACTTTTGTTCGGTACTAGACAAGGATCTGGAAATATAACATATAACATGTTCTCTGTTATCATAGAATTGAGTCAAAACTGCTCCTATACCTACAGAAGATGCGTCTGTTTGTAAGACAAATTCCTTATCAAAATTTGGTGTAGCTAATATAGGCGATGAAATTAAAATATCTTTGATTTCCCTAAATGCATTTTCACAGTCAGAATTCCAACAAAATTTAGTGTCCTTTCTTAACAGATTTGTCAATGGTGAAATTAAGTCTGAATATGACGATATAAAACGTCTATACCAAGATATCATTCCTAATAATCGTCTCACTTCAGTAATATTAATTGGTTGAGGCATAGTTAAGATACATTCAACCTTTTCTGGATCTACCTGTAATCCATTAGAATTAATTACATATCCCAAGTATTTGAGCTGCGATCTACAAAATTGACTTTTTTCTTTATTGAGTATTAAATTAGCATTTTGCAAACGATTTAATACTTCCGTTAAGATCTCTAAATGTTTTTCAAAATCTGGAGCAGTAACTATTATATCATCTAGATAACAAAAAACAAAAGGCTCTAGTTCCGGGCCTAAAATGACATCAACTAATCTTTGAAACGTCGCCGGAGCGTTCGTTAAACCATACGGTAACCTAGTGAATTGAAAAAGACCTCTTCCAGGTACTGTAAATGCTGTGCATTGTTTACTGTCCTCGTCCATAGCTCCCTGCCAATATGCACTCTTTATATCTAAACTACTGATGTAACGAGTATTTCCTAATTTTGTTAAAATTGTATTTAAATATGGTAACGGGTATGCATCTTTTTCGGTGATTTTATTGAGTTTCCTGAAGTCAACACAAAATCTTTGGGAACCATCTTTTTTCGGCACTAATAATACAGGCGATGACCATGCGCTGCAAGATTTTTCGACTATACCTTCCTTAATCATCTTGTCTAATTCGTCATCGATTAATTTTTGTTTATAGGGCGATACTGGATAGTAACGCTGTTTAATTGGTGAACTGTTAACTTTAATAGCATGTGTAACTAATTTTGTGCAACCTATCTCTTTATCCTTAAAATAGTTAAAGTAATTACTGACAATTGTGTCCAAACGTAATTTTTGATCACTGGTTAATGTCGATATGGATTCAATATGGTTTATTATTGGCTTAACTAAGGTTTCTGACGAAAAGTACCATTCTCCCTTCCTAATATCTGGGATAATGTTCATTTGCTTCCAAAAATCTATCCCTAAAATTAAATTTTGTTTTAAACTGGGTAAATAGTACAAATCTATCAATTTGACCGATTGTTTAAGTTTAATAGGCACAGTGACCATTCCTAAACATTCACAGTTACTACTATCAGCAATTCTACACACTGGTGTATTTGTTGTATTTAACTTTAACCCTAACTTCCTTAAAATATCCCAAGTACTTTGGTTAATAAAGGTTTTATTAGCACCTGAATCTAATAATCCATAAAATGCGATTCCTAAAATATTCACTACTATGTAAGGACATTCGCCATCTTCCACTTGAGCCAAAATGTAATCTAAAATTAATTTTTGTTTATTATCTAATGTATTTGATTTTTGTGTAGGGGTCGTCGATTTAAAAGAAGACATGGTGCGACCTAATCCTGCCTTCGTGAGCCGTTTCCCAAATTCGGATTGCAAGAAGGGCACGTGTATTTGGTAAAATTCAGTTTTCCACATGTAAAGCAATACAATTTAGTTTTTACTTTGCAGGATCTTGCGAAATGACCTGGTTTATTGCAACGAAAACATAACCCTCTGTTAGGTAAAGTTGTTTGGATTTCCCTAATTACAGCTTCCGATTTTGACTTCGTTTTAGATGCAGAGGAGTTGTGATACTCTAAATCAGGTTCTAGTGATAATTCACCTAATTGTGGAGGTTTAAACTCACTTATTTTCATTTTAGTTTCTTCTAACTTACGACAATATTCTATAAGTTCTAAGGGAGAGTGTATATCCAGCAATACTAAACGTTCCTGATAAAATGGTAATATATTACAACGCAAAACCTTTAGCCTTAGTTCATTTGGTACTGAAACTGGCATTCGATCGAAAAGATTAGTCATAATTGCAACATAAATTCCTATGGATTCATTTGCACCCTGAGTTCTTTGAAGTATTTGTTTCCATAATGCATCTGAGGTGTGAGAAGGTCGAAATTCCTGTTTCATTAATGTAATTAAAGATTCCCAATTAGATACTTGACTGCGAACCATACGAAACCATACTAAAGCTTCACCCTCAAATAGATCAATTGCAGAATCAAATAATTGTTTTTTATTTACGTTACGAGAGGTGCAAAGATCTTCTACCTTTTCTAAAAATGAATTAAAACTGATGCTGTCTTTTATATTTCCTGCGAATTTCAAGTTCCATTTATATACTGGTATTGATTTTGAAAGATTTGTAGAGGAACCTGATCCTTCACTAGTGACATTATCGGTTACTTGAGATGTGTTTGGTGCATTATAAAAATCTGGAGCAAGTGGTGGTGTACTACCATGAATTTGTTTACATTTAGTAGAATAATCAGAGATTATTTCCATTAATTTATCTAAAAGTTCAGATCGTTTTGCTACAATCAGCTTATCAACCGATGTAATATGATTAATTCGACCAAATATGTGTGCAAATTTTGTTTCAATTTTTTTAACTGGTGGAGATTGGGTTTCTAATGCTTTTACTAATTCTGATACTTCTGTTAGTTTTAAGTCACAAGTTTTAATTTGTAGTTGTTCATCAAATTTTGGACCTTCCAAGAATGTTTTACCTGATTTTTCTAAAGCTAACGCACTCCTTAATGATTTTCGTAACATATCTACATTCCCTGTGTAACCTAATCCTCTATATTGTAATTCATATTCTAACTCCTCTTTTACTAACCTATCGACATCCAAATTAAAATCCATCTTACTTCCTAAAATTACGTCGGGGTACTGAAAAGCAATTATAATTACCAAGCTAACTAATCTAAATAATTTTAATACAAAAACAAAATTCTTTTTACGTTGGGCGCCAATTTTATTACCTTCTAAGCTAAACAAAAGACAACCAAGGTAATTGTGGTTCGGTAATAAAGCCAATGCCTACTAACTCAGCTCAATGGGTTCAATTAGAGTTGATAACCGGGCGCCAGGTCCTATCCCCAATGGTATATGCCTCCAGCGGACCAATAGAGGTGATATAGCCACGAATTACCTGTACTAATACTCAACAGTAATAATGAAGTACCCAAGTTCAATGTTAAATAAACGAAAATTATATTTATTGTAACAACAAAATAAAACAAACTCTATGTAAGATGGATTATTGTTAAATAAACTGAATATTGGTTTTAAGATGGACGGAGGTAATAAGGTAGAAACGGAGGATGTAATTTGTAAATAATGCAAGGCCTTCTACAGTTGCAATAAAATCAGCAAGAAATAATATACATAAATATTGACAACTTACCCTGTTGGCCGGACGATAGCTAGAAGATAGCTAGTGGTGAATGAAATATTAGGGGTTGTACAACCAAAGCGCTTTGTTTGCTACCGCCGTATGTGTTTATTCGATGAATACAGCAGCCCTCCGTACTGTCAACTGGCAAGTAGCGTTTAGTCTTACCGCCCAAAAATTACGGTAAGTAAAATGGATAAATATGAAGCTACCTAACTGTAGAAACGACCTAATTGCTAAAATTAAGATGGTTATAATGACCGATGGACGAATAATTAACGGATTGGATGGATCACAGGTGAGTATAGATAATCTCTTGCTTCTTTTGTATGTAGTTTGATATCAACAGGTATTGGTATGCAGATATGAGCCCAGGGTCAGCAACAACAACAACCACAAGGGCTGATTTACGCGACGCTGCTATCCAGTGTGGTGATAAGGAGTTGAACAATAACTTGATTAGTGACTTCCTTAGGTATTTAATTTGACGTTTCAATTTGCTTCAAGATTATGACTTTAAATAAATAGGCTAAAATTTTAGAATTACGATAATTAAGAAATCTGATTAGTTCTTACCCTGATAGTCGACCTCTTTTCCCTCTGAGCCTTAAATCCCACTACTGTGGTTGCTAATTATGAGTACTAATTATCTAACTAATTGTTTCTAAATTAATTAGCTGTACTAATGAAATGCGGAAAATCTGGCCTAATAGTTGCCTTTTAATTACAGGTACCGCAAATCACGTTGCTCTCGGAAAGTACAGGTGTAAAATGAACGAGATATCAGTTTACGCCAAATACGAAATTTTATGTTATCAATTATTCTCCAACATTTTGATTTCTAAACTCCTAAGTGTATATGCAACCTATTCTACAGGATTCTTCTCAAACCCAACCGTTATAAAAACATTACACCAAAAATGAAAACGATTTCAAATAGTAAATGGTAATGACATTTTTCATACACGTGATGCATTGAGGTTAAATTACGTCGAATTCAAAAACAAACATTGAAAATTATATACAACATTAACATTTTAATGTTGTATATACAGAACATTATAAAGAAATGCAAGGATTACTTACCTGCATTAAATAACACAAAAAAAAAACAATAAACTTAAACTGCACGATGCTCGCTCTACTACCACTTAAACCAAGATTGCTGTAACGTAAAAAGGTTTCTTGCTTCAAAGGGCGCAGACTGTGCTTTCCCCTTCTAAAATGTCGCGCGGTTGCGGTAAATTATTATATATACGGGGTGAAACTTGGATAAGTGCTATCATACTTTTGCGTTTCACAAATTTTATTGTCACTGCAAAGTATAGTTTTGGAAAAGCAAATGAAATATATATATAAAATTCTACCAAGTAAACGATGAAGTTTGTGTATGGTGTATCCAAATGAGGCACACAAACTTTTGGAACGCCAGGACTCAATTGGTTACACGTTTTCAGGCATTGCATCGACCATAGAAGTGGCGAATCATAAAAACTTGCTTTCATGTAAATTCATATCTCCGTTAAAAATACATTTGCAAATTGTACTACGTAGGTCAACGGATAGATTATTATTGTGCAATAATAATTGTAATCGCTTTAGCGTGAAACTTGTAGATAACGTACGACGAAATAAACAATAGGTATCATTTTCAAATTGACATTCTTTACTTACTTATATGCTATTTGAGTTTGATTAATGAGTAGGTAATTATAGAATGCAGTTGTGGTTTGTTACAATCATTAAGTAATTAGTCACAAAGCGTGAATAACGAATTCTGACCTCAAAAATGTTTTTCATTTTCATGTAATATTACTAGAAAATAAAGTCCTTTGTTCGCAAGGCGATGGCATAACCCTAAAATGTGCAAATTTAACACCTTATTAAATTTTAGTCACTTTCAACAAAAAATGGCCTTTACTTTAATTTCACTTACTTTGTGCTATACAAGACCAGGATTTTTAAGTAGGTGGACTCTAATTACATTCATATAAACAAGAGCAGCAGAGGGTGTACGCTCTTAATTGATACGAATTTTTATTTTATTTTTTATCCTATCTCTACTAAGTATTTAAAATTTGCAATACAAAATATGGATTTCACTTTTTTTAATGTTTATTGTATTACAAAAACCATATAAATAGTCAAAAATCTTCTTGGTCCTCGTCATCCTTTTCCTTTTCGTCCACGTCCTCATTCCTTTCCACGCCCGCCTCATCTTCGCCTTTATTTTCTTCTGGATCCATAGACCACTATTTTGAGTCCGCTGCATGTTATACATTATCGAATTGTAGATAAGTCTTACACTGTCCGCCATTTCTTAAATCTTAAATCTACAAAAAAATCATTCTTAGCAGAAGTTCAGGTGCAGGTTGTAAGTTTTGATTGGATTTAATACTCCTGCAATATTCAAGTCCAATGAAGTGGATTAATATACAGGGTGTCAATTTTAAAACTTGCAGTCGGCCATATTTTCCAATTTAAAGAAGATATTGAAAATCGCGCAAAACCGTTTCGGGGGTATCGAAGGAGAACCAGAATAATTACGTTATGAGTGGGTCACGGCAGTATGAAAACAGGACCTGGTAGTACCTGGAGTAAGTGCAGGACCTGGTAGTACCTGGAAGTACACGTGCAGGACCAGGTAGTACATCGAGAAGACTTGTCAGTACCCGGCGGTACACAGAATTACTGGCAGGACAGGGGGAGTATACCAAGTACTGCCAACCAAATTTGCCCTCGGTAAAAGTTTTAAATACGTACAATCCAGGTCTTGTACTAACCATACTCGTATAAGAACTTATGTTATATCTCTTGCTAGGAAAGAATGCCGGTCACAAAACACCTGATTTTTTTACACGTCAGCGTGACCCCGAACTCCGAACTTCTAGGTAGACAGAGCTGGGCAGTATTCGATTTTGTAAATACTTTTTAGTATTCAAATTCTTTAAAGTATTCAAATTCTTTAAAGTATTCAAATTCTTTAAAGTACTGAAATTCTTTAAAGTATTCAAATACTTTGTAATTAAATACTTTTGTGGAAGCAGTATTTGTAATTCAAATACTTTCGCAAATATTTAGTATTCGAATACTTCGAAAAGTATTTTGAAGACTTCGAAAAGTATTTGAATACTTCGTAAAGTATACGAATACTTCGCAAGATATTTGAATACTTTGCGAAATATTCGAATACTTCGCATAGTATTTGAATACTTTTAAGTTATCCAAATATTTGAGAACTATTTAGAAATGTTTAAAGGAAGTTTCCATTATCACAAAATCAAATATAAAAATCCGATACAAGTGAATACCGAAGGATCCTGGAGTGAAACTTTTTGACCCGATAGTCTACGTAACTTAAAAACAATAGGGACCTTTTCCTTATATATCCTTAACACCATGTGTACCAATTTTCAAAGCCATCGCACGTTTCTAAACAAGTTATCATGCACACCGACAGACGGACGGACAAAAAGGAGCTGTTTCAAAGTCGCTAGGATTAATTTCAGAAAGGTGTACGTGTCATGTGCACGACGTACGATCGCTTTGAAAACTGGTACACGTATTCTTAAGGATATAACTGATATAGGAAAGGTTCTGGTACCTCCTATATAATAATATAATAATAATAATACGCTTTTACTCCCCTTAAATTTGTATATAACAATAGAAATATAAAAAAAAGCTACCCTCAGGGAAAGTGACTACACTCAGCGCACAAAACGCTGTTCTGCCATGTAGCCCTCATACAAAGTATAACTTGACATTTTTTAAGTAGTATCATTGAATAATATATTCAATGGTAGTATTAAGACTTATCTAGGACTATTTTAAATTTTTAATGTTTTTGAGTGACAAGTATTTGAATACTTTCTACTGTATTCGAATAGTTTCCAAAGTAATCTAATGAAATACTTTTTAAAGTATTCGAATACCTTTGATATAGGGTTTTCGCTATAAAAAGCGTTGCACGTCATCAACAGAAGAAAATGGCATGCCAATTTAAATCAAGATTTGGTGGATTTATATTCATTATAATTTAGTTACTTTTTGGGAGAATAAGTTGGCAGATTCGGAATTTTTTTTACAATGTTGTCAGACGTTATTTGGTGACATTTGACACTTTGGTTCGGTTTTTGCGTGTGAAAGTTTTCGGTTATTCTTGTAGTTGTTGTTATTATTCATCTTCGCTCTTAGTGCAAAAAAATGTGTTCTTTTCAGAACAAAATTGCTGTTTGTTAGCTACATTCTACCGTTTTTTGCATTCGTACTCGCCACAATGCCGAAACATTTGAACAGTAAAGCGAAGGAACTCCTTGCCTCTTTAATTCAATATTTTGAACAGGAACGAGATAATGGGGGTTCCTTATTACCATTAGGTTCAGTTCGAGAGGTAAGAATGGTTTCAATTACTTCTGACTACTTCTACTAATTGTGATTACCTTCAGCGTGTTGCGGCAGCATTACATTTAAACATTTCTACGGTCAGCAGAATTTCCCAAGCTTTTAAACAAAACGAAGCTTTGATATCGCAGATCTCGTATTTGCATCTAAAACTACTGGCGAATACCATGGAGAAATGAATCATGAAAACTTTTTACATTGGTTTGAAAAACAATTATCAGTAAATTTAGAAGAACCTAGTGTTATCGTATTGGACAATGCTTCTTACCACAACACCTTATTGACATAAAATCCGAACAACACGTGGAGAAAAGCAGATTTTCAAGATTGGTTACACAATAAACTTCAACTTGTAGAAGAAAGCACTTGCGATTGTAACCTCAGAAATGTGGAAAAATTCAATTAATCAAACCGAAAAGATAATAAAGGAATGGTATGAACGCAAAAATCAAATGGATATTGCAGAAATCATTATAAACTGGGTGAAAATGATAGTTGAGTGATGAAAATAAAACTGCAATTACCTAAGTCACGAGAATTGTGTTTTAAAATTTATTTTCTTTTATGTTAACAAAATGGAATGTTACGTAGTCTGAAAAGTATCTTTCACCTTTTTACGATCATATCAGCTTATGCTGATTATCATTTTATGTAGTTCAATAAAATTTCTTGTGTTTTGGTCTCGGTTGAACTTACTAGTCTCAAATTCCACTACGGCAAGAGTTATCCAAATAACGTAAAATCAGTCAAGATTTCAAGCAAACATTAACTTGATATTTATTTGCTGATGGCCTATGCAATGGGTTATAACTTCCGAAACATTTACATAATGCCGCAAAGCCCACATTCCTCATCTTTCTGCTCACAACGGCAGCGATACGTTATACACAAAATGCTAATAGTACTACACACTTAGTATACTGCACTTTCCTTGAACCCGTCACAGCACAGTAGGAATGGGTTTTATTTATGCACAGTAGGTTGGTTTCACACAGAGAGCCCAAAAAATTATCTCTGAATTTTCTAGTTCCTCTGGATGATAGAAACATAACCTAAAAGTGTTTCCTAAATAAAAGATTAATATATCAGCATACCTTAGAAATATTTGGCAATGCCGTGTATTGTTGACGTCATCAAATCAATGACGTGCAACGCTTTTTATAGCGAAAACCCTATAGTATTCGAATACTTGTGAAAATATTAGAATACTTTTGATAGTATTCGAATACATTCTAAAGTATTTGAATACTTATTTTTAAAAGTATTTGAATATTTTTCAAAGTATCTGTATTTAGTATTTGCTTGTGCTGGACGTAAAAGTATTTAGTATTCAAATTTGTGATTTGTCTAAAATTATTTACTATTTAGTATTCAACCACTTTATTTGAAAGTATTCTGCCCAGTTCTGTAGGTAGACTGATTCTTTGTCAAGTTACTGTGCGTAACAATATGTAAGAAAAACAAGTCTCAAAAAGGGCATTAAAGAGAGAGAATGAAGGACAGCTGACTTCATTCCGAAAACTCAAACGTTTCAATTAAAACTCGATCGTTCTATTAGTAATCGGTTAGAATAGAAATATCGTAAAATCGCAACAAAAAAAGCAACAAAGAAGAAAAATGGGCTCGATATAGGAACAGTAAAAAGCGAGGTAAAAAGTTATCGAATTTTAGGGATCTCATTTCTCTTAGTCAAAATGTGAGGCGGTTTTGGCAAAGAAGGCATATGATATACGTAAAAAAAGTATCGCTTTTGTGTAGTGGTGCTACATTAATGCCAGTTTGAAAATGAAAAATTGTAGGTATAACATGTATAGGTACTCAATTACTTTTCACCTGTTGTACTGGGATTAAACATATGAGCGTTGTTTTGTACGTAGTACAAGCAAGGATTAGCAATAATGAACAATCATTGTCATTTTAACCAATAAACCCATCCAAATGACGTGATGCGGAAATTGTATTGAATTCGCCTCGGAATTCGCTATATAAACGTCAAAATTTTGCAGTAAACCGGGCCTCTCATCATTTATTTTATTGGAAAAAAAATTCAATTTAATTAGTAACTTCTTAACTCTTAATACGGTCCGCGATTGTAATCCGAGCAATTTTGCCTAATCCGTCCTGCAGCAGCTAATGCCGCCCATGTCTAATTTAATTTTATCGTGTAACACAGGGAGAACAACTGTGGCCGGATTAGATACCTACGTGTACGCTCTCACAAAATTTAAGCTAACATTTTCCGAAAACGCCAACATTAAAGTTGTATTACATTTGGCCGCTTTAAGTGCGTAACGTTAGCGAAAATGGAAAAGAAAGGGTGGATCGACGTAAATTTTTTATACCTTGAAAAATGAGTGCTTTCTGTAGCAAAGAAAGGGCTAAATTGTGCAGATCAAAAATTGAAACCTGGCTACATTAAAAACGCATTTCACTTATCTCGTTTTAGCCCAGTTGAATACGCGCCGACTAAAGAATGACAAATTTGTACGTGATATTTGAAAACGTTTCCCATTCACATTTCGCCTTTATACTCTTCATACCAAGCTCGGTTTCACTAATCATAAGTTGACATTTCACATTTACTCCTTTAGAGTTCAGATTCTCAACTAAAATCATTAGATCTGATGCTTGAATTTAAAAAAAAGCATTTCTATAAGGTACTACATTAAATCACTGACCCCCATCTGCATTACTTTTTCGGGTTCACTACGATATTGACCCTCATTCTTAGTCTATTAGCCGCTTTAGCCCAAGTCCTAAAATTGGGAAATATGCTAAATCAATATAACATGTTCGCCAGGCGCGTTTAACCTTTTGTAGGCACTCGTAAGAACCATTATGGCTAAGTCTAAAGGTGGAATGTTTGCCCAAAAGTTCAGATTCTCAATTGAACTTCACATTCTTTGTGGATTTCTATCCAAAGCTTCTGTTATCTGAGCTTTTTCTGGGTCTTTCTTAACTTGCTGTTCCAAAAGTGCAGTTATGTAAATTTTTCCACATGTTGGAATTTTGCCCCCCCCCCCCCCCGCCCCCTCCCCCCCATGTCCACCACCAAGTTGGATAATTTTTCATTTGTTTTGGATATTTCGGTCCATTTCCCCAGTAATTTCTCCAAAGTCACCTCTTCTTTGCAGCGTAAGGATTTCACTGGAAGACGGTGTTTCAGAACTTATTACAGTGTTGTAGTGTCTAATTTTGGTGTTTGTTATAGACATTTTTTGTTGTATATATCGCAAGTTTTTCCACAGGCTTCTTTCAGTGTGCCTCTTTGTTATAGCCCGAACGTATTAATCTAAGCAAAATTCATTTCGGAATAGAGAGCATTTATAGTCCAAACTGTAACGGGAGGCCGCTTTTTACGTATGAGTAAAATTGCATACATACCGATCCATACGGATAGTAGGTGCTTGGCAAGTTACTAACAATAAAAATACGCATCTAGTGTAATGAAGCACCCGTTTTACCAGTTTTAGTGTTCATTCTGTAGACGATCACCCGGTACGTAGAAGCGTTTTAAGTTGGGCGTTTTGTTCCGAGAAGTTAGTTGGTTCTTGGAGTTGAAGATAGAACCTAAAGGTAATTGATTTAATTTCTACAGTTGTGTTTCAGCCGCCGCCACCGTAAATAAAAGCTCCATTTAATCCGCCGTTTGAAACCGTTCCAGTCAAGATATTCCGAAAGGTATTGTCATTTCGAAGACGAGCGCAAATTAATATTTTACAATTTCAGCTCCGTTCAGTCATTATTAGCACAGTTTTGTTCCCTATGGTAAATTAAAACGAGCATTAAAACATTAATTTGAAATAACGTGAATTAATTTGAATGTTTGGTGTACATCAAAAATTGTACTTGTTTCCCCCTAGGTCATCTTGTATTAATTGTAATTTTTGTATTTTACAAAATTGACGATGCAATTGGGGAATTTAGCTTTCTAGTGAAACTTTTAGTACCACAAACGGAATCAATCTAGTTAGAGTTGTTTCTGAGATACAGGGCGAAAACGAAAAGTTTGACTAGTTGGGACGTTATCATATCTTACTACCCATAGGATTAAAAAAGTAAAAGTTGCCTATTTTAGATATTTTTAGGTAGAATCCAGTGACAAAATTTGGACCATTTTTGCTGACAGTAGTATAGTAAGGCCGGTTCTGTCCCATTTTCACCTTCAGTTCTGCGTATACGCCAAGTTCAAGGTCATTCGATTCAGTCTGTTTATCAGAAACAGACCGGTTAAACGAAACTGATTCTGTGAAACGGACCTCTTTTTCCCGAATTTAACCGGCCTGTTTCTGATAAACAGACCTGTTTCCTTTGACAAATAGAACTGAATCGAATGACCTTGAACTTGGCGCCTGCGCAGAACTCAAGGTCAAAGTGAGCCAGAAACGACCTACTGAGCTTTGACGCAAAGTTGGTATTTTTCAAACGCAACCTCTGTATATCTTAGCGTCAATTTTTGTATTGTTTTTGCTGATTACATTGATGTATCACAACCTATATTTTTTTATATGCCCATAACCTAATTATGTATTATATCATATTTTTCATATTTATGAAATCACCGTCAGCCATTTGTAGCGATTGGCAGGGGCCGTCTTAATTACCATGGATTCAATAAACAAAACAAAATCTCCATGGTTCCATTTCCATGACCTACTACTTAAAAACGGCAAAAAATAAGTTTCTCTATTTTTGGTTCATGGCTAAAATTCAAAAAAAAATTAGATCAATGTAATCAAGAAAATGAATGAAAAAAGTTGACGTAAAGATATACAGGGTGTTGTATTTAAAAAATACCAACTTTGGGTTAAATCTCAGCAATGGTGGCTTATTCAGTGGCTAACTAAAACTTCATATAAACATAGGTTCGCAAACGCTTCGTTACCAATCTACGGGGTGTTATAATTTCACGATTTTTCAAGTTCCTGCAGTTTGTGATGTATTTAGCTCAAATTCGCAATATAAGTGAAGGTTTACATCATTAGTCATGGCAATGGTAGTGGCCTTTTTCAGGGGTTACGTTCGATTTTCTACCTCTGAACTTTTTTTCGAGGGGCCGCTGTTAAATTGTAAAATAAGAAACTAATTTTCTGACATATTTAGAAACTGTTTGGTCTTTTGCAATTTTTAGCGCATTTTTTAAGAATTAAAAAAAATTGCTATTGTTCGCGTTTTGTCCGTCCGTCCGGACCCACTTCTGCCGTTTTGAACTACTTCTAGGGGAATGGTCCTAGTGTCCTGGTGTGCCAGACGGTCATCAAATTTCGCTGTCTTAGGGCAGGCCCGACATGAATTATTTCCGGAGATGCTGTTTTTAAAAGTAAAACGTGCATCACGTTAAACTTTAGGAAATGGGGGGGGGGGAAGTCTTTATCAAAAACTTCTTAAGCCCCACCTGGAAAAATGCCTGCCACCCTTACTACCCTTCATGGTATTCTAATGAAAGGTCTCATCGAGATAAATTGGTTTTTACAAACTATAACTTTCCCACTCGCCTCTTTTTCGAGATCACTGGGTGAGGAGGGGACACAAGAATTAAGAAAATTCTTATAGCTACAACAGTATTTGGATAATAAACTATAATTAGGTTGTTTTGACCCCAAGAATTTAAGACATCCAAAGATTTCACGGAAAAGGGTAACATACTACATATACATATGAAAATTTGGTCTGGAACACAAAATAAGGTTTTTTTTAAGAAGCTTTTTATGGTATCCAAAATTATAAAAAGTTTGCTACCAATCTACGCACTTCAAATTTGTGATCAGTGGCGCATGATCAATGTGGTCATATTTTTTTAAATCGCAAGCACTAGATTTCATTACATATCCTTGAAGAGTAGGTACAATTTTTGGATATGGCAGCATAAAAAATTGATTATATTACAAGATCAAATTGAAAAGAAAAATCTAAATTAAGAACAATTATGTGTTAAAATTAATTTAATAATATCACTAGTTTGCGTTGAAAGAAAACGTTATCCTTTTGTTAGTTATGTGATAGTATATTGAAAGACAAGTGTTACAATGCGACCTATTGTAATACGACTATCTTGTGGCACGAGTGGCGACGCGAAGCGTAGCCACGAGTGTCCGCAAGATAGGAGTATTACAATAAAGCATTGTAACACGCGTTTTTCATACTATTTTTTCTATTTCGGTGCTTTAATTTAATTAAAAAAAATCATTATCAGAAACTATAGGGAACATTAGAACTAACATGTTTTATGTTGGGAACACTTTTTATGCCGTTAAGTTTTAGGTTGGCAGGGTAGTAAGACTGACATTTTGAAGTTCAAACATGGAAGTACCCAACGAAGTACCTACTTGTACTAACTAGTAACTGCCAACTTAAGAGATGAGTTACCAAAAAAAACGACTATAATCACTGTCTTTGTACAACTGTTTTCGGCCTAAAACAGTTGTACAAAATCATCATTGTGACACCGAAATAGAAAAAAGCAATTATCGTATCAAAAATCGTTAAATAATTTATAAGTAAAACCTCGAGTAAAAGTTAAACAATATTTATAGTGGTGTGCTGCTAACGGGGCATCTACAGTAACTTTGAATTTTTAATACACTTAAATTTTGTTGCCCACTGGAAAAAATTCTCGATCAAAATTATAAGATAAAATCGCTCTAGCTAAAGCTGTCGCGATTTTATCATGCATTTCCGTTGCAACAAAACTTTCGTGTAAAAATACAATTCTCCGATTAAAAATCAAGCTCTTGTGTATTTACCTCCGACAAATGCACTAGTGGTTTTTTCACATTTTCATTTTCTAATCGATTATAGGATTATCCGTGCCCATATGTCAATAATTGATTGGTTTGGTTAATTTCTTGTTCGTTAAATTGTGCTGCCGAATTACACTCGAGGTTTTTATTTAAACCGAATAAATGTGTGTTGCGTTGCAATTGTAGCAATTGTACTCGAAAAACTGTCAACCTAAAAATGCTCCACCTAGACAATTTTAGATTTTCATTACCTAAACAACCCCAATTTACTCGGTAAAATACAAACCTCTTGTGCAATTATAAAAAATCGAAAAAACACAATGCAAAGTAATATTTTTTTAACAAAAAGCATTCGTCCAGGGGTTGCCACTTGCCACCAACACTCACGCTTATGTTAAAATATTACTTGGCAACGTGGTTTTTCGATTTTTTTCGGAAAAATTATATTACGTACGGGTATTATCGGAACTTACCCTAGAACGATTTTGTTAAAAATCAACTCGGTACTATGCAACGTGCTTTGAAAATACGTGTCAATCAAACTGAGCAGACTGTAAATACTAATGTCTTAGAATCCTGTACAATGTACGATTTTGATTGATGCCACGTTTATAAAAGAATAAATACGCTCCGCAGGAATCGACTTTATACAAGACAGAAATTTTAATTTGGGTCGCACTTCGCAGCCGTGGCTATTTTCCTATTGGTGCTTAAAAATTGCAAACCAAACGCGCGGTCAAGTTTGCATCCTCTCTTTAATCGAGAAGTTAGTGTAACGTCGTTATTTTCACTGGGGTGGATCTGCACGCGGTTTAAGCGAATTACATCGGGGTTCATAAATAGTGGAAATACCGCAATTAGTTTATATTCGAGATCCCGTAATTTAACTGAGACATTAGAGACAATCGAACTGAAATTAATCCAAGTACCTACCGTAAACTTGAATAATGTAGAAGAAAGCTTTTTCCACGCCGTATATTTAAAATCTAAATAAATTTCACTAACCTGTAAGTAGAGAGGAACTAAAAATCGTAGAAAATCTAAGGTAGATGTATCAACACCACCATGTATAAATAATATCCACCCCTGCTCATCCTTTTTAATTTAAACCAAACACTACCACAACGCATATGTTCATTTAACACTCGAAACTAACTAGTCCAATAATGTGCATATTAATTGGTTCCTGTTTTGCTATATTTGATCAACTAATTTTTTTCCAAACGTTTCCGCTAACTATAGCACGTAGATACATACATTATGTCCATTCATTTATATTCACGCACCAGGCAGGTCTATGCCCCTAGAATATCGTCTTTAAACTAAAATGTACCGTCTTTAACTTTTAAAGGCAACGTGTTTACTTTGTCGAAGTTTATGTTTACTCAGAGACATCCTTCATGAGGGTGGGGAAGAAGTCATTAGGATGAATGCACCCGCTTCATTAGCTTTCAAAAGAGAATTCTTTTGAAGCCCATCTAATAAACGCGCGAGCTATTGTCATTTTGTTAGATTCACAATCGGGCTACTTCCATTTCCGCCTGAAACCCTTTAGGTAACTATTTTTAGATATTACTAGCGCAGGTGCCCCTAAGACGTACATGAAGTAGATACATTCGTTAAGGAACAAGGGAAAATTTAACACGCTTCATAATTGGTACAGCCCGTTTGTGCTATTTTAAGCAGTTTGTAGGTTTAATGATACAAAAGGACCTACAGAATGGAAGACCTCTCGTAAATTTGAAGGGCTCTCCATATAACAATCCATTCTGCGTGTGTAAAGCACCAGCAAGCCCCAAAGGAAAAGCATTTATTTCTCCGTGCAGAGGTCACTGTTGGTGACAATAATGAGGAAAGATTTGAACGGTTTTCTCGTTCGAAAATCGCGTGCTAAATGCGTTAATGAAAAAAAAATGCAAAGATTGACAGATAATCTGTTGTCTCTTTGTGAGCAATGTAAGAAATGGTGTCGAATTTACCTACACATAGGGTTATTTTATCATTTTATGTAATGTTCACATTTATTTATCTCGCTTGCCTATGGAGAAAGCCTCAAAAGGGCGGTTCCTGTGACGCATTAATTGTTACTTCTATTCATGAAGGAGTGATAGATACTTACTAACATAGGTACCTATTTGTGTTCCTTCGCTAAGCGGCGAAAATTACTTGTGCCGTTAATACTACCACATCCTTGCATAGAATTTAGTGAGAGAACCTCCATGGATATTTTAGAAACAGTAAATTTAAAAATCATCGATGTCGCCCTTCAATAACCATGCATTAAAGATCGTCGGTAAAAACACATTTTTTCGTACTACCATTTAGGGTGGTTTTAGGAGACTCCTCTTGTAGCTCTTGTGAACTTGATAGTTCTAATAAAGTTCTTTATTCTATTTTAGATTATAATCCTTTTTATGTCTTACCACATTTTATATCTGTGATGTGATCCGCGGGCATAAAGTACCACTTTATGCCCTAGGACATTAAGTATCACCATAGTAACACATTTATATACTTAATGACAAAACAAACAAAAATTTACAGGTCATTGAAAATTAGAAACGTCGATTATTAATTGTCAATACCTACTAAATCACAAGATTGGCCTTATTTTGTATAGTTTCTGGAACTTCTTGCTCATTCGCGATTAATTGAATTATTTAAAATTACGTTTAACGTTTGGATGGTTTTAATCACATTAACAAATTCGAACAACGTATACTTGATCAAACATAATGAATTATTTTGTAAACGAAGATTTACTTTGAGGAAGAAAACGATTTGTATAAGACATAAAATTTTGTATGTACCACGGGCATAAACTGATGTTTATACTCTCGGGCAAGGGCGACTAAAAAGCTCTCGGGCCTATCGGCCCTCGAGCTTTTTAACTCGTCGCCCTCGAGATATAAACATCACTATTATGCCCTTAATACATAAATAACTATTATAAGCACTCAAATGAGGGTATTAATTGTACTTTATGGCACAGAACTGTAAAAAATTGCCTAGCAACGATTACTTTACCATCAAACGTTTATTATTCAGAACAATCATACAATCACGTTATTTATAGAAATTAAAAGTGCAATTGCTTGGAGTAGAAATTGTAACATCACATGAACCAACACCTAAGCTAATCCCTTCACCGGTTTGTGGAATGTTTATCGCAGCTCTTCCACAGATGTTCTCAGCAATTTTGATTTTGTTTTGCAGAGAATTTTCTACGTAAGATTCGGCTACCTTGTCTGATCGCCATCCACCCAATTGCTTCAATATTCGTGTATCACCACCCCTTTCGGCTAGAGGGTTGCGGAACTTCTCCGGAAACAATGTCCTGTGTATTTATTTGCATTTGGTAGTTTAAGAAATTCAGCAATAATTGAAGGCATTTTCCCGAAAGTATTTTTCCCTACTGGAGAATTTGAGACAAGTACGCCACTACGAGTGTCTCATTGCAATTTATGTCTACATTTTTACCACACCGCCACTCGCACTCGCAAAAGTTGCTGTATTCTTTTTCATATTAAGTATAGATCTTTGGATCTATGAGGAACTATACTTTGTGCGATTTCGAATTCACGTAATATTTCGTCAGGATAAACGTTTTCCATTTCAGCTACACTCTTTTCCAACAGCGAATTGTTTGATAAAAAGTACCTAAACAGTCTCAGTATCCATAGCAACACAAAAAACGCCAACTATCTACACCACTCTTATTTGGTTAGCGACAAATTCCTGCAAGAACTACTAATCCCTTTTAACTTTTTAGAAATTGTGCTAAAATAGAATAAAACGACGACAAGCATAATCGATTATGGCCCTCGAGAAATTAAAAGCCCTCCTTTGTCGGACCTTAAACATTCTCTCGTGCCATAATCTTTTGATTATGCCCTTATAATTAATACATAATAACTATTAAAAGTCGTTAAAATAGTTCCGATTGCAATCACTGAAAAAGACCTTTCTAAATGATCTGCATCTGTAATAAGAATCTTGATCATGATTTATTTTCTGAGCATTGGAAATGCTTATGTTTTGTATATCGGTATGACGTTACCAGTTTCCGTTCAAGCAGAAAAGACACGGTGTCGTGACGATTGTATCGTACTCGGCCGCAATCTGTAGGTTAAGGAAAAGTCGCGGAAACTGAAGAGACGGTACATACTGAATAGTGCCCAATTGGTTTGTTAATTACAATCTAACATTCTCGCACATCTCCTTTGATAGTATTACATGCATATTACGACGCTTATTATTCAGAAAGTTTAGTGATCCCGGGTGAATAAGGGTTATTTTTATTTTACATATGGCGTTATACATGTTATCATTTCCATTGTTTCCGATGGTTGAATGGATTGCGAAATCTGTGAATTTTTCTTATAGAAATGGTTACGAAAACGCATGATCTATTGCATTTCATAATCATTATCTGGGGACTATGGTCATCAATATTTCATTTGGTATTAAATAAAAGTACTAAAAAGCTTCCTTCGTATTTTGTTCTTATCACAAGACTCTGTAACGCATGTTACAAAATTACCTTTTCTCCTACATCTTCTGGTTAATTAAATTGGGTGTGCAGTCATATTAATATGCCTCGGCTGCCTGTCGGTTACTAACCCTCTTCTGGCCTCAGCTGTAAGAGAACACATAAATAAATTTAAACTTTATTTATAATCGTGTGTGAAACTAACCACCGTCAAAGACACTTACTGATATTTTTACAAACACTATGTACAATAAACATATGCGAACTGCAATACGTAAACAGGTGAAATGTTCGGGCACGAGTGAGACATTTTATACGCAATTGGTGTCCGCAAGTAGGTAGTTAAAATTGTCTTAGTTATATTATTATATGCTACAATGACTGACGCTATTTTTAAAATCTACAACGGAGCAAGCTACGATGAGACAATACGTCAATGGGGTATAAGTTAAGAGGCAATTCTACAACGGGACGACTACGACGCAGGTAATTGTTTATAAATACCTAGATTGTTTATGCACTAGGAACTCTAGATGCGCTTTCGTGGGTGCTTCAATGTGAAGGTGGCCTGCATCCGTCGCTGCCCCCAGAACTGGGACGTAGATGGACGCACACGGACCGACCAAAAGTTAGGCGTGGCTTCTGGTTGATTAGTCATGTGATTAGTGATTAGTGTGATTAGTCACTGTGTTGAATGGCACTTTTGTGCTGATACCTGACTCTGTTAATCCCAATGAATAAAGTATACCAGGAAGGAGCATTACTCAGGTTAAATACAAGAGAGAGTGCGACGGAAGTCGGCCATTTGCAAAAGCCACTTATGATTCATTTTTGTTGTGGTTTTTGCAGTGACATAAAATAATGGTTAGTTGTTCGTATTTTGTTCTTATCACAAGACTCTGTAACGCATGTTACAAAATTACCTTTTCTCCTACTTCTTCTGGTTCTGGTTGCTCCAAAACGGAAAAAAAAGTTTGGGAATTACATTTCATGTGTAAGTATTGATACCAATATTATTTTTATATAGTACATGTAAATTTACAAATTTTTTATCGGAATGCAGTTTGAGGTTAGAAAAGTCATAGGCGGAGTAGACACATGGGAGGTTTAGATTGTTTTCGTGTAAAATTCTTTATAATTGTATCCTTCTACAACTGTAAGGTAGGTACGCCACTGGAAAAGGAAACAACTGTCCGCCATTTGCAAAAGCCATCGCGGTCGCACGTATATTGTTGATATTCTCCTTCCTGGTATTCTTTATTCATTGGTTAATCCATTGCCTGACTAGGAGACCCTGTATGCAATGTGGTGTAGAGAGCATCACCCATTTTTTTTTCTTTGAGAGGACTATTAGCGACTTGGGTGGCAGTTCCAACCTTTGGTAGGTTTTGAGTTATGACGTCATATGCATTAAATTCGCGTATTCATTTAAACCATTCCACTAATCCACAAATGTGGCTGTAGACCCAGGCAGATGAATATCAAATCAAAGGTGTTTATTAGAACTAGTCAAATATAATCGAATATTATTTAGTTGTTGTCACTGGTTGGAGATATGACGTCATAATGACCATTTCACCACTTTTATATGGTTGGCTCCCAAACGAAACACGTTGGACCCTCAATTTATATGAAAAAAGTGCTTATTTTGATCCCCTCTAGCACTCAATTTTTTTATATACATATACATATGTAACACCCCGTATATGCAATGAGTAAATTTTATAACGTTTGTATACGACGACGCTGTTTAAATTGTTGGAAAACTCAATATTTAAAAATTTTAAATGTTGATGTGGAGCTACAAGCGAATAACGTTAACGAATTTTTTTTTACCATCTAGTTTTTTTGCCAACGAAATCCATGCGGTTACTTTTATTTGGAACACCCCGTATACGGATAGAAAGTTGAATTTTTTTTCATAATTTGGGTGGTACGGATAAAAATTCGAAAATTTTTCTTGGGAGGGTTCAACTCTATTAGTACTCAACAACTTCTGATAAAAATAACTAATAACGGGTCTTTTTTAAAATTCGACGTCGAAGTTGACTTTGCAACATTGAATTATTGTGTTGTGAACCCACCAAGCTTAACCGAACTGACTGAGCTACTACACTTCCAACAAGATATACTTCCAATTTATTGTAAGGTAACGTCTGTGTGTTCACAATGAGTTTGTCATGGCAACTTCGACGTCGAATTTGATAAAATTATCAAAGTTCTCCTGTGAGATCGAAGGTACTTCAGCGCAATTTTTGTGTGGCAGATCAGTACTCTATTAGCCAGTTTCTATTCCACCAGCAATAAGATCTTTTCGTACCCACTTCCGACGTCTCGTTTTTTTGAGGCACCTCTCATAGCTAAAGCTTCTACTGGCCAGATTTTAAGAAGCTGAGGTTGAACTTAATTCATTCGATACTCATTTCTCGAGCGTTTTAACGTTTCCAATCTGTTGCAAGTGAATTAAAATTGTTTCATCACCCACTTTTAACTTTTAAAACTTGTCACGTGTGTTTACGAATTCAGTAAATTTGGAGTCTTGTGAAGTTTTAGCAATCCGAGTTTATATGTATAGAATATGTACTGAACCATATGTATAAAACGAGAAAAAACTGAACTCTACTCAGTTTCACGCATTGCCAGAAAGCAAAGTGCTGAATGATATACATACTTGTATATAACTGCATCTTGTACTTAGCAGTCGATAACGATTAGAGATGATTCTTTCCTATTTACAAAAAACAAAAGCGTGAAGGACTAAAGAAATTAATCTAAACATAGGTAATAATAGAATTGGCAGCGTTTATTGGCATGTTAAATGGCTAACGTCTTGTACGAAGGTATACTTTCCTATTATAAATAGCTTTGTCTCCTTATTCTAATTGATTAATGCAGTTCGGTTGGCCAACTATGTCCGTAACACCTGGACTGCACAGCCAGCACAGGTGCAATTTAATTTTACTTTCATAGAGTTTAATTTGCACTATTCTTAGACGTCATTCATGAGTGTCCATGAAATGGATGCCACATTTGCATATTATAAATATTAGATGTGCATCATTAGCACAAGATTGTAGGCCCATTCGTTCTAGTTACACCGGTATATTCATATCAACGCGCTAACGATCAACGAGGGTTTAAAAATACACTCCAAAATTTCACGACAACCTTTTTATCTTCGGGTTGATATTAAAACAAGTTAAAAAAGTAATGGAAAACGATTTACAAAAAGCGCATTTCCACTTGCATTCATTTCCCATTTGTAAGGTGCAACTTCTATTAAAATTTCGTAAAAATCATACCTATTGCATATGTGAAATCCATTTTTGACCTGATACTTCAATGTCAGTTTATAACCCGAATCCTACTCTAAAATTTTAGAATTGGTTCACAAATAACGACTGTGGGTCTGGGCATGCGCAACAATTGTTTAGCGTGTTTTTAGTCGGATCGAATTGTGCATGAGCAAAACAAATTTATTTGATTCTGCATTAGTTTTATCTTTATTCGAGCTGCCTCCATACATTCATTTAAATATCTTACCACAGGAAAACTGGATTGCGCAAATACAAAAGTTATCGTGCACAACGCACAACTGCACACGGACAGACAGGCGGACGGAGAGACAGACAGCACTACAACATGATCTCGAGGATCGTTAATATACGGCAAAAGTGTAAAATTATGGTACTACATGAAAAACATAGATTTTACCATAACTTTTTTCTTAAGAGGCACATAAAAAATTCCTTCCTTGGTGCAGGGATCGACACCATCACGAACCAAATAGCCAAAAAGTAGAACAATAGCTCTAAAGATAAAGAACTAGTAGCGACCGGACGGACGGACAAAGTGACCACAATAGCGCATTTTTTTTAAATTTTTGTGGAGATAAAATAATGCAATTGAATTATTCGTACCTACTCACTACATACTAGACACGCCCTACGAAAATTCTTGTATGGAAATCTAAAAAAAGCAATCTTAATATTATCTAAAATCACGTGCTTTGTGTGGAAAACCAATGTCCGTGATTTCAAATTTCAGGATTCCTGTAATGTGCAATACATTTCTGATGCTTAGGAGCTATTTGACACAGCTCATGCTCCAGAAGCCACAATCTTCATGGAAGGAACTGCCGCCAACTGCGATGTAAATATTTAATCAGTTGACACTGATATACCCCCACCACAGAAATGGGGTATAAAAGAGTGTGCACCGGCATAAAAATGCAGTCGACTTCTGTTCACCCCTAGCGAAGAAGCATATCCCTGGTCCCACTGTTCAAGGATAGTCCTGTCCTGTCAATAAAAATCACCTACACGAATCTTCATGTCTCCTTCCCTGGAAGCAGCGCAGAAACAAGATCGGCTCAATTTTCACCACCTCCCGGAACACTTCCGTCGTCACCAAACGGAAAGTATCTCCAAACCGCCAAAGTGGTGACAGTTACGTTAGAGCCCCGACCGCTTATATAGAGTGGCTCTACCGCGGGCTGTACAGAAGCCTACTTTGAAGCTCTGATAACCCCGGCTCTTAACGGCGGAAACTCACCACACGCCTGCCGCCAAAGACCCTTAGTTACCTACTTGAAATTCGTAACAAGTTGCAGATACAGTTAAGATATCAATATGCATGGAATAATAGCTTTGATGATTATTTGAAGACAAAATGCAATAAAGAGACATCTAGGCTGACATAGGAGACTTTTACTGATCCAGGTTGTGTATTGTGTAACATACCCCTACGGTTGGGAAACACCTCTCACAACCGAAAAAAATCAAATTAGCGAGATATGCATACAACAATCTTCATGAAGTCTTCAACCTTGACCGTTCTGCGCAGATTGGGGGTAACAGGGATTATGCCTTTATAGGTACATTGTTTATTGAGTATTTAGTTATGTATTCACGCGACCTTACGTCGGCGCGGTAAATCGAACACACGATCCCGTCACGGAGTGAAAATAAATTGTGAATTACCAGTGATTTAGTAGTAGAAAATAGTGCGAAATAGGATTAAAGGTTAAATAGTGGGTGCAGTTATGTGAATAGACACAAATACGGACAAACTCAATAGACTAAAGATAAGAGCGCGCGTACATAGACACGTAAGTGACGTAGTTAATCACAAACGGTGACGATAACGGACAATCGATTACACTTTGTTTACAAATACCGCATTTATCACATACATATACAAACAATTTTACTAACAAAATGGAAGGTATATTGGAGAAAATCAGTACCCAATTAGATGAGTTAAATAAAAGAACGGGGCGCATCGAGGGTAAGATGGATGAGTGTCAACGCCAGCTTGTAGAAATAAAAAAGGAAAACGCGAATCTCAAACAAGAAAATGAGCAGCTCAAACGAATCCTAAAGCAGCAAAGTTCAAGAATGGACTACCTTGAGAAAGAAAGTAAAAGAAATAATTTGGTGGTGTATGGAATATCCGAAAAGGAAAATGAGACCGTTTGCAACTAAAAGAAACAACGCAGAAAATTTTAAGAGACATCGATATGAATACTACGACGGGAGAGACAGAAATACAACAAGTCTATAGAATAGGGGCAAAACAACTGAATAAAGTTAGGCCAGTATTCATCAAACTGGCCCAGTACGAAACCAAAATAGAAGTACTGAAAAAGGCGAAAAACCTAAAAGGTACAAACATATACATACACGAAGATTTTCCAAAACACGTATTAGAGGAGAGGAAAGTATTAGCAACCCATTTAAGAACAGCAAGAGAGTCCGGTCATCGCGCATACCTGAAATACAACAAACTCATTGTCAACGGAGAGGAGTATGGCGTAGAAGACATCACAAGCGCAGATGAGCAAGACGACGAAGTTAACGAAGTACGGAAAAAACCAAGAACGAGAACCATTAGTCAAAGGTCACCCCAACCCACGTATTCCAAGAAGGCGTCTAGTATGGATTGCTTACCAAAAAACTAACAGGCATACAACAGATCAGAACAAAGACGACGACAAATGCGTGGAAAAGGACAGCAAAAGAAACAACACAGAACCATGCAAAATCGGAAATATGGAAACTTGGTAAGTACTTGGAACATACGAGCAATTAATGGAAAAGAGCACGAGCTAATTGAAGAATTTGAGAAGGCGGAGCTAGATGTACTGACAGTGTCCGAAACAAAAAAGAAGGGACAAGGAGTCGTAGAAATGGAAAATGGGCACATGCTAATCTATAGCGGAGGGGAAGAAAGTACGCGAGCCAAGGGAGGAGTGGGATGCATATTACACAGAAATTTGACGAAATTAGTACACAGATGGGAAGGGTGGTCTGAAAGAATATTGGAAATCGAGCTGAAAGACCAGAAAGGGCCAATAACCACAATCATCAGTGTATATGGTCCGAATGAAGACGAGAAAGCTGAAAAGAAAGATGAGTTCTGGGAAGAATTAAACAAAGTAACGGAAAATGCTAGAGGGAAGCTGTATATAGCTGGCGACTTCAACAGTAGGGTAGGCAAGAAAGACAGCAAATACAAAACGGTACTAGGGGAACATGGAGAAGAAATACGAAACAATAAAGGCAATAGACTATTATGCTTTTGCACAATGGGTTAATTATTACAAACTCGTTTTTCAAACATCGCGACATTCACAAATTCACTAGAGTGCAGAGAACAAGGCAAGAAGAGTCCATTATTGATTACATACTAGCAGAAATAGACAACAGAAGAAACATAAACGACACAAGAGTTTCGAGAAGAGCAGAAATAAATAGTGACCACTATTTGGTAGTATCAAAGATAAAAGGAAAGATCGGAGCAAGACAGGGAGAAGGAGGGCGGAAACAAGAAATACCAGTAGCAGAAACAATTAAATCGTACAAACTAAAAGAACAAAGGTTTGCAGAAGAATTCACTAGGCTACTAGAAGCTGAAATAGAAAGACAAAGTTGCGGGTCTGTGGATAGCAGGGTTGAAGGGATGTGGACAACCTTCAAATGCTTGGTGCTAAGGATAGCAAAGCAGGTATGCGGAACTTGTAGAACAGTTAAGAACAAGAAACAGACAGCTTGGTGGAATGAAGAAAGAAAGGAACAAGTAAGAAACAAGAAAAGAAAATGGAAAAAATATTTGAGTACCAGAACTATCGCGGATTACATGGAATATAAACAACAACGTGAAAGAGTCAAAAGATTAGTCATAGATGCGAAACAGAGAGCTTGGACGGATTTTGGTGAGAAAATAGAGGAAGAAAGTAAAGGCAATCAGAAACTCTTTTTTAAGATGATCAAAACGTTAAGAAAAGGAAAAACCAGAAATACAGTATCAATTAGAAGCAGAGAAGGAGAGATATTAACAACAGACGAAAACATAATGAACAGATGGAAAGAATATTTTCAAGAATTGTTAGAAGAGGCACAAGAAGACTCCGAAGAATTTCCAAGGGCAGTAGGAGAACAGGATGAAGAGGAAAATCTTATCACACTAAACGAAATGATGGAGGCGATACGCAAAATAAAACTAGGAAAGGCACCTGGACATGACAAGATAACGGGAGATATGTTAAAAAACTTAGGAGTGAAAGGCAGACAAATGCTGTTGGACATATTTAATAAAGCGTTCAACGAAGAAACGGTATCAACAGATTGGGACGAGGGATTAGTAGTACCAATATTTAAGAAAGGAGACCCACACGACTGCGGCAATTACCGGGGTATAACACTTCTAAGTAGGTACGACTCTAAAATTATACGAGCGTATTTTAGAGAGAAGGTTAAGAACGATAATCGAAACAACTCTAAGCGAGCCACAAAGCGGATTCAGACCAGGCCGAAGTGCCCAAGACCACATATTCACCATAAAGCAAATTATTCAAAAGACGGCACAAAAGAAAAGTAATGCATGTTTCGCCTTTATAGACTTAGAAAAAGCGTTTGATAAGGTGCCTCGCAAGAAAGTTTGGAAAATTTTGTATGAGAAAATGGAAAATTAATAAGAGTAGTACAAAGTTTATATCAGAATAGTAAGAATCGTGTCATAAAAGGAAATCTAAAATCAGAAAGCTTTACGACCAAAGCAGGATTGCGGCAGGGAGGAGTCATGAGTCCCCTATTATTCACCATATTTATGGACAACATTATCAAACGGTGTCAAAAAAAGATAAATAAAAAACTACACGTCGGATACAAAAGCATGACAAGAATAGAGATTGCAGCATGTGCATTCGCAGACGATATTGTAATTACTGCCAAAAACCAAAAGGACCTTCAAGACAACTTGGACGTTTGGAATAAAATTCTAGCAGAAAATGGAATGAAAATTAATAAAAACAAGACAAAAGTAATGTCAATAGCACAAGAACCACACGAGTTACATATTTACATTGAAGAAGAAAAACTTGAACAGGTGACACACTATACCTACCTTGGCGTACAAATCGACGACAGAGGAAACGAAGAAGGAGAAATTAATGAAAGAATTCAAAAAGCGGCAAGAATGTATTATGCACTAAATAAGAATTTTATTAGCAAGAAAGAAGTATCCAGGAAAACAAAGATGATGGTGTACAAGGTAATATTAGACCAATTCTGACGTATGGCAGCGAATCATGGACGTTAGGGAGAAAAGAACTAGGTAAAATACAGACAATCGACATGAAATATCTGCGAAGAGTGAAGGGAATCACAAGAAGAGACCACATACGGAATGAAGACGTAAGAAAAGAGTACAGCCGATAACAGAATTCATAGAGAGCAAACAGTTGAGTTGGTGGGGCCACCTGCAGAGAATGAGCGATGGGAGACAAGTTAAGCAAATATGGGAAGCGAAAATCCAACACAAGAGAGGAAGAGGTCGACCAAGGCAGACGTGGGAAGATACGGTTGGAAAGACATTAAAGAAAAGAGGAAAATCCTGGACTGAAGCGAGAAACCTGGCAAGAGACAGAAAGGAGTGGACAAGATTCGTACATGACAGTGTATAAAATGTATTGTATAGTAATGTATTTCACCGTACACCTAACGGTAGAACGGTGTCCCGATTATATATATATATATATATATACGCGAAAGTCAATGTGATGTTGCTCTGCTTGCTTCGGTTTAACTATTCTGGGGAGGAAGTATCCCAGTTTGCATGCACGTCGCCCGTGAACTGCAGCTCTTGTGTCTTAGCATATACGAGAAAGTGGGGTCCTCTAAACCGATGTCTCTCTCTATATGGGTGGTTTAAAGCTATTTCCGCGAAGGAAGTACCTAATACATGTCGCCGTATCTACTGCTTTCTTTCTTGTGCGGACCGAAACTCTTTGTGTCTTTCCATAAAACGCCCGCTAAATAGGGCTTTGCTTTTGACATGATCCTTTTTACACGCAATTTCCAATTTTACAAGTTTACTTCATCTGATTTATGGTGGTCCACTTGTGTTTCATTCTTGTTCTTTTAACGGCATTCATCTTTATTAACCTGATTTGATTTATCGTGCCTTCTACTTGCATTTGATGTTTCTTGTGTTTATTTTTATGAACTTGTTTTTTTTTCATTCGATTACTTGATTTTTATTGTACAATTTGTTACCGTAGTCGATTTATTTCATGTACTCGTACTTGTGCTATGTCGGGGTTTTTGTCCCAAACAAGGTTTCGCTGGTATCACCCTGTTGTCTGCGTAATATATTTTACTTGTTCTTGTCTTTTGTTAGCTACAAAATACTGCATTTTATTCAATTCCCTTCCTGATTGTCTCACATCTGAATACATGACAGAACCGACCTAGTACTAGGTATTATCCAAGGTAAAAATTCATTCGTGCCAACCAATCAGAACAGACGGCTACAGAGATTCATTCACTATACATTTACCTATACAACATGAAAACTGTTCCAACTTGTCAGACTCTACGGTTGGTACTAATCTGGTTGTTGGCTGCGTTACATATGTTCCTGATGGTCATTTAAACTCTTCAACATCGTGCTGGAAATTAGAGAAAGGAAGGGATCAGATTGCCAAGGACGAGGAGAAGCTGAGGATAGGTAGGTACATTTAATAGTTTTATATTGTTATTTTGTGACATGTTTTATTATATTAGTCAGATTTCATCATGATGTCACACGCCATTTATGTGAACTGCTTTTGGTAGGTATTTCATCTTTACAGTACAAACTTTCGAGATAACTCAATTAAATTATTATACAAAAACAGTGTATTGGCACCTTGTGGTTTGCTAAATCGCTAAATCTTTGATACAAATTTAATAATGCTATTACATAATACATACGTGGGTAGGTACTTGCTACATAATAATTTACCTTACGAAATACAAAAATTTTACTCTGTGCTCCTATACAATTTAAATAATACATCCTATGGGGTGTACTTTACAAAACAATTTTTCTTTACATATTAACAAATTTCAACTAAAATTTATACAACCTAATCAAACTTCTCTCTCAATTTATTCTTTAAAAATATAGGAACCAACGAGATTACCGCGAATACTGCTAGTAGCACGACCGAATTCCAGGAAAACGTCGAATCTGAATTGGACATGGTGTGCAACGTTTGGCCAGCCTGAATTGCAACGAAAGACGGCGGCGCGACGCCAAAGAATGTGCCAATTGCGAATGGCTTTAGGGGTACACCGATTACGGGTGCGGTCAAATTTATAAACCAATTCGGTAAGAACGGTGTAACGCGTAGGAACACCATGTAATTAAATAAATTATCACGTTGCTTATTAACTATCACAGACCATTTACTTGCCCGCTCCGGGAAATACTTTAGCACTAATTTTCTTCCTAATATTTGCGAAAGTAGGAAGCATAGGGATGCTCCCAGTGCCGAACAAGTGCACACTAATACTAGCGCGACCGTAAACGGAAATAGAAATCCAGAGAGGATCGAGAGAAACAGCGATCCAGGAATGGCGAACGTTTGCAAGCTAAATAAATGTTAAGGAATACAACGCTTAGGGTTGAGATGATTTAAATCAACAAATTTAATATTCCTTACAAGCATAGTAAAAACACCCTCTCATAAGTCAATTTCCCAAAAATTCTTCATTCATACCGCTATTGACGCCACAGATGTAAATATACTACAGATAACTTATCTCATGATATAAATTGAGTAGGGTCAATTTACAGTGACTCTATGGAGACAGTGTAGCCATGCAGCCATGTTTCAACCTTCTAGACCGGATTGGTAGAAATTGGAAATCAAAGTGCCGAAGTCATAGCACAGGAAACAAATGTGGCATCTTCTTGCAACCATAGCTAAATCTACCAATTAACACAATCAGTTCAATGATAAATTTGGGTTAAAAAACATGGCGGACATGGACAGTCACTGCAGGGGAATTTGGATTTCAGTCGCCTGGTGCATTAAATCTAAACTAAAATCCAGGTTGAATGCAGTCGAGATAAATAAAAAAGTTCATTGCTCAATTATTTCTATAAAAACAACACGGAATCGTACGAGCAAGATTCAAGAAAGGTCAACTGTATTTCCCCAACAGACTCAATTTTATCATTTATATATTGTCCAGCCATAAGGCATTATCTTATCAGAGAAGGGCCGTACAGTTTGCATCCTGATTTTAGAAAACACCACAATTAAGTTAACTATAGTAGTTTTTCCGACTGTTTTTAGTTTTATACTCGGTTTTATATATCATATTTTTTTGGTTGGTATACAAAAAAATTGAAAAATTCGTGATTCAATACTTACGAAATGTAACATGCTGTGTGGTGTCAGGATGCGCGGTGTCGGGTATGTTACACAGGGGGTTGTATCGCGTGAAAGGTAATCTTCAAAACGAAGCATTGAACGAGTTGATATAGGCCTTTTCTGTGTACCACAACAGACACCGCGCATCATGACAGCACACGGCATGCTAGATTTGTCTAAATATTGACATAAATAAGACTAAAAAAACATAGGCATTGCATAGTTTTAATATGCGGTCGGATATTTGGGGAAATATTGCAAAATTGGTTTGGAAATATTCGCGACTCAAAACAGTCCCACGACTCAAAAATTAGAGCTTAAATAAATAAATTTGAATATAGTGTATTATTGAGCTCATCTACAACTTTTTCCTTTACACTTTCTTTTCTAGTTAATAATTATAGGCACTAAAAACGAGAGATAGCTAGTTAGCCATGAGTTTTTATCAAAAAAACGCCCCAATTTAATTGTCTCTCTATCTCTGCTAGCTTCCAAAATAAACATTGGAAAAAACTCGCCTTGTATAAGACAGTATAACGAATCGATGTATAATAAAATTCTGCATACGATCATCAAATAATATACAGCAGTGTTACTCAACCTGGGGGGCGCGCCCCCCTAAGGGGACACAAGGCGTTGTTAAGGGGGGCGCGAGATCTCTGATGTGTTTGAGGCAAATATTTACCTTTAAAATATTTATATTAGGGATTTTTATATACAATTGCATTTGACCAATTCTTAGGTACACCGCGACTCGTTGCGCGTTCTTTAAAGACTTGATTATACACTTGTATCTTAATATACTATTTTAGCACCGTCAGAAAGTTGAGAAAAATTTACCAAACTTTTGTTAAAATTATTTTTTGATATCTTTGAAAATAAATGGACGCCAATGTATTCTCGAAAATGACATTTTTGGTTTTTTACGCATAATTCGCTATTTGTAGACCTACAACACTTTTTGGAAGGGATAATTAATCACCATACAATTTTGCATAAATGCAAATTTTTTTTATAAATACGTTTGTAGTAACAGCACTTTTTATTTTTTAATCGGGATGGGGGGGGGGGCGTGAGTAATTTTCGAACCTGGGTTGAGGTGAATTTTTCATCTGTGGCAGAGATGGGAAGTGCCTTAGGCCAGTTTCGAGCATTCTGCCGGCTACTCCGAATTAGGTTTTCCTACTTCGTAAGGTAAATACCGGAGTAGTATAGAACAACTTAAGATCCTCTGGAGAGGCACCTCTAAAAAGCATCATGCGGGTCACTCTGTAATTGGGCGCAAGCCTGTTGAGGACCCAGAACAAGAGAGGGATAATAATTAATTAAAATACTGTTGACAATACGTGTAGGAAAAAACCCATCATATTATTGCAGAAATTCAAAATTGAAATAATATATAGGGTGTTCCACTTAAAATAATATAACCGGAAGTGACACATGTGACATGTTTTTGATGAATTCCTCTTATTGACATTAGTATACTGTCAAATTTTCAAAATATTCTCCTTTTTGAGATATAGGTAGAAGGCGTTTGTTGTGGGTCACCCTATTTAGAACCTCGATTAGAACGCAATCACATGTGTATTGGGGAATATTTGAACGCTTTATACACAGCAAGGCAGTGCAACAGGTTGAAAAATACAGTCGCAATAAATAGCTCAAACTGTGATTAGATAAATACTTCTTTTACTTACCATCATGATATGAATTGTGTGTCTTGAATATAGTCACAAACCTAAACTACATAATCAATATAATTCTAAATTTCAATGTAAACTGCACAAGTTACAATGACAATCCATTATTTGATTTCCTGATGAGTTCCTTATGTATGAATTATCTGTAGTATATTCACACTAACCTGTTCAGTTTTTTTTTTTATTGAAATCTGGTCAAAATTTCAAAATATGCATTTAAATGAATCTTTAATTATGATCATTAGGAAAAAATTTTACGGCGCATTCATTTTCAAAAGCTAACATAATGCAATAATTGCACCTGCCAATTCTATCCCTAGTTATTACCTTCATTACCTTTATTTGGATTATATGTAATTGTTTTTATGCAATTCTGCAAAAACAAATGTTAGGTAACTATTTACATAGTTATACTCGACTACGCTTATTGTTCAAAAGATTCAGGAAAGGATACAATATGTATGTAAGAAACACTGCTCCCATCACCTGGAGAAAGTTGTCATCTTTGTAACGATTTAAAACTATACCAAGCTGCTTTGCGTCCTCTATGTTCCATGGAAGTCGTATGTGTAGTCGTTCATCACTTAAAAAGAAAGGATTAGCATATACAGAAAGTTTGGCTCTTAAACATACTCGGACAGTTGTGGAAAATTGGCATAGACGAGAAATAAGGCAAACGATGAACATAGAAATATTAGTCCGACACGACCTAAGGCTGCTCGTGTAGAAAAGTGTTCCCGTTTTGTTTCACTTGTGGTCGTACCTAAAACACAGAAGATAATAGCAAGTCCAGACTATTAAGTGAACATACGATCGGAAGGGTTTCGTGGATTCATAGAAACAGAGGTGTAGGAATAAGGTCGCAGTACGAAATTTGTATTAATTCGATAGGTTCGCCTGCCAGTTGGATTTGTGAAATTGCGAGGAGGTGCGTAGAACACGTCAGAGGATGAGGATATTTCAGAATATTGAATTAAATTATAACCTTCATTTTCGATTCGCACTGACATTCTGGTTGGTACGTTAGGAGGACGTGTAGGTGAATCTATTCCGACTTTCTTCCTTCGCAATCCACATTTAATTTTTTCGTCGGAAGGAATGCAGCACAATTTAAAAATCAGTCATTAAAATTCTGTTCGTATTTGACTTTTGAAAAGAAAGTGCGCAGGCTCACAGCACATCACGCGACTGCAGGTCCACGAGTTATGAAGTCCGGGAGAGAAGTAGTAACTCAAGGCGTTTAAACTTCGCCCCACCAATTTCCCTATTTCCAATAAATCGTATATTTTCTATTTCGTTATTGGTATTTTAACTACGGGATATAAAAGTATTTTTTAATTTTAAATAGACTACGGCCATTTGCATTTGCTGTATTTGATCTGAAAGTGTTCGTGAAAGTACGCTAATTAGTTAACTAATGATATGTTTATAGTTTTGCCACTTTAATGTCTCCTTGAATAAGTAATGAAAATGTTCTCTAGTCTGCTTTTACTCCTCTACGGTGATCCAATTCTTCATATAGTTTCAACGTTTTCAAAAAATTCTGAAGTGGTTTCAGTTACGACCGCTCAAATCTCGTCATCGATTTTGAATACATGACTACATTGGAAGCGAAGTAGATCTGGTCACCACACCCCAATCGTGCATTCGGGGGTGTCTACACCCTGTACATTTAAATATCCTGTAGATAATGGAGCGGACTGTAGCCAACATTTGCCAACCTTGCCGATTCAGTAACCACTTCCTGTCTTAAACCTAACCTAATTTTTACAAGTATATAATATTTATTTATTTTTAATATGACGAACGATTCTTTATCTCAATATAAAGCGCGTGTGGCAGCTCTCAACAAACGGGCCAAAGAACTCAATTTGACTGACTTAGAAATACAAACAGTATTCGACGAGTGCTTTAACGAACTAAGCAAATCCTCGCCTACAAAATCTCGTCCCTCCTTAATAACTTTAGCAGCTAAAATTACGATCGGCTCCCTATTTATTGCCTTAGTTACTTACATACTATTAAATGTACATCAACCAACTTCAAGCATTGTACTCCGAAATGTACAAGGACTGATATATCCCGGTTTGAAGGTTGTTCGTTTTCTAGCCGTTCCGATTTTAAAAAAGTTTCCATCGCTTACCAGTGAGTTGTCCATGTTACTGTTATGGTCTTACATCATTTCTTTCTTCAGATTTGTATGATGAGAGCTGTCTGGTCGAAAATCCGTACTTTTACGTATCAGATATGGAATGTTGGCCTTGCGAAGATGTGCATTCTGTAATTGACCTAACTGGTTTTAGCAATTATAGTTTGTATCAATCTGGAATACCGTATATTGTGCAAGTAAAAGACACTGTTTAAGTGAGGCTCTCAATGAATTTGTCGTAGACGAACCAGCCGTATGTGAACTTTAAGCAGTTGAAACACATGTATAGATTACACAAGGAAATGCTTCTAAGGGATGCTGGGATTATTAAATCAAATAATTCCACTGTACAATCCCTTGATGGTTTATTCGAGTCTGATCTGCATGAGCACAGTATCACTCATGTCTCTTGGCGTATTAATAGAATGTCACCATCTCAGATTATACGTAAATTATTTCCAAGACCGTACATTGTGTCTGATAGATTCGGGCAAAGTGTAGAAAGATTTATTATGATTGATGCGCCGGCAGCTGAAGGTTACAGTTTTCCTAATACGGAATGTAGTTATGTGTTTGTTATACAAGGATCTGGCGAACGCACAATTATACTTAAACCATCCAAAGAATGTGGAAGTGTTTGTAGAACCGTTTCGGTTGTATTAAGACCATCATTTGTGTGTAAGTTTATTTAACATACAAATTCTGTTTACTAGAGTTTGTTTTTAGTGTGGTATAATTGGTGGTACTGGAGGCCAATCAGCCTCCCTAAAGAGAATGTTACTGAAACTTCAATTTCCTATATTAGCAGCTATTGTTAATTATATAATTGTGGTTGTTGATAATCGTAATAAAGTATTTTGTTTATTACCAATGTTTTAATTTACATAGTACAGTCCTCACACTTATTAACATTTCAAAATTAAAGTTTCCCGGTCAAGCTAGCCATTTCCATTGTTGCTACAAGAAAATTATATTCATTATTAAAATAGGTATAGGCAACCAACATTACACGCAACAAACGGGAATTGTTTTCTTTCTCTCTTCAAACATTTAATCATGAAAAATTAAATCCCTAACGTTCCCGAAACCGGTTTTAGAACACTTCTCCATTCGAGAGGTTCAAATTCCGTCGACTACCTCTGCTCCAGAGGTTTTTCAGAAAAGGATAAGTCAGGTATTGGAAGGTGTCACTTCAACGACTTCGTTATTTTTGGGAAAAACACTGAGGAACATGACTCTCGCTTGGTTGTTGTGTTAAAAAGGCTCAGGAAAACTGGGGGGATTTTAAATAAAAGCAAGTTTGAGTTTCGGAAGAACGCCATTACAATGCTTGGACATATTATCTCCCAAGAGGAGGTAGTCCCAGATCCCTCGAAAGCTAAGGCAATTCTTAAGATGCCTGTACCTACAAATATCATCGAACTGAAAAGCTTAATTTCTTAGGAAAGTTTGTGCCTAACTTGTCATCAGTCGCACAACACAAATTATTACAAGACAAAGGAATGGTATTGGGGCGAGGAGTAAGCGATAGCACTGAAATCTGTTACGCACACTATTAAGTTCTTGCTCTCTATGATAGCAACAAGGAGACCTTACTCTGTCAGTTCACTCATCATCACATGGACTTCAAACCAGTAGTGTTAATTCACATCCCGTACGCTGAGTCAGAGTGAGAAACGTTATATGCCCAGAGCGAAAAGGAGGCAGGCCATTGCAATTGCATGGGGGGCTGCGAACATTTTTCTGGTTACATAACCGGCAAGTTTATACCACTGTAGAGGCTGATCATAAACCGTTAGTAGCGATTGTAGGTGAAAAAGATTTGGAGAGTCTAAAACCGCGCATAAAAATGCGGTTGATGAGGTATGCTTGTGGTCAAGTATACTCCTGGGATAAAGATTTGATAATCGCAGGTACATTTGTAACGTATAAGTTAAGGTAATCACAATTCACACTGCATATATTGCAACCTAATTTAAGTAATATTAAGTAGGTAGGTACTATTAAATTGGGTAAGAATGCTGACAGAATGATTGCGTCCTAGGAAAGGGTGTGTGTAAAGTAGGTTAGAAAATGTAGAATTAAGTTAGACGCAAGAAGAAAATGTTCAACCTGCGACGAGACAACATGTAACAATACTGTTTTGAATAAGTATATAGGCATGGAAAGTCGAGGTACGAACATTACATGGCGATCCTGCCAGTCCTGGCATAGCAACATTACATAGCGACAAGGTATGGATATAAGAAAAACTCCAGGAAAAACTACCTACAACCTGCCCAACCCAAATTTGGTAACGAGGAGTTTGCCACGCCGACGTGGGATACTATAATGGGAAGAAATTAAACTACTGCAACGACGCGAAGATTCACTACAACCGGAATGCAAGGTATAACGCATTTTTTATTGCAATTTTAATATTTGTAGTAAGCTATTGGAATAATAGTGCGTCGGGTACATGGCTAGAATGGGGAAAATACTGCACTTTTTGATTGGAATATGCCACTTTCTGTGGTAATAGTTAATACCAAAAGGCAATTTTTGAGATAGGGAGCCACTCGAAAATCCGTGCAGCAAATCAAAATGTTGGCCGTCAAAATGGCGCCATTAGCCGCAATATATTTTTTTGTATCTCTGCTCCTAATAGTCCGATTTTAATTTTCTTTTTTTTTTATTGAAAGCTCTTGTGACGAGGAAACTTTTTTGCTATAACCTATAACATGTCACTAAAACTTAAGGAATTAGCACAATTTTAAAATAGTGTTTTTTTACGAATTTGAATCACAATTAGTAAGCTCTTAATTGTGCAATATCCCGGTCCTTTCGACAAAAAAGGCCATATCGTTTAGAAATTCAATCGATACAACCCCAAAACTCCTTGTATCTACCCTGCAAGTTCGGAAAATTTCAATCTGCCATGTTTTTTTTTTAAAAATGCGCAATATTTGTTTCATCAGGCACGAAATCAAGCATTACCTATGAAAATTTAAAGGAAAAGCCTCGTCAATTTCCAAGTTTTAGATACCTATTCATATAAGTAAGTTTTTTTTTTTTTATCTTTATTGCAAATTTACAATCTACTTCATTTAGAGTATTAAGTAAATGTGATATATGACTTTGACTTGGAAGGGGAAGTGTCCACTGACAATTCACCTTATAGTTCACTATCACTTAGTGTTAGGGGGGTAGGTCAGCAGGCCAGGTTTTGTTTAATCTTCTGATGGGTGGTCCATCCCTGTAGAGGATTTCTATGAGGACGTTTGGATTACCTGTAACTCGTTGTTGGTAAGCGGCAGAGACAGTGGTGATTACGTCCGTGACATATGGAATTTGGAGGTCTTGATGGAGTATGAAGTTGCTAACGTACCATGGAGCGTTAACGATTGCTCGGAGTGTTTTGTTTTGGATTGGTTTTAAACGAGTGGGTTTGGCACAGCCCCAAAGCTGGATACCGTAAGACCAGATGGGTTTCACCATGGTTTTGTACAGCAGGAGTTTATTTCTGAGAGAATGTTTAGATTTACGTCCCATGAGCCAGTACATTTGTTTGATTTTGTGATCCAACTGCTTCCTTTTCGTTTGGATGTGTTTCTGCCACGTCAGTCGTTGGTCTAAATGGAGTCCTAAGTATTTTACTACAGTGTTTACAGGTATGGGAGAACCGTTGATTGATACGGCCGGACAGATTTCTCTGCGTTGGGTAAAAGTGACTTGAACTGATTTGGCTTGATTAATCTTGATTCGCCATTTGGAATACCATTCACTGAGCATGTCGAGTTGGGATTGCATGTTTACGGAGGAGGTAACCGGATCGTGGTCACTGGTTAGAGGAGAGAATAGCAACGTTATCCGCAAATGCCGCAACGGTTACGTTATGCAAGACGGGTAAGTCGGCAGTATATAATAGGTAAAGGAGCGGGCCGAGCACACTTCCCTGAGGGACCCCAGAATGTATAGGATAGTGGGGAGAGACAGAGCCATTGAGTTTAACAGAGAAGTTCCTATATCAGTGAGGTAAGATTTCAGGAGAAGGTAATAGTTGCTACTAACCACATTTTTGAGCTTGTGCTATGTGCCAAACTTTATCAAATGCTTGAGAGACATCCAAAAAGACCCCATTGCAGTATAGTTTTTCTTCTAAACTCTTGGAGATCTGATTCACTATGCGGTGGACTTTTTGGAGTGTTGACATACTTTCTCGAAAACCAAACTGATAATCAGGCAGTAAGGTTGTTAGGTCTTGGTCTGATTGAATTCGTTTAAGTATTAGTTTCTCAATTAGCTTAGACGGGATAGGCAGCAGGCTAATAGGTCTGAATGAAGATGTTTCATGTGGAGGTTTACCGGGTTTGTGCACCATGATGATTTCAGCGTATTTCCATGCAGTAGGAAAGTAGCAGAGGCTTAGTATTCGATTGAAGATAGTCGTTAGGAGGACAAGAGCTTTGTGTGGTAGCTTTTTTAAGATTTGGCTGGTGATTAGATCGTATCCCGGGGCTTTATGATGTTTTAGTTTCGATATTTCTGTTTTAACTTCAGAAAGGTTGATTGGTTTTATTGGCAGCGACAACTGGCATGGGATGTCAATGAATGCTTCAATATCGTCATTTACGGCACCGGGAGGTGGTTCTGGTTCTTGAAATACGTGGGATAGATGGATTGCAAAAGCGTCCACCTTTTCTTGGTCAGAGCGGGCCCATTCATCGGCGCGAATTCTTATCGGGGACTTAGGTGGAGTGGGCCTTTTAAATTTTTTAGTGGCTTTCCATAAGCTATGTTCATCAGAGGATAGTTTTTGAATGTATGCCTCAAAGGTGGAGTTTTGAGTTTCTTTTAGTGCTGCAGTAAGTTGTCTAGATAACCTCCTGTAATAGTGCAAGTCTTCCAAGTGGCGTGATCTCTGCTATAGTCGTCTGGCTCTTCTTTTTTCGCTAATTAGTTGTCGGATGTGAAGCGGGATGTCTTTGGAACTGGCCTCTAGGGGTTCGACACGGGGAGTCGATTGCCACGCAGCTTTTTGCAGCAGAGTCGTGAAGTCGTACAGCTTCGTCTAGATCTACTGAGTCTTTGATTCTTATGTTAAGATTAATGTGTTGAGTAATGTATTCAGCGAATTGTGCCCAATCGGTCTGTTTTGTAGTCAGCGTTGGGTGCGTAGGTTTATTTATGATGGTGGTGCATATGCTGAGGATAACAGGGGTGTGGTCGGATGACAGGTCGAAGTTCGATGTAGTTAAACAGTTTTGCGTTGGTATACCTCTGGTTATGTAGAAATCTAGGAGGTCTGGGAGTTTCCTTGTATCCGACGGCCAGTACGTGGGCTCTCCGCTGGAAAGGCGAGTATAGTTGTTAGCAGTTATGGCTCTGAGGAGGTTGCGACCCTTAGTGGTAACGATCCGGGAGCCCCAGTGGGTGTGCTTTGCGTTCCAGTCTCCTCCTGAGATAAAACGATTACCAAGAGTGTGAAAGAACGCTATATATTCGTCATATGTGATGGTGTGGCGTGGTGGACAGTAGACAGCGGCTACATTCAAATTCCACTTTTCAGCCTTAACCTGGACGTTGGTAGCTTGAATCTCATGAATTTGGTAGTTAACTAGTTCGTGATGAGGTACAGTATTTTTTATTAGGATTCCTGAACCGCCATGAGCCGTGCCATCAGGGTGGATACAGTGATAGAATGAATATTGCGGTATATGGAAGGCTGTGCGTTCGGTAAAGTGGGTTTCAGATATTAAGAGAATGTCAATTTTGTTTATTTGTAAAAAGGCTCTTACTTCTTGTTTGTGATTGAGTTGAATCATTTTTATTATACAGGGAATCCACCTTCTGTAAGCGGACGGTAGAGCGGTAGAGCCTCAATGGTTGAGATTAATGGTAACGGTTTGTTGGTACGAGAAGCCTGAGGGGAAGCCTAAAACGTATTTTTAGGTATATAGGGTGTTCTCGAGGGCAGCCTATACATTTTGATATTTTTTATAGGTATTCCCGGGTATCCCTTAACAAAAGAATTATTTTTGTAGGTCTTATCGGTTTTTTTTCGTAATGCTAACCGCGAGGCTAACCGTTTCCGGATATGCTTTTTATAGGGTGAAAATTTTATCTTCAAAACATTTTTTAAAGAAAAGGGTCAGTAGCATACATCTGCACGGTCAAAGGGGCATACGGTTTTTAAATAGCAACCACTACTTTCTTGACGTAGTGAATTATTTGTCGATACAAATTGATACAAAAAAACTCGTTTTTCAACTAATTGAATTTTAATATTTCTTTAGCTAATCGACTTCGAATCGTATACACCGATTAATCATCAGACCTTAAGAGTCAGAATATTGTGCTGAATAATACAAATCCTTACATATTAACATTTGACGTGGACATAAAAATCGGGTTGAGCTTAGGTACTTGTGATTCAAATTCGTAAAACACTTTTTTAAAATTGTGCTAAGTCCTTAAGTTTTAGAGATAAATGTTATATAACAAAAAAGTTTTCTCGTCACAAGAGCTTTCAAACAAAAAAAAGAAAATTAAAATCGGACTATTAGGAGCAGAGATACAAAAAAATATATTACGGCTAATGGCGCCATTTTGACGGCCACCATTTTGGTTTCCTGCACTGATTTTCGAGTGGCTCCCTATCTCAAAAGTTGCCTTTTGGTATTAACAATTAGGTACCACAGAAAGGGGCATATTCCAATCAAAAAGTGCAGTTTTTTTTTTGGCGTAGGTACCCACGTAGTAGGTATAACCAATCAAGGCTAGCGAAAGAGATGCGAAAGGAATTATTAAATGCGGAACAAGTTCAGAAGAAAAATCCGGAAAAGAAGCCACGAGCAAAAACCGTTGAAAAGTAAAAGGACAACTATAGGACAACTAGGTTAATAAAGTGTAAGTTAAATAATTAACCTATAGAGGTTTAATAATAAGTCAGTTAGATTTTCTATACCTAAGAATGTAAATTTCTGGATTGGCGAAATTTGAATGTTTATTAGGAGAAATCAGTTTTTAATAGGAACTTAATTAAGGAAAATGCTAGTAGAACTAGAAGGGCGGATTTACAAAACATGACAGAGAAACGTAGGAAACTAGGAACTAGAATTAGTAAGAAAGGCATTTAATCAGAGTAGGTAATTATACGAAACAAATACTGTGAACGCAGCAAAGGCTGTCGTAAAAGAAATAAGTAGGTTTATAGCCTGCATGTAACACTATTTTAGAAGATAGGTTCAAATCGACTACAGACACCGTAATCGGCGAGTAAGATTTAGGGAATCTAAGTTCAAGTAGCTCAGATAGTAATTTAATAGTTGACAAAATGTCTGAAAAATTCGATTTAAAAATAGCGTGGCCTTCCATTAATGGATAATTCTGAAAGTTCAACAAAACAATTAATTGATGCCATAGAATTATATCAGAGTATGCTTCAGGCAAGGGATAATGAGTTGCTAATTACATATGTTTTAAAAACAAGGTTCACGCAAAGTGCAAAAATTCGTTTAAACCAAAATTACGAGGACGTTAACTGTTTAATTGCTGATTTGAAAAAACACATTACTCATAAATCGGCAGTAGCTGATACGCTAAAGTTACATAATTCTAAACAGTTAGGAAAATCTATATCCGAATTTGGGAAGACTATAGAAGAGTTATTTGTACAACTCACTTTGGATCAAACGGGAAATAGTCCTGACAAATTTAAAACTTTGAATCCATCTAGTAGATTGACAAAGTTTAAATTAGTACTTGAAGAGTACAATTTCACTAAAAATATATCAAAGGACAGGATAATGTAGTAGCTGATGCGTCACGGATAGAAATTTCTTTAGACGAACTTAAAAATATAAATAATGTTGTAACTAATACTGTCTATGTAACGACACGAGCACAAGCGAAAAATGGGGTTCAGAACAAAACTGCTAACAATGAGACAATTCAAGAGAACCGGATTGATCACCCGGGACTTGTTGAAGTGTTGAACCGAACGCAGGATTCTTTCGAATTACAATTACTAGGAGAACAGGAGTTTCAAAACATTTTAGAACAAAAATGGCACACGAGTGCGCCACCGATAGGGTAATATGTAGGTAATTTAAGTTTGCAAACAATTTATGTAAAACAGAATCCTCGATCAATGCATTCACCACGTGAAACGTTAAGAGATCTGAAACATGTATCTGTGGAATACGAAATCCCAGAATTAATAATTATAAAGAATCAAAAAGGTGCCACCACATTAATACAAGAAGTACTCAAAAACCCTAATGAATTTAAGGAATTAGGTATTAAAATATCAGTGATATCAAATGTTAAAAAAATAGTTGATTTAGAAACACGAAAAATAATTGATTTTCATTTATTGCCCACAGGAGGGCATACAGGTATTAACCGTATGTATAATAATATAAAGAAATATTATTTTTGGGCAGGTTTAAGGAAGGGCGTGATAAAATTCGTAACACGTTTTACAAAGACTGCCAATAAATATATTTTAACTTTACAATGTCATCTTAGTAAATTCGTAGAATGTTATGCAATGCCAAACAAAGAAGCCGAGACAGTAGCTAGAACATTTGTAGAACCATTTATTTTAAGATATGGTACTCCAGGAGGAATTATTACGGATCAAGGAACATAATTTTTAGCTTCAATAAACATAAACATTTGCAAAATTTTAAAAATTAATAAATTAAATTCAACCGCTTATCATCATCAAACTTTAGGTTCACTTGAGAATTCTCATAAAAGTTTAGGAAATTATTTAAGAATTCAAATTTCAAAATATCCAGAATATCCACACCGAGACACGATACACACCATATGAATTAGTGTTTGAAAATAGTATATTAAGATACAAGTGTATAATCAAGTCTTTAAAGCACGCGCAACGAGTTTAAGGGCACGACGCAAAGCGGAGTGCCTTTAACGTTGCAAGTGCTTTAAAGACCAATTATACACGTGTATCTTATAGTATTTTTTATTATACCTGCAGTATAATTTAAAAATAGGAAATACAATGAAGTCATATTGACGTTATACTCGAATACATGTCTAATTAAGTGGGCTGGGTGTTCGTAATTTCACGATTGCCATGGAAATGTCACTTGACGTTTGCTTAAAAAATCATCGTCTTTGTGAATTAAACGATTTCCGTTGAAAAAGATAATACACAGTCCATTAAATCGATTGTTGTAAAATCTAAACAAACGTTGGTAGGTGTGAAATCCAACTCCAGTAAAGCCTATTATAAAGAATATGAAAAGTTCTTTCCATGGATGAATAGGAAGTTACGAATACAGTCTTAAATGCATCCATAATGCTGGCATATATGAAGGAAATGTCAAAGGTATTTAAATCTTCTATATTTTGGTGCATTCATTCAAAACTTTAAAGCAATGCTGCGATTAAAAAGTGGAACAGATTTGGAAGCATACCCTAAATTACGCGCGTTTGTGAAAGCTTCAACCAAAGGATAGGTACAAAAGCCAAAGAAATGTTCTGCATTTACAGAAAGCGACCTAAGAGGATTTTTTATTTCATCCAGATGACAGTTTCAAAAGTCATACTTGAAGTATCGTTACTTAGCAACTTTAAAGCACATGTGTTTTAAAGGCCCTTTTTCGCACGCATTTGAGTGTTTCAAACGGAGATTGTGATTCAGGTATAATAAAAAATATGTAATTTACCTTCAAATATTTCAAATCAATTAGACCCAGTGTATAATTTCGACGATTACGGGATAGAACTAAAATATCGATTGCAACAAGCACATTCTGATGTAACTGTAAGTAATAATTTGCTTAAATCAAAGAATAAAGGAAAAGATCGGTACGATAGGGAGATTAATGTTAAAAATTACAAAGTATAGGGGATAGAAAATTTTGTATTTGTTCAGTTAAAACAAAGAAAAAAATTTTTCCCCCTGGGAAATGAAAGGTATAAGTTAAGGCACACTGTATATATTGCAACCTAATTGAGTACTATCATTGTACTATTATATTGGTTAAGAATGCTGACAGAATGATTGCGTCCTAGGAAAGTATGAGTGTAAAGTACGAGTAGGTTAGAGAATGTAGAATTAAGTTAGACGTAAGGAGAAGATGTTCAGCCTGCGACGAGACAACATGTAATAATACTGTTTTTTATAAATATATGGAAAGTCGAGGTACGAACATTACACCTTATCTAGAAGCCCAGTAGATACTGAAGACTCTCAGGAATTAGCAGAAGAAATTTTGGCGTATGTGCAATACTTTTTTCTTCATTTCCGTCTACCGATGCAGCACAGGAACAAGATAGGTAACTAACTCTACGGGAAGGATATTTAATGAACGATAGCAGGATCCTTAATTCGTTATTCCTCAGTCGTTACATAAGGACATCTCAGAAATACTTCACAAAGGGCATCAAGTGCCGTTCCTTGGCTAAACAATCTGTTTGGTGGCCCGGGTGATCAACTCAACTTGGAGAGTTAGTTGAGAATTGTGTGTCCTGTATCACAGACCAACTAGCCAAGAGCTGAACGTGATAACAAGTATCACTCTTGCTTAGTAAAAAAAAGCATCGACAATTGGTAAAACACGATATTTTAATAGTGCTTTATTTATCAATGAATTAAACGATTCACAAACAAATACGTAGGTACACGTACAATACGTTACTACGCTAATATAATATCAATACTTCTCGATCTTCCTATTTTTCCCGCCTGCTTTTTTTTTGCTACCCTTGATTATTCACGGGATTTTCCACACTTAGACTAAGTATATATTTTTATATTTGCTTGGTAAGTATTAACAAAGAGTATATTCGTTGTATACTCTAATATACCTATCACGAAATTACGTAGTTGCACATTTTTCTGGATGCAACGTGGAACCTTTAATTCCCTCCGAGCTACGACAATGACCGCAAAGAATCACTTTCAGAAGAAGTGAATTAGTTATGGGGCGGTAAGTCAGAGTTGTCGTTCCTATTGGAGTAAAGCCTCCTCTGGCTCCATATGTACCAGACCATGAGAGGGTACTCCAGAAGGAAAACCCGAAGAAATAATCAGAAAAGAAATGCTTTGGTAGACGTCGCATATAAGGGCAAAAAGTCTTCCAGAGTTGTCAATAGGCCAGAAGGTCTGGATTTCCGATGGTCGAGAAGAGGGAGAGGTGTAAAGCAAACACAAGTTCCCTCGGTCATATATTGTTAGAAGTCCGGGTTGGCTTTTCCGTGGAACAGTTTGGAGAAGGCTGAACCTGAATCACCTCAACAGCCTAACAGTGAGCCTACGGATTCCACACCAAGCGTCCTAGTATAGAACCATAGTGTATATGATAGAACCTCCGGTCCAGGAGCCTGCTTCGTAAGTCCAACCTCTTCGCAGAAGCAAACGGGAAATCCATCCACCAGTAGGTATGTTTGGATCTTTAAGGGGGAGATGTGTGGTCATCCGGTTGTGACACCACAGACACGGGAGCTTTTGGTAACGGAGGAGGAGAGACGATTCAGAGTGAATTATTATTTATGTATTCTGACCCGACCTGTGTTATTCTTATTATGGTATAATAGTGCTTGTCTATGACAACAACAAAACAGATTGCATTCCCTAGTTGTGGCGTAACCTGGACTGGAAATATGAACACAGAAACCAAGATAACAAGTATCACTCTTGCTTAGACTAAGCATATATTTTTATATTTGCTTGGTAAGTATTAATATACCTAACACGAAATTACGTAGTTGCATATTTTTCTGGACGCACCGTTTCTCTACATGAAATCCTTTGAGATTCATTGCCAATTTTATACATACTAACGTAGTATTTTAAGCTATCAGCGGGCTCAACTCTAAGACCATGAGAAAAGTGAGTCAAGCTCAAAAAAAAGATGTATTACTTTACGTTTTTTTCCGTCCTTTCCAAGCACGTGTAGTTTAACTTTAATTTCGTGTGACTCTCCAAGGTTATTTCCAAGTCATAGTTTTACAACCTGTCCTTTTCGTACTGTCACCCAGTGACTTGTTAATAAGTACCTACTAGAAACCTCGTTATAAGGTTCTAATCAGAAGATTAGCAATAGTTGACAAATCTTCAAGCGACCTCGATACTTCTTCGTCCAAGTTCAAAAACCATACCTACCACAATGCGCAATTCAAGCTAATGTTGCCAAAAAATTATGTGAATGTCCTTAAGTGAAACAAAAATGTAGTAACCACGTAGGTACAAGGTAGGTAAATAATTCTCAGTAATATTTTTACAGTAGCTGAGCGATTTTTCACGCGTTAGCGTAGAAAGAGATAAGCATGTTCACATTTGGCAAACAAGAGAAAAAAAATATGTTCATAAATTACAGCTTAGATAAATAGATATTTTGATAAAATGCTGTTTCGCAAGAGCAATAGCCAAGTATTGGTTTTCATGTCGGGGAATTACCATATTACCAAAATGTTTATAAGTATGTAGGCTCAGCATAACACATTTAACCATACGCCATACAAATTTCCTAACCCAAAATGTCTCACCTCTAAAGGGAGTTCGAAACGGAATCTCGAGGAATTTTGTATCTCTTATTCAAGAAAATTCTGGAAATACTGTGCCTGTTTCGTCTATTCACAATTACTCAAGTAATTCAAAAACCGTTTGATGTAGTTGCATGGTCATTTATTATATCTAATTTAGCGAATATTAAAAAAAAATGGAAAACGAGAGGAGAGGATATCAAATTTAAAATAACGAACGGTTTGTCAAATCCGCTATAACCAGAATTCGTGCAAAATTCATACAGCTATAGTGGTTGGAACTTTTTATCAAACATACAGAGTGTTCCAGATCGAGTGCGATTGTATAGGTCACTTTGTTATTCTTATAGAGTTAAATGAGCAATTCTTTTCAGTTTTATGTATTAATTAAAATGGCAGATAAAAAGTTATTTAGTTATTCATTTCAAAATTAAATTGCGTCAAATGTTAGCTGATGACGCTGTACCTACGTACGTTGTAGATTGTCATTCATATTTATCTTGTTTAACATGTCTCTCGTCTCCTTGTCCGCTTTACTTTGTATATTACTCAGTCTCATTTCATCTCTTTCTCATCTAGTTGCTCATATGTGCATTTATTACTACTTCATATTTTGCTTTTCACTATATATTACTCAGTTATAAGCATTACTAGATTATGTTAATTCTAATTGTACTCAGAGAGTCGGTGGAAGATTAGAACCTGCCTGCGCAGCAACTGAACCGATAACCCCTGTGGTTTCCATTTCTTTAATTTGGTGGAATTCTTCTTTTTTTTTTTGTAAAGAAGGACCCTACATAACTTCACCAGACACAGACACAGACACTAATCGTTACTTGATTTTAATCCGTGCGATTAGTTAACCAGGCTAGACCTGAGTTCTCACAAGAAACACCGACCATAATAATAATAATAAAAATTATTATTATTATTTATTTTTAATAAGCTCTCGGTATAGTTCAACGATAGAGGAAGCATCAATTGCTAAGTAAGATTATTAGCTACCTCTGTCGGAAAAAAGATGTTTTCATTGACCTATGATGATGAGTATTTATCTGAGGTACTATTTATTGTTAATTTATTTCTCTTAGTAATCTAGGGACGTTATACCTAAATGTGTTACCCATAAAATGCATAAGGTTAGCAATCTGTTGTATGTACGTGTATATCTGTGGTCGTGTCAAGAGTGTAGGGAACGCGATACCTAATCTAAGTTGAACTATTTTATCAACAAATTGTCGTTCGTTTTGGCAAAAAGCAAAAAAAAAAACTTGAAAATGCCTGCAAATGTGCAATGAAATTTTTACATTTTGATTGCACTGTGCCGCTCGTTTAATAATCAAATCACATTGATGTGCGTAACAATGAATACATAATAATATCAATGCATGTGGAAACGCCCTTTTGATAATGTCCATTAACAAGTATATCGCGAATAATGAACAACCCACCAATCTAACAATTCGTTTTGGATATTTCGGTACCCCAAATCGACGCTAAATCATGTATATGGAGATAACCAAAGTCAAGCAAATGAAGAAAATTCTACTCGTATTTTGGGCACCGACAGACTGTGCCCTGGAAGGTAGCGTTACAGTACGTATAATCTGCATGCGAAAAGACGGAAGGAAAGTTTGATATCATCCGTTATAAAATGTAAATGTGTGTTAAATAAAAATAATTCACCGACTGACATACTAATTTATTTCCTCCATTTATCTTGGCGATCAGGGGGGCACGTGCCCCTAAACCCTTTAGGACCAGCCGGCACTGATAGGGATGTCCATGAACCTAGCAGAGCAAGGTCAGCAGAACACAATCAAACATTTTGCATAATTAGGTGCTAATTAGGTGCTCATTAAGTGCCTTATTCCCGAATTAAATGCTCCTTTAAAAAAATTATTACATGTTCTGCCAGGTGCATATGAACTCATCAGAGCACTACCTCAAAAAACCAAGAAAATGAAAACTGAACTAACTATAATTAGGTGCTAATTAAGTGCTAATGAAATGCCCTATTCCCGAATTAAATACTCCTTTTTTTTTTAATTATTACATGTAATAATTTAAAAAAGAGGAGCATTTAATTCAGGAATAAGACACTAAATTTGCACCTAATTATAGTTGGTTCACTTTTCATTTTCGTGGGTTTTTAAGGTAGTACTCTGCTGAGTTCATATGAACCTGGCAGAACATCTCATAATTTAAAAAAAGGAGCATTTAATTCGTAAATAGGGCACTTAATTAGCAGCTAATTATAGTTAGTTGAAATGAAAAGTGAACTAACTATAATTAGGTGCTAATGAAGTGCCCTATTCCCGAATTAAATACTCCTTTTAATTATTACATGTTCTGCCAGGTTCATAATTTAAAAATAAGGAGCATTTAATTCGGGAATGACACTTAATTAGCACCGAATTATAGTTAGCTCACGTTTCATTTTCTTGGGTTTTTAAGGTAGTGCTCTGCTGAGTTCATATGAACCTGGAAGAACATGTAATAATTTAAAAAAAAAGGAGCATTTAATTCGGGAATAGGGCACTTAATTAGCACCTAATTATTCAATATGTTTGATTGTGTTCTGTTGACCTTGCTCTGCTAGGTTAATGGACATCTGATAGGGTTCATCCCAATGGCGAGCGAGCTGAAGGCGAGATCGGTATAAACCAACCCCTCGCCCGAAATTTTCAAGCGTTATACGGTTCTAGTACCAAAAACAGAGTTCATATCAAGGACGAGCGAACACAAGGCGAGATCGACATAAATCCGTCCGGTCCGGTCACAAAACGCAGAGTTTATACCAATGCATACCTTGAGCTCGTCGGTTTCACATCGAAAATGGTCCGCATTCACATACCAATTGGCAAAAGAGCCGAAGGCGAGTTCGGCATAGCTCGGATTCTCCCGTAGAGACAGCTTCTGGGGCCTGTTGCACGGTTTCGATCATAAAATACAGAGTTCATGGCAATGCCGAGCGAGTCCCAGATATCATTGAAAATAAATGAACTCCAGCACATTTTTGAAAATGACATTTTTCGGTTTTCTTTACCATAACTTTGTTGTTTGTAGAGCTACGAGAAACTTTGAAAGGGAACCCTAATCTACATAAAATTGTGAATTTTTTTTTCTTCTCTTGCGGTTTATCACATCTTTTGTTTCATTATGGCAGACTTGGGCTCGGAAAATAAGGATTTTTTGCAAAATGACGTTTCGGCTTGTTTTTTCTTTGAAATCTTCTTATGGAATCTGTGGTTTTGTTTTTATCAGTGGATAATTTGTAGTTTTGGATACCCAAAGGTATAATTTGTTTAGAGGGGTGCCATTTAAAATTTTAAAAAAATATGACATTTCAATCATCAGGTCAATCAAAAATTTTATTTTTTCGATAAAATACCTAAAAAATTAGGTGATTGTGGAAGAGGTCTTAACCTGTACCTCAGTCCAAAAATTAGCCGCCTGGGCGATTTAATTTCTCCCACAAAATATTCCGAAAAATTGTCAAATTTTGACGAAAACAAGTTATAACAGCGAAACCGTTAAAGGTATAATAACATGTTATATAAAAAAATAAGTACTTAAATTAATTAAAATATGGGGTGTTTCATTAAAAAAATTCACAGATTTCGAATGCTAAAAAATGCAAGTTTGATACACCACTGGAATACAGCATCCCCCTGGTGATAAAAAATATTTTAGAAACATGCCGGCGGTAATTGTGTACAATTTTGCTCTAAAGCCGAATTTATAGTTTCGTAGCCGTAAGAACGTAAGAACGGAACCGTAAAATCTTACAATATGATTCAACAGAAAGTTACATCATTGATGTCCACAAGAAACCACTTGACTACGACACAATAGCTACTATGTACTATCAAACAGTATATACAGGGTGTTCCTTAAAAACATGATAATATTTAAGGGGGTGATTCTTGGACCCATTTTTTTAAATAGTAACAGAAATAATATTGTAGATAGGCCAGTAAATGACCGTTTTGGCGTGTAATTTTTCGCGCCCCAACGGATTTCCTTGATAATTTGGATTTAGGTTCCTCCTACCCTCTACTTCAAAGATGAACTTGAGCCCGGGGGGGGGGGGGAAGATACGTACAAAATAAGGAAAAAATTGAGTAATTCTAAGCAACTTTTGTTCTATAGAGTTTTTTCACTAAGTCAATAGTATTCGAGTTATTTGCGGATGAAAATGTTCATTTTTCAACAAAAAAACCACGTTTTCAGACGGTTTTTCGCAAATAACTCTAAAAGTAAGTATTGTATCGAAAAAAAGTATTCTTAGCATAGCTTCTTAGTATAGCTTATAAAAAAAGAAACAAAATGGTCTATAATACGAAGTCTGTAGACCCAGTAGAAGCAAAGTTGTAGCTCATGAAAAGTAGGTTCTCATTCGTCAAATTCCAAATTGAGTACTTGAACGTGAAATAACCAAAAAATGAAGCACTTTTCGGGGTAAACTTATGAATACTTTTTTAAAGTGTTTAAAAAACCTTTCTTTTTGTTTTTAAGAAAAGTTTCTAGCATCAAAACTAAGTGAGTTGCGCTCAAAATAAAGTTGGTCCTTTTTTTTTGGTAAAAAAATCGAGGAAATCACCCCCTAATTAGCACCCCAATTGTAATTAAGCGTTACCGCTTTACAGTTTACTTTATTTATGTATTGTTTATATCATCTGTAAGTTTGACCGGTGCAAAGTGCTTATTTTTGAAGAAATGTAGTTTTGAAGTAAAAAAAATTTTGAAATTTTGAAAAATTGCCTTTTTTTCAAAATAACTTCAAAAGTATTAGTGATACAAAAAATTTACAAGAATAAAAAAACGTAGCTTTTGCTTTTGTGAACATTTTTCTTTTTTTTGTTTTTCTGTAAAACAAAAATGGGTTAAGATATGGCTGTTCAAAGTTTGCATACACTCGTCATTAGTGACTCATTCGAGCCCTTTCAACTACAATCCTTTCAAAAATAAGGGTTTAAAATAATAAATTTGAATATTCTTATAGCTTTTAAAAAACCTACAAAATGGTTTTTTAAAGCACTTCGTAGCTTAAAAATAACCGATTTATGAGTAAAAACCAATCACATATTTAATACATCAAAACGCGTGTAGTTACTGGAGCATTGTAAGATACACATGTGCTATTAAGGCACAGACCTTTTAATTAAAAAGATGACTGTATATAGTGTGTAAAGCGATGGGGTATACAAGAGGGAATGTTTTTTAAAATATTGATTTATGAAAAAAATTTATTCTTCATGATATTTTTTACTTGCTTTGAAAGTACCTACCAATAACGTTTCGATAATCTAAAATTTGTTTATAGAAATCTGGAAAAATAATAAAATTAATTTTTTATTGAAAGTTATTCTACATTATGATCAAAATAGCGTATAGGCGCGTACAGACCGAGTTTCCAACGCAAGCATGTGGTTACAGATTTGGAGGTGTTGGGATTGGTGTGTACCGCGCAAGCCAACGGTTTCCAACCGTTTCCAACGACGCTGTTGGAGTTCGATTGCGTTCGCTCGGTGGGCGGTACATCAAAGGGAAATTTCGAGGGAAATTTGATGTGGTCTGGACAGGATTTGTCGCGATTTTTGTTTTTAGTCGTTAGTCTGCCTTTTGTCCACCATCTTCATTTTGAAGTTCCTCTAGTAAGTGACTGCCACTATACAAACTCCTATTTTTAAATGGTGTTGTTGCCCACCAACGCCTAGGCCGTTTTTTCTTCTTTTTCTTTGAAATTAAAGAATTCATTATTAAAAACTCCGTACTCGCCAGCAGTAAATCGTCCTCGTCGCTTGACATTGTTTGACAGACCAGCAGCACCGGTTACCGAACTTTACCCAACACGGTCCCACCAAGTCCAACTCAAATCTTAAATTTTGGTGTGGATTAGGGCATTCCAATCGTTTCCAACGACAAACGCCAACGTCACATGTGTTTGGATTCGTTGGCTTGGCGTTGGAATCCGGTCTGTACGCGGCTTATTGCTATCAAAACACAAACAATCGAAACGTTATTGATACTTTCAAAGCAAGCAAAAAATATCATAAAGAATAAATTTTTGCCATAAATCAATATTTAAAAAAAATTGCCTCTTGTATACCCCATCGCTTTACACACTGTACTATATAGTATCATCAACTATTCGAATTTCTTCGCAAGGGGTTCGTTTTTATAAGGGGTAGAAATTATGTGGTAAAAAATAAAAATAGCAAAGAAATCTAAATTTAATGTTGCTGTATAATTAAATAATCCCAAATTGCTTGAATTTACAATTTTATGATTAATAGGGGTAGTTTCCACTCCTAAAAAATAAACAGTAACCAACGGCACAAGTCCAATTTTGAAGTGGAGGGTAAGAATAACCTAAATTCAAATTTCCATGCAAATCAGTGGAGTCAAAGTATTTTATGACATTGTTTTAATTATAACTATTTTAGAAGTAAGATTTAGGGGTTAAACTGTGATAAAATCTTAAGTTATGTTGTTTAATGTTAATTAATATTTATTCACTCCTTTATAAGATGATTTGAATCAATTACTCGCTTTAATTTACAATTATACGATTTTTTTCTAATAGGGGTAGTTTTTTTCCCTAAAAAATAAAAAGCAACCCTTGGCTCAAGTTCAAGTTCAAAAACTTTTACACATCAGATGATGCATAGAAGACATGTACCAAATTTGAAAAAGATGTCTACAATATTATCTCTGTCATTATTAAAAAACTGATTTTTTTTAAACTGTACCACCCTGTATCTCAAAAATTTAAACGTTTAGGGCATACGTTCATTGGAAGCTTCTTTAATCACCGAAATATACCGGGCCGATCTGGTCAGAGAGCCACTTAATTGCTACCGCAATACTATATGAAATAATAATTACATAATCGGACTAGGAAGTGAGTAAAAAGGAATGTTGGATACCTATATATAGAAATGCATACTTGCAGAATGCAATTATTGCGACATCGTTATCGGTTGTAAGTATAGAATAAAACGTATGTATAGCGCTAAAACACAGATAAGAGGTAAAGGGTCATTACACGTATTAAGTACCTGGCCTTTGAATGGTGAAGAATTTAATTTGTGCACATCCCAATTAGTAACGCTGCAAAGGTCGATTTAAAATTGGTAACTACTGAGCGCCAGAGCAACTTGTTTGTGTTTACACAGTGCAGTCTTCGTCTACTGATGTTCTCAATCAAATAAATTAAGTTCAAAAAAATAAAGGCAAAATAAAAAAAAATAAAAAATTTACAATGCGCCTTGATAGTGCCAAATTGATCAGGGAAAAATTGAAGACCACAAGTGCATAGAATGAAAATAACGCCACCAAGTTATGATCAGTTTGTTCTTTTGATGCCCATTAGTAGAATACTAGGAACATAGTGAAACAATTTTGATGAAAATGTACTTACCTATATTACGCAAAAAAAAGATAATAAATCTGATTAAATTTATGATTAAAGTCTTCCTAGAACTCCCAAGGTACCTATATAAGATACCTACATACGCATCGCATAGTAAGTTGACGGATGCACTTACAGTATTCGGAAATATATAGGTACTCAAACAGTGCAAAAGACTAAACCACTGGTTTTGTGTTTATTTGATTGCAATAGGACACAACAAATCAAATCCCGATAAGAAGAGAACGTGCGGTGTGATTTAAACTAAAATACATTCATAAATCATTCCTACAAAGGTTAAAATAAATAGCCAGGTATCTCTTGAGATAACGTTTAAGTATTGCTACAGAACGTAATATCAGTGAGATGCGAGAAGATGATTCTGATGGGAAAAAATCAGAAGAACTATGTAATAGTAATACACATAATTTTGGTGAGTTCGATTTTATTAATTTTTGATTTTATTACTAATTAATACACCAAATATCTGGATAGCTTCTAGATAAAGAAACTGCAAAAAGTTGGATAGCATCAATTAATTAATAATAATCATTATGTTTTAATGGGAAACGTAGTAGGGTCTTTTGTTGACCCCTCCTTGGAGTGGCATTAAGACGAAAAGGTATAAAGTTACCATGTATAAAACGTGTCGCATTTTTATACGTCCATTTGCGAAATATACCTATGTAAACAAACAAAATTTGAAATTTTAGTTAACATATTGACATAAGCTAGGAAAATGGCACATTAAGGGCGAGGAAATATTGAGGTACGAGGCCGCTTTGGAGCCGAGTACTTTTATTTCCGATTCAAGTAGTGTCATTTTACTGACGAGTTTTGTATTACATTTCACCTGAAATCATTTTTTTTATTATAAAACTAGTTGGCCCGATATACGTTGTCCCGTCTACCTACGAATATTAAATTCAAACTGGAATAAATAATAAGAAAAAAATATTTCAAAAACATGTGTTTATTGTACTCAATGTTTTTTGATACGTAATATTATTAGTTTTGTTTTCTATCGCATAAATAGATAATGTTAAAGGTTTTTCCACACGAGAACTTATAGGCGACATAAAATTGGCCATGTGAAAAAACATGGATTTTCCAGATTGACCCCAAAATCACTAACGACTGCTTTTACCATTTAATTACTTATAGCACACAGGAAATTGTAACCGTCGTTCGGCACAATAGGGATGCGTGGGATCAAAACTTCTTCGTCTAAAGACGTCTCTGTCAAAACTATGACTTCGATGAAGTTGTTGATAGATTTCATCACCGCCTGCGGGGCGCCATTACAAAGACGTGGCTGGTTTATGTTCCGCAACATAATGATTAACGATCCAGCTTTTAATTGCAGATTATGGGGAATTCCAGCGAATTTAAAAATTCCGTTGGATAGTCGACGTTATCTTGAATCTGGTGAACTAACTATGGCCCTTATTTTGCTTTTGGAACAAACACTTCTCAAAAACCTCACTGAAAACTGTGTAGGTAAACGTTTCGATCAAGTGGATTGTGCACTAAGAAATGAATTAATTAATGGATTATTGATAGATGCCGACCGATGCAACTGTTCATTTGCGGCGCGCGAACTGCCGAAGGCGCTAGCTGGCAAACGCGCGGAGTTTTAAATCTTCGTTGAAGTTTTCCGAAATTTGTTGCCCAATTTTCGTAGCTTTTTTTCCGTAAGAACTTTCTATACACAGTGTTAGAAAAAGATGAATGAAAACGGTAAAGTCGTTCCTTAGGCAGTATAGAGATTTCAATTTCAAATATAGAACTTTTGATTAGTATCAGCACAGCCGTCTATAATTACAAGACATGCTGAGATGTTTGGCAACGTTGTCCGAAAGTTAATCGGAGGGCCGCTGAGTTTTAATGGCGTCTTGTTGCTCTTGAAAAATTGCATTTTTCCTCTCTTCTGTGTTTCGCCTTGGTGGTTTTAATACCGAAGAAAGATACTTAGGCAGCTTACAATGGGGGCTTTCGGCTTCATTTTTTATTTCTGATCTACAAATTACATTAAAAATAAAAAGACCCGTGTATCCTCAATTTTTATTTTCGAGTAAAATAAACCCAAAATAAATTATTGAAAAGCTGCGTTTTTAGTCCGAATTTGAAACGGTTCAGTCTAAATACGTCACAAACCTACAACCAATCACGTAGAAGTGAGCCGGCAACCTTGTGCGAGGGTCCGACGTTTGTCGGAATTGGCGGTTTAAGAGGCACGTTTAACTGTATCTAACGCGAAAGTGAATGACAAGTGACACGCACCTGTGTCAGGTGACGCAAGTTACAAATGACATTCTCCTGCAATATTGCCAAGTCGTGATGTCATCTGAATTGTTCTAGCAGCTGATTGGTCGGGCTTATTACGTCACGGATCCCGCCAAAACCATCTCGTTTTGAATAAACCCCTATTACCGCATATGTTCATTATTTTTTTTCTAATCAGTCAATATTTTGAAATAAACTTTTACTGTCCAAAAAATTGTTTTATTGTTTCAGGTATACGCTTATTAAATTAGAACTACGGAATTCAACTATACTGTAAATCCCTATTGTAGGTACATCTATTTTATTCATTTACAAAAATGGATAATAACATTTTTATTTGACTTTAAAGTTCGGAACGCTGTAAATTGGTCACTGCATCATAATGTGTTTTCCATCGGGATCATATTTGAGCTTGTACAGGGTGTCCCATTAACAATGGTCACAGGCCATATCTATGGAACCGTTAATTGCACAGCTTCGGGGAAAAAATTTTGTTAACAAAAGGGGCCAAGAGAAATCGCTGGAAATTATTTTCAAGTTTGTAACTTCGCCGCTAGAGGGCGTACGATGATTCATGGTTAAGTAGACAAATGACTTTTTTCCTAAAATATACCCAACAAACATGCATAAAAAATACATGCATAGTAATATTGTATCAATTTTGATGGAGCGCAAATTGCTCTAGCTCATAAAATATGAGGAGTGGGGGAAGAGGAACATCTCTTTAAGGAATTGATTGTAACTTCGGATTAGGTTAACAGATTTTTACATAATAGGTCTTGTTGGAAAGAGCTCTCTTCGTGGAATCAGATTTTACATGAAGATAGTCTATTTAGTAAACGTGATGAGTGGTAGAGGGCGCGATGTGACATTAACATAAACTTTGCAAGTTTTTTTAAAAATTTCAAATGGAACGATATAATTATTATATTATATTATCAAATAAGATGAAAAAGTGAGAATATCAGTGAAAACCGCATTTTGATATCTGTTTTCTAAGCAGAGATATGGGGAAAATACGAACATTCACAAATTTTAATTGCAATATTTATATTCATCCAAGTTGGATTTGAAACAAATGAACACATAGCAACCGATAATTATGTCAAAGTGAATGAGGCGATGGCAGTTCAAAATTAACACTCAATCTAAGTTTTTTAATTATGAGCAACAAAAAAATGATTCAAACTTTAAATCAGAGAAATATGAATTAAGTAAATAATAAAACAAATAATAATTATAATTAACGTAAATGTTCAATGTCTGCCATTATTTTCGACACAAAGAGGAGTCTCTGCTGTGTAGAGAGAACAGTTGCTTTAACTTCAGCCATGACTATGAATTACATTTCTAATTCTCGTCACCATATCGTTTCTTGTAGTTGGCCTTGTTAGAAAAACTGTGCGTCTTTTATCCTTTCAAACAAATTTAAGTCTAAGCAAGTTAAGTCGAGTGACCTAGCTGGTCATGAAAAAATACTTCCTCTTTCTATCCATTTGCCAGGATAACTCAAATTCAAACACTCTCGCCTCGACTCTCGCTTACCAAGAAATGTGCCGGGCACCCATCGTGGTGATAATCGCACGAATACGTTTAATGAAAGGACTGATAAACTTTCTTTTGTTCTGTTTTCTTTTGTTTCAAAGCCAACTTGAATGAGCATCAATATTGCAATTAAAATTTGTGAATGTATTCGTATTTTCGCCAGATCTATGGTTAGAAAACAGATATCAAAATCCGGTTTTCACTGATATTCTCACTATTTCACCTTATTTGATCATATAATAATAATATCATTCCATTTGAAATTACCAAAAAAACCTGCAAAGTTTATGTTAATGTCACATCGCGCCCTCTACCACTCATCACATTTACTAAAAAGACTCTATTTAATAAAATCTGATTCCGCGAAGAGAGCTCCTTCCAACAAGGCTTATTTTGTGAAAATCTGTTAACCTAATCCGAAGTTACAATCAATTCCTTAAAGAGATGTTCCCCTTCCCCCACTCCTGATATTTAATGAGCTAGAGCAATTTGTGCTCCATCAAAATGATGCAAAATTGGTACAAGATTACTATGCATGTATTTTTTATGCATGTTTGTTGGGTATATTTTAGGAAAAAAGTCATTTTTCTACCTAACCATGAATCATACGCCCTCTAGCGGCGAAGTTAGAAACTTGAAAATAATTTCCAGCGATTTCTCTTGGCCCCTTTTGTTAACAAATTTTTTTTCCCGAAGCTGTGCAATTAACGGTTCCATAGATATAGCCTGTGACCATTATTAATGGGGCACACTGTACATGTACTTGAATAAATACAAGTGCTTGTAGTGTCCAATAATGAGTAGCCTGCTTTAGAGGTTATGACAACAAATCGATTATTTCGTTTAGCAACTTACCTGAATAATAATGTCTGTTGATTCAATACGGAGTAACGCAAATCGTCGCAATTTCACTGTGTTAAAACAGGTAAATAAGATTATTACACCCAAAATACACCCGAAATCTGTCAAGTTGAATTCGGTAATCGGCCCTACCTGCAGTGTTGCCATAATTCTCAGCACGGTTTGTAAATATAGATGGTTGTGGTATCAGTGGGGATTTACGATAATTCAACCGATTAGGTAGATTTTGCTATGGTTACAATTATTGCCACAATTGTTTCTATGGTGATTTCTACCATTCCGGTTAAAACGATTGAATTACCTATCGTAAATCCCCATTGTGTCAGTAATGACAGGAATCATTAGACATTACCAATGTGACAGGCGAAGCGGGAGAAAAGGTAGCCAGGAATGTTACTAGCTTTGTGCGCAGATGCAATTCTGAAGCAGTTCAGGGGCGATACGCATGCGCAGTCTAAAAAGTAGCGTTCGCGATTAACGAATTTAGGATCTTTGTTAACAATACCGTTTTCGAGGATAACATTGTAATGTCCCATTTTTGATTCAGAATAGGTCCCAAAGTCTTCAGCTTTTGTTGTTCATGCGCAATACCGATAATCGTGTAGCAAACAGTACTCATCTATATACAGTTTTACAGTGCTTATACAGCCATTGTGTGATCAAAACTCTCTAAACCTTCCCCATATAGTTTTATTCGTTGAAGTTTTTTAAAAAGTAAAAGCGACTATAGTTTCGGCGTACTGCCATCATCAGGCGATGTGAAAGTTAACAGGAAAACGGTAAATTACAAACGTTGAAGACGAATAAGACGAACATGTTGTTTTTTTTTTTAATTATTAACTGGCCGAAGCCAAGTGAAAAAACCTGAAGGGTGGTTAAAACGGAAAGGTTGTCCTAAGTTTCAAAACGAATTATTATCAAGCCTTGTTAAGACAACCAACCGGAGGGTTGAATTATTACATTAAAAGTTGAAAGTTGGATTTAACACATTTCAAAAGAACGGGGGGGAAAAATAAACTTATAAAAGTATTGAAACTATTGAGATGACTACATATTTAAATTATTTAAGTAAAGTTTAAATTCGAGATCATGCAGACGGCATGTCTCGAAATGATTGACAATCATACTTTTATAAGTTTATTTTTCCCCCCCGTTCTTTTGAAATGTGTTAATCCAACTTTAATGTAATAATTCAACCCTCCGGTTGGTTGTCTTAACAAGGCTTGATAATAATTCGTCTTGAAACTTAGGACAACCTTTCCGTTTTAACCACCCTTCAGGTTTTTCACTTGGCTTCGGCCAGTTAATAATTAAAAAAACAACATGTTCGTCTTATTCGTCTTCAACGTTTGTAATTTACCGTTTTCCTGTTAACTTTCACATCGCCTGATGATGGCAGTACGCCGAAACTATAGTCGCTTTTACTTTTAAAAAACTTCAACGAATAAAACTATATGGGGAAGGTTTAGAGAGTTTTGATCACACAATATATTTCAACCCCCATTTCGAGGAACGATGGATCCAACTCAAAAAAAAAAAACTTATACAGCCAATCGACCATATCACACCGTTTATGATCTAGCGACGAAATTTGTAGTTCCTAAAACTAGTGGCTATTTTGAGGAAGTGCTGCCACAGTTCACTGCTGAGCAATACATCGAGCATTTTCGATAAATCGAAAATAAAAAGGCGGAAGAGTTAGCAAATCAAATAGCTCATTCGGAAAATTTCAAATGGCAGGAAGCCAATTGTGATAAGGTTACACCACTTAAATACATAACTGTTTTCTTGCGGTTTTCTGCAAACGAGGCAACTTCATTTAGAGAAGTTTCCGACTGGTTTAATATTACTAAAAGTGCCTTGTTCAAAATTGTAAGACGAGTTACATATTTTTTATCTAACAGAGTAACCTATATCTAGGGGTGGCCAGATGATTCGAAAAAAGTTGAAATTGAACCGCATTTCTGAAGCCACAATTTCTATGACGTCACGTTCTGACAGGTATGACGTTACGAGTTCTCGTTCGAATCCGGAATCGTTCACGGTAAAATACAATCTTGACCGGTTCATAACTAGACATGCGCTCTACGTCAATTCTGAATTTGTTCAGAATCAGTTCAGAATTGCATGCGCGAACAAAGTAACTGTCGTCTGTCATTGTCATGGCAATTAAAATTTCCTGTTGGCATGAAAATAAAGGTTTCATGAAAATTCCGGGAATACATAATTACTTGATCTAAATATCTATCAGTGGAAAATATATTTTTGGTGTACAAATCCACATGTATGCTAATAAAGTAAGCAAGTTCATTTAAAGACCAAACTCATATAATTATTCTAAATTTAAGAAAGGCCAAACCAACCAAACAAACCAACCAAAGTGGCTAAACTTCTCTATTTGAGACAAATCTGTTCAACCCCACAACTTTTAAACCTTCTAATAATACGATTTCGCGTCAAAACGTTAAAATTGTCATTGTTCGTTTTGCAGAGTATACTAAAAAGTGCCAGCACTGAAAACGTCACTTCCAATTTCGAGAATGAATTCAACGACACAGATGGTACACACGGCGACCACACAACAAACACACTTCCTCGGACTGCGCTAGCTTTAGACAGTAGTAGTAACGTGGTGGTGACAACACTTCTTGCCTGTAATAAAGAGAAAGAACTAAAGAGTTCCACTTGGAATTCATTTGAGTTATTGCCACAAAATGGACAACCAAAAGTTAAATTGCTATTGAATATGTCCATGATAAGTCAGATTTTAACAAACGATACTGGGAATGGCACTGAAACGAAAATACGTGGCGCCATTGTCTTCACGGAAACCCAAAGTAATAATAGCTGCGATCCAGACGTTATAAATGAACAGGGAGAGTTACAAAGTTCAGTTATACTTAACTCACCAGATAGTGAAACCATTCCAGTTTCACGTACTCGCCTATTGCATTCAGTAGAACAATTGGATTTAGAGTTTTCAATACCACCGCCTATGGATTTAGTAGCTTCATTAATAGATAGAACGCCACCCATAGAAATGACATCTATAGCCACCACAGAACAATGCCTCTACTACTCAACTACAACACCGATTCCAACAACCACAACACCGGTTCCAACAACCACAACACCGGTTCCAACGACTACAACTCCAGTGCCAACAACTACGACACCGGTGCCAACAACTACAACGCCAGTTCCAACAACCACAACACCGGTTCCAACGACTACAACACCAGTTCCAACAACCACAACACCGTTCCAACAACCACAACGCCAGTTCCAACAACTACAACGCCGGTTCCAACAACCACGACACCGGTTCCAACAACTACAACGCCAGTTCCAACAACTACAACTCCAGTTCCAACAACCACGACACCGGTTCCAACAACTACAACGCCAGTTCCAACAACTACAACGCCGGTTCCAACAACCACAACGCCGGTTCCAACGACTACAACTCCTGTTCCAACAACCACAACACCAGTTCCAACAACTACAACTCCTGTTCCAACAACTACAACGCCAGTTCCAACAACCACAACACCAGTTCCAACAACTACAACGCCAGTTCCAACAACCACAACACCAGTTCCAACAACTACAACGCCAGTTCCAACAACCACAACACCAGTCCCAACAACCACAACACCAGTTCCAACGACTACAACACCAGTTCCAACAACTACAACGCCAGTTCCAACAACCACAACGCCAGTTCCAACAACTACAACGCCGGTTCCAACAACCACGACACCGGTTCCAACAACCACAACACCAGTCCCAACAACCACAACACCAGTTCCAACAACCACAACACCAGTTCCAACAACTACAACGCCAGTTCCAACAACTACAACACCGGTTCCAACAACCACAACGCCAGTTCCAACAACTACAACGCCGGTTCCAACAACCACAACGCCGGTTCCAACGACTACAACTCCAGTGCCAACAACCACGACACCGGTTCCAACAACTACAACGCCAGTTCCAACAACTACAACGCCGGTTCCAACAACCACAACGCCGGTTCCAACGACTACAACTCCAGTGCCAACAACCACGACTCCGGTTCCAACAACTACAACGCCAGTTCCAACAACCACAACACCGGTTCCAACAACCACAACGCCAGTTCCAACAACTACAACGCCAGTTCCAACAACTACAACACCGGTTCCAACAACCACAACGCCAGTTCCAACAACTACAACGCCGGTTCCAACAACCACAACGCCAGTTCCAACAACTACAACGCCGGTTCCAACAACCACAACTCCTGTTCCAACAACTACAACTCCTATTCCAACAACCACAACGCCAGTTCCAACAACTACAACTCTTGTTCCAACAACTACAACGCCAGTTCCAACAACCACAACACCAGTTCCAACAACTACAACGCCAGTTCTAACAACCACAACACCGGTTCCAACAACCACAACGCCAGTTCCAACAACTACAACGCCGGTTCCAACAACCAACTCTTCCAACAACTACAACGTTCCAACAACCACAACGCCAGTTCCAACAACTACAACTCCTGTTCCAACAACCACAACACCAGTTCCAACAACTACAACTCCTGTTCCAACAACTACAACGCCAGTTCCAACAACCACAACACCAGTTCCAACAACTACAACGCCAGTTCCAACAACCACAACACCAGTTCCAACAACTACAACGCCAGTTCCAACAACCACAACACCAGTCCCAACAACCACAACACCAGTTCCAACGACTACAACACCAGTTCCAACAACTACAACGCCAGTTCCAACAACCACAACGCCAGTTCCAACAACTACAACGCCGGTTCCAACAACCACGACACCGGTTCCAACAACTACAACGCCAGTTCCAACAACTACAACTCCAGTTCCAACAACCACGACACCGGTTCCAACAACTACAACGCCAGTTCCAACAACTACAACGCCGGTTCCAACAACCACAACGCCGGTTCCAACGACTACAACTCCAGTGCCAACAACCACGACTCCGGTTCCAACAACTACAACGCCAGTTCCAACAACCACAACACCGGTTCCAACAACCACAACGCCAGTTCCAACAACTACAACGCCGGTTCCAACAACCACAACTCCTGTTCCAACAACTACAACTCTTGTTCCAACAACCACAACGCCAGTTCCAACAACTACAACTCCTGTTCCAACAACCACAACACCAGTTCCAACAACTACAACGCCAGTTCCAACAACCACAACACCAGTTCCAACAACTACAACGCCAGTTCCAACAACCACAACACCAGTTCCAACAACTACAACGCCAGTTCCAACAACCACAACACCAGTCCCAACAACCACAACACCAGTTCCAACGACTACAACTCCCGTGCCCACAACCACGACACCGGTTCCAACAACTACAACGCCAGTTCCAACAACTACAACGCCGGTTCCAACAACCACAACACCGGTTCCAACGACTACAACTCCAGTGCCCACAACCACGACACCGGTTCCAACAACTACAACGCCAGTTCCAACAACTACAACAGCGGTTCCAACAACCACAACACCGGTTCCAACGACTACAACTCCAGTGCCCACAACCACGACACCGGTTCCAACAACTACAACGCCGGTTCCAACAACCACAACACCGGTTCCAACGACTACAACTCCAGTGCCAACAACCACGACTCCCGTTCCAACAACTACAACGCCAGTTCCAACAACCACAACACCGGTTCTAACAACCACAACGCCAGTTCCAACAACTACAACGCCGGTTCCAACAACCACAACACCGGTTCCAACGACTACAACGCCAGTTCCAACAACCACAACACCAGTTCCAACAACTACAACTCCTGTTCCAACAACCACAACGCCAGTTCCAACAACTACAACTCCTGTTCCAACAACCACAACACCAGTTCCAACAACTACAACTCCTGTTCCAACAACTACAACGCCAGTTCCAACAACCACAACACCAGTTCCAACAACTACAACGCCAGTTCCAACAACCACAACACCAGTTCCAACAACTACAACTCCTGTTCCAACGACCACAACACCAGTTCCAACAACCACAACGCCTGTTCCAACAACTACAACTCCTGTTCCAACAACCACAACACCAGTTCCAACAACCACAACGCCTGTTCCAACAACTACAACTCCTGTTCCAACAACCACAACGCCAGTTCCAACAACTACAACGCCTGTTCCAACAACTACAACGCCGGTTCCAACAACCACAACACCGGTTCCAACGACTACAACTCCAGTGCCCACAACTACAACGCCAGTTCCAACAACTACAACGCCGGTTCCAACTACCACAACACCGCTTCCAACGACTACAACTCCAGTGCCAACAACAACGACACCGGTTCCAACGACTACAACGCCAGTTCCAACAACCACAACGCCAGTTCCAACAACCACAACACAACTTCCAACAACTACAACTCCTGTTCCAACAACTACAACACCTGTTCCAACAACTACAACGCCAGTTCCAACAACCACAACACCAGTTCCAACAACTACAACTCCTGTTCCAACAACCACAACACCAGTTCCAACAACTACAACGCCTGTACCAACAACTACAACGCCAGTTCCAACAACCACGACACCGGTTCCCACAACTACAACGCCAGTGCCAACAACTACAACGCCAGTTCCAACAACCACAACACAACTTCCAACAACCACGACACCGGTTCCCACAACTACAACGCCAGTTCCAACAACTACAACGCCAGTTCCAACAACCACAACACAACTTCCAACAACTACAACTCCGGTTCCAACAACCACAACACCAGTCCCAACAACCACAACACCAGTTCCAACAACTACAACGCCAGTTCCAACAACCACAACACCAGTTCCAACGACTACAACTCCAGTGCCTACTACCACGACACCGGTTCCAACAACTACAACGCCGGTTCCAACGACTACAACGCCGGTTCCAACAACTACAACGCCAGTTCCTACAACCACAACACCACTTCCAACAACTACAACGCCAGTTCCAACAACCACAACACAACTTCCAACAACTACAACTCCGGTTCCAACAACCACAACACCAGTCCCAACAACCACAACACCAGTTCCAACAACTACAACGCCAGTTCCCACAACCACGACACCTGTTCCAACAACCACAACACCGGTTCCAACAACCACAACACCAGTTCCAACAACTACAACTCCTGTTCCAACAACCACAACACCAGTTCCAACGACTACAACACCAGTTCCAACAACTACAACGCCTGTTGCAACAACTACAACGCCAGTTTCAACAACCACAACACCGATTCCAACCACTACAACGCCAGTTCCAACAACTACAACGCCACTTCCGACAACTACAACGCCGGTTCCAACAACCACGACACCGGTTCCAACAACTACAACGCCAGTTCCAACAACTACAACGCCACTTCCGACAACTACAACGCCGGTTCCAACAACCACAACACCAGTTCCAACAACCACAACGCCTGTTCCAACAACTACAACTCCTGTTCCAACAACCACAACACCAGTTCCAACAACTACAACGCCAGTTCCAACAACCACAACACCAGTTCCAACAACTACAACTCCTGTTCCAACGACCACAACACCAGTTCCAACAACCACAACGCCTGTTCCAACAACTACAACTCCTGTTCCAACAACCACAACACCAGTTCCAACAACTACAACGCCAGTTCCAACAACCACAACACCAGTTCCAACAACCACAACGCCTGTTCCAACAACTACAACTCCTGTTCCAACAACCACAACACCAGTTCAAACAACTACAACGCCTGTTCCAACAACTACAACGCCGGTTCCAACAACCACAACACCGGTTCCAACGACTACAACTCCAGTGCCCACAACTACAACGCCAGTTCCAACAACTACAACGCCGGTTCCAACAACCACAACACCGGTTCCAACGACTACAACTCCAGTGCCAACAACAACGACACCGGTTCCAACGACTACAACGCCAGTTCCAACAACCACAACGCCAGTTTCGACAACTACAACGCCGGTTCCAACAACCACGACACCGGTTCCAACAACTACAACGCCAGTTCCAACAACTACAACGCCAGTTCCAACAACCACAACACCAGTCCCAACAACCACAACACCAGTTCCAACGACTACAACTCCCGTGCCCACAACCACGACACCGGTTCCAACAACTACAACGCCAGTTCCAACAACTACAACACCGGTTCCAACAACCACAACACCGGTTCCAACGACTACAACACCAGTGCCCACAACAACGACACCGGTTCCAACGACTACAACGCCAGTTCCAACAACTACAACGCCGGTTCCAACATCTACAACGCCAGTTCCTACAACCACAACACCACTTCCAACAACTACGACGCCAGTTCCAACAACCACGACACCTGTTCCAACAACTACAACGCCAGTTCCAACAACTACAACTCCGGTTCCAACAACCACAACACCAGTTCCAACAACTACAACGCCGGATCCAACAACCACAACACCTGTTCCAACATCTACATCAAATCCAACAACGACATCGCCCGCAGAAACCACCACTGCAGAAACTACTATAGATGACTGTCCAACGGATGTTGATGATCAATGCTCCTCAACAACTACCACTCCTGTTCCCACAACTACAACGCCAGTTCCCACAACCACACCTGTTCCAACAACCACAACACCGGCTCCCACAACAACAACTCCTGTGTTAACAACCACAACACCGGTTCCAACCACAACGCCAGTTCCAACAACCACAACAGCGGTTCCAACAACCACAACACCGGTTCCCACAACTACAACTCCAGTTCCAACAACTACTACACCGGTTCCAACCACAACGCCTGTTCCAACAACCACAACATCGGTTTCAACAACCACAACACCGGTACCAACAACTACAACGCCAGTTCCCACAACCACGACACCTGTTCCAACAACCACAACACCGGTTCCAACAACCACAACACCGGTTCCCACAACTACAACTCCAGTTCCAACAACCACAACACCTAAACCAACCACCACATCACCGATTGCAACTACCACCACACCGGTTCCAACAACCACAACACCGGTTCCAACAACCACAACACCGGTTCCCACAACCACAACACCGGTTCCCACAACTACAACTCCAGTTCCAACAACCACAACACCGAAACCAACCCCCACAACACCGATTGCAACTACCACCACACCGGTTCCAATTACCACGACACCGGTTCCAACAACCACAACACCAAAACCTACTACTACAACACCGAAACCAACCACCACAACACCGATTGCAACTACCACCACACCGGTTCCAATTACCACGACACCGGTTCCAACAACCACAACACCAAAACCTACGACTACAACACCGAAACCAACCACCACAACACCGATTGCAGTGACTACCACACCGGATCCAACAACCACAACACCGGTTCCAACAACTACAACGCCAGTTCCCACAACCACGACACCTGCTCCAACAACTACAACGCCCGTTCCAACAACCACAACACCGGTTCCCACAACCACAACACCGGTTCCCACAACTACTACTCCAGTTCCAACAACCACAACACCGAAACCAACCACCACAACACCAATTGCAACTACCACCACACCGGATCCAACAACCACAACACCGGTTCCAACAACTACAACGCCAGTTCCCACAACCACGACACCTGCTCCAACAACTACAACGCCCGTTCCAACAACCACAACACCGGTTCCCACAACCACAACACCGGTTCCCACAACTACAACTCCAGTTCCAACAACCACAACACCGAAACCAACCACCACAACACCGATTGCAACTACCACCACACCGGTTCCAATTACCACGACACCGGTTCCAACAACCACAACACCGAAACCAACCACCACAACACCGATTGCAGTGACTACCACACCGGTTCCAACAACTACAACGCCAGCGCTAACAACAACGACACCAGTTCCAACAACTATGGGACCTACAACACCTCCTGACAACCAATGCCCTATAATTAAGCCTCCTGCTGTAACAACAACTGCTCCAATCCAATGTAACTCAAGCGCAACCATACAAGAATCTACTTGTGACACCGTAACTGTTATTATCAAAATAGGGGAGTCCACTGTGACGCTTGATGTTGGAGATTCTACTACCATTATAATGAACACAGACGACGTGGGTAAATGTACGGGAATTAATGGTTGCCAAGGTGTGCAGTGCATATCGACTACTCCTGTGGATCCTACAAATTGTGGTTTCAATTGCGATCCTTCTGTGGTAATCACATTACCAAACTCAACTCCAAGTCTGGTCGTAATTCCATCAAATGATAGTATCTCAACATCAGTTATAATAAATCCTCCAAAGTTAAGTACGAAAATGTTTTCTCGTTCAATAATTTCGCCACGTTATGTTGACGATAACGAATTTAGGTGTCCAGGAGTTGGAAAATATCCAGATGAAGTTTATTGTAATATCTATTACTTGTGTTTGAACAATAGTTTATTTGGTAGTAAACAATATTGCGTTGACGGAAGCAATTTCGACGCAAAAAGTAAACGCTGTACCGCATCACCTGTGCAGTGCCCCGGAGAACCAGATTTGGAATGTGCCTTTGTGGGGTACCATTCGCATCCGTTGTACTGCAACAGATACTATTTGTGCACTTGGAATGCGAGCGATCAAATGTACGACGTGCAACACTACCGCTGTCCAAATCAACACAAATTTGATGCAGGAATACTGCAGTGTAAGACCGAAAATGTAGAATGTTCTCCGTATTCCACTATAGAAATTCCTTTGAACGAACAACCGCAGTTCACTTGCGAAGCGAACGGGCTGTACGAAAACGAATACGACTGTACAGAATACTACCTTTGTCGGCACTCAAATCCAGTGGCTATAAGGAAGAAATGCCAAGGTGAAATGTATTTCGACAGACTACGTAAAATATGTATGAATAAGGAAGAAGTGCATTGTCCGATAAGCGTGGCGAATTCTTAGAGCTCCCACCAGAAGAATTCCGACCACCTACTATCAAGTACCTATACTCTTTATACCTAAGTTAGGTGCGGTCAAAATTTTCACCCATTGCGGCGCACGCAATAGTGATAGTGAAAGTTTTGCCTCTCAAACAATAAATGCATAACATTTTGATTAGATTTTCTTATTTGGCCTTATGTCTGAAATGGTAGTGTTTTTGCCATAATTGTATGTGACAATTCAACTCATGTAGATATAGAAAACCGCATAAGCCGCAGCAATTGTCACAGCGGCAAAAGTTACCTGCAACTTTTCCAGCGACAAATGCACTAGTGGTTTTTTCACTTATTAATTTTCGAACCAATTATCGCATTATCTTTTGCCATATGACTAGTTTGACGTGTGCCAATAATTATTAGTTTGATGAATTTCTTGTTCGTTAAATTGTCCTGCCCAATTACATTCGAGGTTTGTGTTTAAACCGAGTAAATTTGTGTTGTAATTCAAATTAGTTTCCTTTTAACAATTGAACTCGAAAAACTGTCAACGTAAAAATGCTCATCTAATTGCTAGGCAACAGATTTTCATTACCTAAACAACCCAAATTTACTCGATAAAATACAAACCTCTTGTGCAATTATAAGTGAAATTATTTCTGAACACTCGGCGATTGTAGCAATTCTGGTATCCTGCCACCACTACCTTAAGTACTCCATTATCTGTTATAGCTCAACTTACAAATTAGGTATAAAAAATTAGACTTGATCAACGCACAATCAAATTCAGGGTAACATAATCATGTCAAAAAATCCGAATAGTATTGGCAAATGGCAAAGAGTACATTCTAAAATGGTGGCCTGGATTGAACTGATTACGATGCTAATTTGTAAGACCCAAGAGAAGACCCCACCTTACCCTTCATTACTTGACTGATTATTTGATTAAACCTTTTCAACAAATTCCTACTTTTCCGTCTTTTTGTGCGAGCTGTCGTGAACCGGTCAAAGCTTCTTTATAGAGGTAGGCAACGTACACTACAACAAGAAGCGTAGCGTTATATTTTCTAAATAAATTTGAGCTACATTTTAATTTTACAGTAATTACGGATATGGTCTTTAATACAAAATATAGAAAAAGTATAATAATAAGCAGATTAAAAAATATATGGACAGCTAACTTAGGTCCATACCTGTACTTACCTTCCGATAGTTAAGTGTGGATTAATTAAACAAGTAAAAAGGTTTTCGCTCTAAGGCGAGTAACTTCAGCGCATTTTCCATGAATTGACCAGTACTTTCCAAAAGGTCATATGTTTTCCTTTACTAGAGGGATATATGGATATGATTTCAAAAAATTATCTCTATAAATAAGAAAGTTGGCATTGCGCAGCCTGTTCATGCGCAGTTCAATCATCACAATTTTCCTTGGCTCAGGTGCCAGAGCTATACGCTACTGAACGCAAAAAGAACGAACTAAATATCTTGAAAACTGTAGGAATCGTGAAGGCCTCTGACAGACGGACGAACAGAGGAAGTGTCTGCAATAGCGCACCCAACTTCGTTGGAAAATGCACTAAAAAGGTACCTATTAATTATGTATAGCGAAAATGTGCTAATGCGTCGTTTTGGAATTTTGTCTTTCTATACTATCACGGCCCCCTTGTAGACTTTAACTACTTTGATACGGTTTATTTCTTCTCCTACATAGGTGTATGTTCTGTTGCATATAGGTTCAAAAAGGTGTTATTCATTGTATCGTCTTTCCACCAGAAGCAGCCAAGCAGCTTATACAGGGTGCCCATTATGTATGGAATATAGTATATATCTCGGTAAATATCGAATGTATACAAAATTTGTCTATATAAAAGTTGTTTAACATTTTCTTTCCCATAATAAGGCAGGGTTCCATTGTTTTTATTTTAGAAAACAAATGAATAAGAAAAAACAGTTGAATTCTTTAAAATAGCAATGCACATTTTTATTAGACTCATTTTGATAGAGATTTTTTTCTCTTGTCAATGACGCAACACGTTATCATTCGTATAGAAGAAATTAATTTTTATTTCAAGTTTTTTGCGATTTGGTTATGCCACTGCCTTGCAGTAAATGGTGAATATTTTGAACATTCATTACGATGAAAACCATTTTACTGCTAATTTCGTTTTGCCTTCAAGGTTTAATAAGAAACGTAATCGGTCATTTGTTTTATTTTGATGTAGTATGTCTGGAGTAATGTTATTGATCTAATTATAATAAATTTTTTTGAAAAATCATCGAAAAGAGAAAAAAAATCTATCAAATGAGCCTAATGAAAAGATGTCTTTCATTAAAAAAAATTCAATTGTTGTTCGTTAGATACTCATTTGTTTTCTGAAAAGGGCACCCTCTATAGGGCTGGTTTCCCCGGCGTGGTTCTGGCGTCAGGGACGGGGGATATTGGGAACTTGAGAACTTATGGTCAACCGGGCAGCGGAATATCGAAACAATTGTAATTGTCGTAGGGGTCTATCAAGCCGACACTGAAAACGTTGACTTACCCTATACTTACCGTTGGCAACTCTGGGAAAAACTACAAGCAGAGCCACCCTACCTTTCAAGTCGAAACGATGGACGTTTCGCGGCACTTTTGAATTTGGATGGCAGTTCAGAACTTTTGTGCGTAAGAAATGACAAGAACAAATAAATATATTACGCACACAACAAGACCATAGCAGGGAAACCTTCTACGGAACAAAAACCCTGGCATAGGCCACAAAATACATGAAATAAATCACCTACAGCAATAAAATACAAGAGAACATACACATGAATAAAACCTCTCAAATTGTATGATAAAAATCAGATAATCAAATCAAACGCAATTAATCTTTTCACTGCTGCGCACGTATACATATATACATTCTGAAAATGCAGAATCTGTGTGCGACGTACGTATATATATACGTTGTACCTGTTTAAAAGTCTGTGCTACCTCCGTATATCTACGTGCTGCAATCATTTGCACACCATCGTGAGCTTTCCAACGAGTACCAACACGACCCAATTTAGTTTTGTCCAGTACGCTAAAAACGGTTTCAGGTAACACATGTGCGCATTCATTTTGTTGTCATGCCCCTCCCATAAAATACATTGAGCTTTACTTCCCAACCTTGCTGTGCACGTATATGCACGTGCTGGGTGCTGCAAATCAATCTGCTGATGACGTATATACATATACGCGCGACGATTTCTCTCAGTGCGACGTACGTAAATATACGTTTTGTACAATTTTAATTTAGCACAGGCTGTTGACACTCGAATTTTTAATTTAGCAGCGAAAAGGTTAAACAAGTTCATAAAAACAAAATACACAAGACATCATAAATGCAGTGGAAAACATGATAAATCAATTCAGTACAAAAACACATCAAAATACCTGTACGATCAATTGAGATAACACAACTGGTAAAATAATAAATGGCACGTACATAGGAAACAACAAAATGGTGTGGCTCTACTCCAGCCTTCAGTTAACATAAATTAATTTAACACGAAAAGTACATGTGAGAATGCCAATAGCAAGTATTCGTGTGAATCGATTATCGCTTAAGCAGAACATATTTTAAATAGAGGAAAAGTTAATGAGAAGGCCACTAAATATCTCGCATTGCTAAGATGCTAAGAACTGCAATCCTACTCCACAAAGACAAAATGAACCACTCACACACACACAATCATCGAAACATCAAATAAGAGAGCCCCCCTTCGTATAGCTAACGCACAAGAACTGCAGCGCGCCAAGAATAAGAAAGTAACAGATACACCGAACAATCAAATTGTGTTAGGTACTTCCCGCACGGAATAGTTACGAATCAATCGGACAGAGCAACATCGCACTGATAATCAACTCCTAGTGAATACAGAAATAAATACTTAATAAAACAAAATAATGGCATAATCACCTATACAGTATAACAAACAAGATTCATCTAACGGTATCCAAAAACAAAAGCATGGAGTAAGCCATATTTAGATACCGTAGTTTATGCAAAATCAGCAAAATGAAAATAATATCAAATTGTGGCAAGAAATTCAATGATTCATGGTTAGTACAAGAAAGAATAAAACGGTTACTACCTTACCTGTAATTACCTTCAAAACACCACAACCAAAATAATCAAGAATAAAAACCGGGAACGCGTGATGCCCTCCGTCGACCCCGTCGCCCTCTTCTTTCTTCCGCCACGCTCTTTTTCCCCCAGCTTCGTTACGAAAATCGCCTAGTATACGGCATCTGCGCAAAACGGTCGATTGGTTATATACAGAGCATGTCATATTTTTGTTTCAGATGCAAAGGTGTGTTGCGTAACCATAAGGGTGGATTATCACACAGTGCTCCAATAAACAAAGCGGTAATGGTGGAAATAACCTTGATACATCTGTCAAATATATAAAAGCACCTACATATTATATAACTATTATAATTTTCATTAGCATTGGATGCTATTGCAGAAATCCCGGAAAATTTACAAAACGCGCGGAGGAGACTGAAACGCAAGCCTTAGCTCATGTTATAGAAAAAACTGCACAGGGATGGTTTTCTGCATGGCAACAACATTTTAAAATTGATTTCTGTGTATCTTTCCCCAAATTAAAAAGGTTGGTTTTAAGCGTTGTAGTAATGAACCATAGTTCAGAGGATTCTAGTTATGTTCAATATGCACCAATTAAACTTGAAAAATTTAAACGCACTCGTGCTATTTGGCTGGATTGGCAATTACCTAGTTACTCATATTATGTTACTCGGCAACACTCATACATGTTTCACTTAGTAGCTGGGTTAACGAGAACAGAGGATCTTCTCAGGTCTAGGACCCCATGTGCCACCCGGCTACGTATCCCCCCAGAACAGAGTAGAATAGAATAGACCTTACTTACCTACTGTAAACCAATTGAAACAGACAGAGATAAAAACAGACATTAGAAAAAATAACAATAAAGGGAGAATCTGGAGAAGTAAAATATGCCCACTCCTTTCAAGAAAGCTATGTTTCTGGTTCTTCAGAAAACCAACCAACTACTACCAATTACATGAAACAAAAGGAAAAAATTATCTGCTGTTGCATCTTCCTCAAGCTGGCAGGAATACCGCATAAGGAAATTAGAGAGAAAGAGACGGAGCAGAGAAAAAAAGAGAAAATTTGGCAAAACTAGACAGAAAAACAGAAATGAGGAAGAAATTAAGAAAGAAAATCAGCATCGATCGTAAAGTGACCAATACGATATTGGGGACTAGATGATCGTCGAATACGATTCTGAATATTTTCTTGGTTTGGTTATAGGTATATTAGAACAATCATATACTACCCTCCGTGAACGACCACCCTGTATATGGGAGGAATAGGAGGAAAAACGATTAAAACTGAAAAAATGATGCGGAAACACGAAAATGAAATACAAGAAAGAAAAATGATACTAAAAGATGGAGATTTTACATTATACAATCACATGAATATGAAAAGGATAGTGGACGAGCTGAACAACATAATAGAAGAATCGGAAGATGACGTTATAATAATTGGAGGGGATTATAAACGCGCGGATAGGCAAGGAAGGGTGATGGATCGCTCGCACAGAAGAAGAAAGCAAAAGAAAATCGAAAGATAACGTGACAAATAAAGAAGGGAAAGAATTGGTTGACTTCGTAGAATAAAAAGGGTGGTACATCCTCAACGGAAACGTGAAATGAGACGAAGAAGGAGAATATACATACATATGAAGCAGAGGGCAGTCGGTAATAGACTATATTATTCTAAATGAAAAAGGGAAAGAACACTTAAAAAATTTTCAAGTAGACCAAAGAATAGAACCCGATCACCAACCAATATCCACAACGATGAAAGCAAACAAAAGAAATTACAAAAACGAGACAAATCTGGACATAACAAACAATAGAAAAATTTAGAAAACATCTAAAGCAGATAGAATTCAAAGAAACTGATTGTGATGCTGCACTAGACGAAATCACAAAGGCAATAACTAAAGCGGTGACAGAAAAAACATCAAAAATAAACAACTGAAGACCAGGAAGAAGCAAGTGGTGGGACAAAGAATGTAAAGAAAAAAAAAAACAAATTACAAAAAAAGCCCGGAAAACAGGACAATACACAGGCGAAGAGTACAGAACAAAGAAGAAAGAATATAAGGATACATGCTAAGCAGAAAAGAAGAATTACAAAAATAGGAAATAAGAGAAATACAAAGCATCAAAAACGAAAATGAAGTGTGGAAATTTATAAACAAAGGGGGGAAAAGGAATACCGGACGATATTGGAGAAGAAGCAGCGAAAAACTACTTTATACAAAGTTTAAACGGACAGATAAGCTTCACAGGGGAAAAAACAAAAAGAAGAAGTGAAAAAGAGGATGAAGAAATACGGGAAGAAGAAATGTAACCAGAAATAGCAAAGATGAAAAAAAGAAAGCTCTTGGACCAGGTCAAATAACAAATGAGATGATAATACATGCGCCGGAAAGTGTGAAACAGCAATTAACAGGGTGTGGAGAGGAGGAGGATTTCCGGAAAGTTAGAAAGAAGGAGAAATATGCCCAATATACAAAAAAAAAGAAACAAAGATGACATTAAAAACCGAGTTAAAAACTATAGGGGAATAATACTCCTAAACTCAACATACAAACTTAACGCTAAAATACTAAACGACCGCTTAAATGAAGATGTTGAGGACAAGGAGATACTAGATGACATACAAATGGGCTTTAGGAAGGGAAGGGGGACGATAAACAACATATACATAATAAATCACGCAGTACAACAAGAACTGGAAAAGATCTAAAAGCAGCATTCGATAATCTAGACAGGAACGAATTATATAAGAGCTTGGAAAAGAAAAATATCGACAGCAACACAAAGAGTAAAGTTAAAGTCAATAACAAACACACAGACTGTTTTTTGGCGGAAAATGATTAACAAAAGATATGGTCATTCACATACGCGGACGACATGGTGCTCCTTGCAACAAAGCAATCAGAAATGAAGGAATTGATCACACAGTTAGAAAGAAATTCATAATAAACACAGAAAAATCAAAAATAATGGTTTTTACAAAAGGAAGAAAGAAGGAAGAGAAATAGTCGAAGTTTCGGAATTTAAATACCTTGGGTACACACTAATGAAAAACGGAGGACCAAGTCCTCATATAAGACAAATAAAGAAAAAAGCAAATGGATTAATACCGCAGATATGGAGCATAGCGGAAAGAAAATTCAAAAACAGCTATAGAATCAAGAAAATGATGTTCGACTACCTGATTAGAAGCATAGTGATGTACGGAGCAGAAATATGGGGGTGGAAGGAGACAGAGGATACAAAACAAATACCTAAAACTGATCCTAGGATTGGCAAGAGAGACCCCAACTTACATACTTTTGGAGGAAACCAAAGAAGATAAGATGAGGATAGAAGCGGGATATAGAGCAGTTAAATACGAAAAAAGGATGGAAAGAGGAGAAAACGGGTTACTAAAAGAAATTCTCAAGGAGAGAAAGAAGACCAAAAAAGCAAAGTGGACAGAAGAAAGAAGAAGATATTTCCAAAGGAATGGGTATGCAGAAGATGAGGCGGAAAGATTAAAGAGAGAGGGAGTAAATATACAAATGATTATGAAGGAGAGAGACAAAGACAATCAATTACAATACCAAATCAACCGAATAGAAAACAGCACCTACAATACCACGTACAAAGAAATAAAACACTACACTTGCCAAAATATCTACAGAAGAACAACAAAAAGTCCTCGAAGCCGAAAGGCTAGGGTTAATAAATAAATAATAAGGCAATAAACATAAAATTCACGTATCCCTACACTTTGAAGGACAAATATATAGGGTGTTCAATTTTAAAATTTTCAATTTTGCTAACTTTCAATTGTTCAAGGACACTGAAAATTTTCTACATATTCTTGAAGGCAATTTTAAACAGGGACGGTACTTAATACTCTGTATTTGGTTAATGTCCAAAGTAGACGTATTCCTTGTTTACACTGATAACATTCATTCTTAAACAATTTAAACTGCGTAATTTTTTCTAATAAACGGCCACGAAATTGTTAGACCTCCTAATAATTTTTGCAAATAATTGTTTTCCTATTCCACAGGAAACTATTGTCAATTATGTCATAGCAAAAGCGCTTACGTTCCGATCTACTGGTAGTAACACCTCATAAATTGTCTCAGTAAATGTTGATACATGCCAACCTCTGAAGATAATAACTAAAACGACATTCATTTGCCTCATTGAATTTAGTATCAATAAGATGTGGTAGTGAAAGTAAGTTAAGTTCAAGAGTGAAATTATGTCTAATTTTGCTTTAATTTCCTTATTGTTATTTTTGGTAAGTTTCCTGTTGAGTTATATTTCTTCTATTCTTTACGTAGTAGCCGAGGTCAGAGATAAGAATTGCATTTCTTCAGGAATTGTGAGAACGTATATTAGCAAACAGATAAGCTAGGCTGTATCGCTTTATTTAAATAATGGGGACACGGAATACCCATATTTGAAAAAAATGAGAGATAAGCGCGAAACGTAAAAGACTTTCAACGTAATGGACGTTCCTCTTCCATAATGCTTTAAGCCCCAGAATTGAAAATGGCAAAGGAACACTAGAGTTGCACTATTCTTTGATTTTTGGAAGGTGTAGGTGTGCATTTAATTTGCCGCTTTAATAATACCTCCCCAATCTAGCGCGGGGTTTCTATGTCTGTCCTTACGTGTTTCTCGGTTCGATGCAATGACCACATTGTTTAAACTTCCAGATTGCCCAAGGCATCCAAGAAAGAATTGAGTGCCCAGACAATAATGGGTACGTATGCCAATCTGAAACAGAATTTATCGATTGCGTTTATGATAATGGCACATATTATTTGGATGGCGACCTTAAAAAATGCCCCAACGGTCTCGTGTGCCATCTTTGCAACGATAGTAGCGGATGCACAAATATGAACACCACATGCGTAGAACCGACAATAATGGACACTGATGACAGTCATCGTTCAACCACCATGAACTGGTTGATGGCATCGCTATTTAAATCAAAAAACCTTAATACCACCATTTTAAGGGACACGGGTGATTTTGAAAGTAGCGAATCTAATTCAAGTACGACGGAAGAAGATGAATGCGCCACAGAGCGTAACACAAAAACAAAGTATCTGAACACAACATACTCAACAGAATATACCACAAAACAACACTTAAAACAGGTGACAACTTTGAGCACAGAAGATGAGTGCTCTACTGAGTTTGCTACAGAAGAAACCCCCCACAGTCCTGAAAAGCAAACCACACCTAATACAAAGCCCACAGGAGGTGAAAGATGTTCAACAGACGCTTCAATCGATGAAACACCAGAAGTATCCATTAAATCTACAAAATCGACAGAAGAAGAGTGTTCAACAGAGTTTGACGGAGAAGGTAGTACTCAACCACCCCAAACAAAAATAAACGAGGTGGAAACCTGCTCCAATGAAATCGGGCAACTGTCATCAAGGGATCTTGCAGAAGAAGATTGCACAACCGAATCCTCAAATAATGCAGCTACGACTAAGAACCTTGATAAGACAACTTTGGATGCAAAAACTCTACCACCAAAACAAATAGATGTAACAGTAGAAAATACGTCTAAAAGACAAACAAAAAGCGATACATTGGAGAACGAAACTGAACAAGAGGAGTGTTCCACTGAATTTGCGACAGACACAAATTCTGGATACACAGCTTCAACGTCTATAAGACACGAAACTAACACACAAGAATCTACGACTGGCCAAGAAGAGTGCTCCACGGAGAAGGACTTAACAGCGAAAGTATCTATTACGACAGAGCGACCGACTGAACTGGTTACCACGGTGGAGGCGGCGGAAATGTCAACGACAAAATATGAAACAACCGGAACAAAAGGAGGTACTGCCGCCCAGACAACAATCAAACTCCATGAAAGTACAACGTGTGAAACCCAAGAGGAGTGTTCACACGAAATAAACGCAGAAGAAACCACCACCACCACAAATTCAATTAGCACGCCGGTGATATTAGAAACTACAACTTTGGAAGATCACCCAGTGGGAACTACTACAACACCGCAAATATTAACAACCAATACTGTTACTTCCTCAGCAAACTGGGAATCTTCAACCTATACAAAAGAGATTACCAAACAAAAAACAATCACTACATCTGATTTTGTTACTACCACACAGTCGTCTCAAAAAGCTACAACTAATGATGAACAGGAGGAGTGTTCAACTGAAGTGGGAGAAGAAGACGTGTTAAGCACAATTGACACGAAAAAGGAAACAACATTTACGTCTAGCCAAACAGCTTCCACAATGAGCACGAAAAGCACACGTGATGATTACAAAGTTACAACGCATGCATCACAAGATACATACACTACTACAACAAACGAAGAACAAGAAATATGCACAATTGAAGAGACAGAAGCAGAAAAACTCACAACAACAGAAGATAGCAAAACAACCACACACGCACTTGAGACTACCAGAGAACAAGCAATTCAAACAACAAGAAAGCAACTTTTCACGGAAACAATAATACCCCAAAAAACAGATCTGACAACACTCCAACATAATGAAACTACAAAGCATGCATATGAAATAACAACGGAAAGTACAGTTCCGACAACTAGACCAGCCACAATGAAGCAGAATATAGAACTGACAACATCTGAGGAGATCACAAGTACAGCACTAACCTCCCACGCGATTGAAACTACAAGTGAAATTGAGCCCACAACGAGACGTGTGCTTCTCACCACTACGGTGGGAACTACAACAACGGAACCTGTAGGGATCACAACGAAGGGATCAATTACCACACTTACAGCACACACAACAGAACAGACAACGCCCCTGGCAAATAAAACTACAACAAGTGCAGAGACAACGACGATACGTGAAGTTCCAACAGCCACACCAACGGGACCAACAACTAAAACTCCAGGCCTAACAACAGCAACACAAGGACCAACAACTGCCACGCCAGTTCCAACAACCGCAACACAAGGACCCACAACTAAAACTCCGTTGCTAGCAACCTCAACACAAGGAGCAACAACTGCAACTCCAGTTCTAACAACCGCAACACAAGGACCAACAACTACAATGCCAGTTCCAACAACGTCCCTGGCAAACGAAACTACAAGTGCAGAGACGACGATACGTGAAGTTCCAACAACTACTGCTGGAACTACAACAACAGAAAGTGTAGCGACAACCACGCAAGGAGCAGTTACCACATCACCTTCACTAACAACAGAACATACAACGTCCCTGGCAAATGAAACTACAACACGTGCAGAGACAACGACGATACGTGAAGTTCCAACAACTACTGCGGGAACTACAACAACAGAAAGTGTAGCGACAACCACGCAAGGAGCAGTTACCACATCACCTTCACAAACAACAGAACATACAACGTCCCTGGCAAATGAAACTACAACAAGTGCAGAGACAACGACGATAAGTGAAGTTCCAACAACTACTGCGGTAACTACAACAACAGAAAGTGTAGCCACAACCACGAAAGGAGCAGTTACAACATCACCTTCACAAACAACAGAACATACAACGTCCCTGGCAAATGAAACTACAACACGTGCAGAGACGACGATACGTGAAGTTCCAACAACTACTGCGGGAACTACAACAACAGAAAGTGTAGCGACAACCACGCAAGGAGCAGTTACCACATCACCTTCACAAACAACAGAACATACAACGTCCCTGGCAAATGAAACTACAACACGTGCAGAGACAACGACGATACGTGAAGTTCCAACAACTACTGCGGGAACTACAACAGAAAGTGTAGCGACAACCACGCAAGGAGCAGTTACCACATCACCTTCACAAACAACAGAACATACAACGCCCCTGGCAAATGACACATTACCACATCACCTTCACAAACAACAGAACATACAACGTCCCTGGCAAATGAAACTACAACTCGTGCAGAGACGACGATACGTGAAGTTCCAACAACTACTGCGGGAACTACAACAACAGAAAGTGTAGCGACAACCACGCAAGGAGCAGTTACCACATCACCTTCACAAACAACAGAACATACAACGTCCCTGGCAAATGAAACTACAACTCGTGCAGAGACGACGATACGTGAAGTTCCAACAACTACTGCGGGAACTACAACAACAGAAAGTGTAGCGACAACCACGCAAGGAGCAGTTACCACATCACCTTCACAAACAACAGAACATACAACGTCCCTGGCAAATGAAACTACAACACGTGCAGAGACAACGACGATACGTGAAGTTCCAACAACTACTGCGGGAACTACAACAACAGAAAGTGTAGCGACAACCACGCAAGGAGCAGTTACCACATCACCTTCACAAACAACAGAACATACAACGTCCCTGGCAAATGAAACTACAACACGTGCAGAGACAACGACGATACGTGAAGTTCCAACAACTACTGCGGGAACTACAACAACAGAAAGTGTAGCGACAACCACGCAAGGAGCAGTTACCACATCACCTTCACAAACAACAAAACATACAACGTCCCTGGCAACATGAAACTACAACACGTGCAGAGACAACGACGATACGTGAAGTTCCAACAACTACTGCGGGAACTACAACAGAAAGTGTAGCGACAACCACGCAAGGAGCAGTTACCACATCACCTTCACAAACAACAGAACATACAACGTCCCTGGCAAATGAAACTACAACACGTGCAGAGACAACGACGATACGTGAAGTTCCAACAACTACTGCGGGAACTACAACAACAGAAAGTGTAGCGACAACCACGCAAGGAGCAGTTACCACATCACCTTCACAAACAACAGAACATACAACGTCCCTGGCAAATGAAACTACAACACGTGCAGAGACAACGACGATACGTGAAGTTCCAACAACTACTGCGGGAACTACAACAGAAAGTGTAGCGACAACCACGCAAGGAGCAGTTACTACATCACCTTCACAAACAACAGAACATACAACGTCCCTGGCAAATGAAACTACAACACGTGCAGAGACGACGATACGTGAAATTCCAACAACTACTGCGGGAACTACAACAACAGAAAGTGTAGCGACAACCACGCAAGGAGCACTTACCACATCACCTTCACAAACAACAGAACATACAGCGTCCCTGGCAAATGAAACTACAACACGTGCAGAGACCACGATACGTGAAATTCCAACAACTACTGCTGGATATACAACAACAGAAAGTGTAGCGACAACCACGCAAGGAGCAGTTACCACATCACCTTCACAAACAACAGAACATACAACGTCCCTGGCAAATGAAACTACAACTCGTGCAGAGACAACGATACGTGAAGTTCCAACAACTACTGCGGGAGACGTTGTATGTTCTGTTGTTTGTGAAGGTGATGTGGTAACTGCTCCTTGCGTGGTTGTCGCTTACACTTTCTGTTGTTGTA
>NW_022170511.1:23107170-23119838 GCF_008802855.1 Photinus pyralis | reverse complement strand
TCCAACGACTACAACTCCAGTGCCCACAACTACAACGCCAGTTCCAACAACTACAACGCCGGTTCCAACTACCACAACACCGCTTCCAACGACTACAACTCCAGTGCCAACAACAACGACACCGGTTCCAACGACTACAACGCCAGTTCCAACAACCACAACGCCAGTTCCAACAACCACAACACAACTTCCAACAACTACAACTCCTGTTCCAACAACTACAACACCTGTTCCAACAACTACAACGCCAGTTCCAACAACCACAACACCAGTTCCAACAACCACAACCCCGGTTCCAACGACTACAACTCCCGTGCCCACAACCACGACACCGGTTCCAACAACTACAACGCCAGTTCCAACAACTACAACACCGGTTCCAACAACCACAACACCGGTTCCAACGACTACAACACCAGTGCCCACAACAACGACACCGGTTCCAACGACTACAACGCCAGTTCCAACAACTACAACGCCGGTTCCAACATCTACAACGCCAGTTCCTACAACCACAACACCACTTCCAACAACTACGACGCCAGTTCCAACAACCACGACACCTGTTCCAACAACTACAACGCCAGTTCTAACAACTACAACTCCGGTTCCAACAACCACAACACCAGTTCCAACAACTACAACGCCGGATCCAACAACCACAACACCTGTTCCAACATCTACATCAAATCCAACAACGACATCGCCCGCAGAAACCACCACTGCAGAAACTACTATAGATGACTGTCCAACGGATGTTGATGATCAATGCTCCTCAACAACTACCACTCCTGTTCCCACAACTACAACGCCAGTTCCCACAACCACACCTGTTCCAACAACCACAACACCGGCTCCCACAACAACAACTCCTGTGTTAACAACCACAACACCGGTTCCAACCACAACGCCAGTTCCAACAACCACAACAGCGGTTCCAACAACCACAACACCGGTTCCCACAACTACAACTCCAGTTCCAACAACTACTACACCGGTTCCAACCACAACGCCTGTTCCAACAACCACAACATCGGTTTCAACAACCACAACACCGGTACCAACAACTACAACGCCACTTCCGACAACTACAACGCCGGTTCCAACAACCACGACACCGGTTCCAACAACTACAACGCCAGTTCCAACAACTACAACTCCTGTTCCAACAACCACAACACCAGTTCCAACAACCACAACGCCTGTTCCAACAACTACAACTCCTGTTCCAACAACCACAACACCAGTTCCAACAACTACAACGCCAGTTCCAACAACCACAACACCAGTTCCAACAACTACAACTCCTGTTCCAACGACCACAACACCAGTTCCAACAACCACAACGCCTGTTCCAACAACTACAACTCCTGTTCCAACAACCACAACACCAGTTCCAACAACTACAACGCCAGTTCCAACAACCACAACACCAGTTCCAACAACCACAACGCCTGTTCCAACAACTACAACTCCTGTTCCAACAACCACAACACCAGTTCAAACAACTACAACGCCTGTTCCAACAACTACAACGCCGGTTCCAACAACCACAACACCGGTTCCAACGACTACAACTCCAGTGCCCACAACTACAACGCCAGTTCCAACAACTACAACGCCGGTTCCAACAACCACAACACCGGTTCCAACGACTACAACTCCAGTGCCAACAACAACGACACCGGTTCCAACGACTACAACGCCAGTTCCAACAACCACAACGCCAGTTTCGACAACTACAACGCCGGTTCCAACAACCACGACACCGGTTCCAACAACTACAACGCCAGTTCCAACAACCACAACACCAGTCCCAACAACCACAACACCAGTTCCAACGACTACAACTCCAGTGCCCACAACCACGACTCCGGTTCCAACAACTACAACGCCAGTTCCAACAACTACAACACCGGTTCCAACAACCACAACACCGGTTCCAACGACTACAACACCAGTGCCCACAACAACGACACCGGTTCCAACGACTACAACGCCAGTTCCAACAACTACAACGCCGGTTCCAACATCTACAACGCCAGTTCCTACAACCACAACACCACTTCCAACAACTACGACGCCAGTTCCAACAACCACGACACCTGTTCCAACAACTACAACGCCAGTTCCAACAACTACAACTCCGGTTCCAACAACCACAACACCAGTTCCAACAACTACAACGCCGGATCCAACAACCACAACACCTGTTCCAACATCTACATCAAATCCAACAACGACATCGCCCGCAGAAACCACCACTGCAGAAACTACTATAGATGACTGTCCAACGGATGTTGATGATCAATGCTCCTCAACAACTACCACTCCTGTTCCCACAACTACAACGCCAGTTCCCACAACCACACCTGTTCCAACAACCACAACACCGGCTCCCACAACAACAACTCCTGTGTTAACAACCACAACACCGGTTCCAACCACAACGCCAGTTCCAACAACCACAACAGCGGTTCCAACAACCACAACACCGGTTCCCACAACTACAACTCCAGTTCCAACAACTACTACACCGGTTCCAACCACAACGCCTGTTCCAACAACCACAACATCGGTTTCAACAACCACAACACCGGTACCAACAACTACAACGCCACTTCCGACAACTACAACGCCGGTTCCAACAACCACGACACCGGTTCCAACAACTACAACGCCAGTTCCAACAACTACAACTCCTGTTCCAACAACCACAACACCAGTTCCAACAACCACAACGCCTGTTCCAACAACTACAACTCCTGTTCCAACAACCACAACACCAGTTCCAACAACTACAACGCCAGTTCCAACAACCACAACACCAGTTCCAACAACTACAACTCCTGTTCCAACGACCACAACACCAGTTCCAACAACCACAACGCCTGTTCCAACAACTACAACTCCTGTTCCAACAACCACAACACCAGTTCCAACAACTACAACGCCAGTTCCAACAACCACAACACCAGTTCCAACAACCACAACGCCTGTTCCAACAACTACAACTCCTGTTCCAACAACCACAACACCAGTTCAAACAACTACAACGCCTGTTCCAACAACTACAACGCCGGTTCCAACAACCACAACACCGGTTCCAACGACTACAACTCCAGTGCCCACAACTACAACGCCAGTTCCAACAACTACAACGCCGGTTCCAACAACCACAACACCGGTTCCAACGACTACAACTCCAGTGCCAACAACAACGACACCGGTTCCAACGACTACAACGCCAGTTCCAACAACCACAACGCCAGTTTCGACAACTACAACGCCGGTTCCAACAACCACGACACCGGTTCCAACAACTACAACGCCAGTTCCAACAACTACAACGCCAGTTCCAACAACCACAACACCAGTTCCAACAACTACAACGCCTGCTCCAACAACTACAACGCTAGTTCCAACAACCACAACACCGGTTCCAACGACTACAACGCCAGTTCCAACAACCACAACACCAGTTCCAACAACTACAACGCCGGATCCAACAACCACAACACCTGTTCCAACAACTACAACGCCAGTTCCAACAACCACAACACCAGTCCCAACAACCACAACACCAGTTCCAACGACTACAACTCCCGTGCCCACAACCACGACACCGGTTCCAACAACTACAACGCCAGTTCCAACAACTACAACACCGGTTCCAACAACCACAACACCGGTTCCAACGACTACAACACCAGTGCCCACAACAACGACACCGGTTCCAACGACTACAACGCCAGTTCCAACAACTACAACGCCGGTTCCAACATCTACAACGCCAGTTCCTACAACCACAACACCACTTCCAACAACTACGACGCCAGTTCCAACAACCACGACACCTGTTCCAACAACTACAACGCCAGTTCCAACAACTACAACTCCGGTTCCAACAACCACAACACCAGTTCCAACAACTACAACGCCGGATCCAACAACCACAACACCTGTTCCAACATCTACATCAAATCCAACAACGACATCGCCCGCAGAAACCACCACTGCAGAAACTACTATAGATGACTGTCCAACGGATGTTGATGATCAATGCTCCTCAACAACTACCACTCCTGTTCCCACAACTACAACGCCAGTTCCCACAACCACACCTGTTCCAACAACCACAACACCGGCTCCCACAACAACAACTCCTGTGTTAACAACCACAACACCGGTTCCAACCACAACGCCAGTTCCAACAACCACAACAGCGGTTCCAACAACCACAACACCGGTTCCCACAACTACAACTCCAGTTCCAACAACTACTACACCGGTTCCAACCACAACGCCTGTTCCAACAACCACAACATCGGTTTCAACAACCACAACACCGGTACCAACAACTACAACGCCAGTTCCCACAACCACGACACCTGTTCCAACAACCACAACACCGGTTCCAACAACCACAACACCGGTTCCCACAACTACAACTCCAGTTCCAACAACCACAACACCTAAACCAACCACCACATCACCGATTGCAACTACCACCACACCGGTTCCAACAACCACAACACCGGTTCCAACAACCACAACACCGGTTCCCACAACCACAACACCGGTTCCCACAACTACAACTCCAGTTCCAACAACCACAACACCGAAACCAACCCCCACAACACCGATTGCAACTACCACCACACCGGTTCCAATTACCACGACACCGGTTCCAACAACCACAACACCAAAACCTACTACTACAACACCGAAACCAACCACCACAACACCGATTGCAACTACCACCACACCGGTTCCAATTACCACGACACCGGTTCCAACAACCACAACACCAAAACCTACGACTACAACACCGAAACCAACCACCACAACACCGATTGCAGTGACTACCACACCGGATCCAACAACCACAACACCGGTTCCAACAACTACAACGCCAGTTCCCACAACCACGACACCTGCTCCAACAACTACAACGCCCGTTCCAACAACCACAACACCGGTTCCCACAACCACAACACCGGTTCCCACAACTACTACTCCAGTTCCAACAACCACAACACCGAAACCAACCACCACAACACCAATTGCAACTACCACCACACCGGATCCAACAACCACAACACCGGTTCCAACAACTACAACGCCAGTTCCCACAACCACGACACCTGCTCCAACAACTACAACGCCCGTTCCAACAACCACAACACCGGTTCCCACAACCACAACACCGGTTCCCACAACTACAACTCCAGTTCCAACAACCACAACACCGAAACCAACCACCACAACACCGATTGCAACTACCACCACACCGGTTCCAATTACCACGACACCGGTTCCAACAACCACAACACCAAAACCTACTACTACAACACCGAAACCAACCACCACAACACCGATTGCAGTGACTACCACACCGGTTCCAACAACTACAACGCCAGCGCTAACAACAACGACACCAGTTCCAACAACTATGGGACCTACAACACCTCCTGACAACCAATGCCCTATAATTAAGCCTCCTGCTGTAACAACAACTGCTCCAATCCAATGTAACTCAAGCGCAACCATACAAGAATCTACTTGTGACACCGTAACTGTTATTATCAAAATAGGGGAGTCCACTGTGACGCTTGATGTTGGAGATTCTACTACCATTATAATGAACACAGACGACGTGGGTAAATGTACGGGAATTAATGGTTGCCAAGGTGTGCAGTGCATATCGACTACTCCTGTGGATCCTACAAATTGTGGTTTCAATTGCGATCCTTCTGTGGTAATCACATTACCAAACTCAACTCCAAGTCTGGTCGTAATTCCATCAAATGATAGTATCTCAACATCAGTTATAATAAATCCTCCAAAGTTAAGTACGAAAATGTTTTCTCGTTCAATAATTTCGCCACGTTATGTTGACGATAACGAATTTAGGTGTCCAGGAGTTGGAAAATATCCAGATGAAGTTTATTGTAATATCTATTACTTGTGTTTGAACAATAGTTTATTTGGTAGTAAACAATATTGCGTTGACGGAAGCAATTTCGACGCAAAAAGTAAACGCTGTACCGCATCACCTGTGCAGTGCCCCGGAGAACCAGATTTGGAATGTGCCTTTGTGGGGTACCATTCGCATCCGTTGTACTGCAACAGATACTATTTGTGCACTTGGAATGCGAGCGATCAAATGTACGACGTGCAACACTACCGCTGTCCAAATCAACACAAATTTGATGCAGGAATACTGCAGTGTAAGACCGAAAATGTAGAATGTTCTCCGTATTCCACTATAGAAATTCCTTTGAACGAACAACCGCAGTTCACTTGCGAAGCGAACGGGCTGTACGAAAACGAATACGACTGTACAGAATACTACCTTTGTCGGCACTCAAATCCAGTGGCTATAAGGAAGAAATGCCAAGGTGAAATGTATTTCGACAGACTACGTAAAATATGTATGAATAAGGAAGAAGTGCATTGTCCGATAAGCGTGGCGAATTCTTAGAGCTCCCACCAGAAGAATTCCGACCACCTACTATCAAGTACCTATACTCTTTATACCTAAGTTAGGTGCGGTCAAAATTTTCACCCATTGCGGCGCACGCAATAGTGATAGTGAAAGTTTTGCCTCTCAAACAATAAATGCATAACATTTTGATTAGATTTTCTTATTTGGCCTTATGTCTGAAATGGTAGTGTTTTTGCCATAATTGTATGTGACAATTCAACTCATGTAGATATAGAAAACCGCATAAGCCGCAGCAATTGTCACAGCGGCAAAAGTTACCTGCAACTTTTCCAGCGACAAATGCACTAGTGGTTTTTTCACTTATTAATTTTCGAACCAATTATCGCATTATCTTTTGCCATATGACTAGTTTGACGTGTGCCAATAATTATTAGTTTGATGAATTTCTTGTTCGTTAAATTGTCCTGCCCAATTACATTCGAGGTTTGTGTTTAAACCGAGTAAATTTGTGTTGTAATTCAAATTAGTTTCCTTTTAACAATTGAACTCGAAAAACTGTCAACGTAAAAATGCTCATCTAATTGCTAGGCAACAGATTTTCATTACCTAAACAACCCAAATTTACTCGATAAAATACAAACCTCTTGTGCAATTATAAGTGAAATTATTTCTGAACACTCGGCGATTGTAGCAATTCTGGTATCCTGCCACCACTACCTTAAGTACTCCATTATCTGTTATAGCTCAACTTACAAATTAGGTATAAAAAATTAGACTTGATCAACGCACAATCAAATTCAGGGCAACATAATCATGTCAAAAAATCCGAATAGTATTGGCAAATGGCAAAGAGTACATTCTAAAATGGTGGCCTGGATTGAACTGATTACGATGCTAATTTGTAAGACCCAAGAGAAGACCCCACCTTACCCTTCATTACTTGACTGATTATTTGATTAAACCTTTTCAACAAATTCCTACTTTTCCGTCTTTTTGTGCGAGCTGTCGTGAACCGGTCAAAGCTTCTTTATAGAGGTAGGCAACGTACACTACAACAAGAAGCGTAGCGTTATATTTTTTAAATAAATTTGAGCTACATTTTAATTTTACAGTAATTACGGATATGGTCTTTAATACAAAATATAGAAAAAGTATAATAATAAGCAGATTAAAAAATATATGGACAGCTAACTTAGGTCCATACCTGTACTTACCTTCCGATAGTTAAGTGTGGATTAATTAAACAAGTAAAAAGGTTTTCGCTCTAAGGCGAGTAACTTCAACGCATTTTCCATGAATTGACCAGTACTTTCCAAAAGGTCATATAGCTATGTGCGCTATGTTTTCCTTTACTAGAGGGATATATGGATATGATTTCAAAAAATTATCTCTATAAATAAGAAAGTTGGCATTGCGCAGCCTGTTCATGCGCAGTTCAATCATCACAATTTTCCTTGGCTCAGGTGCCAAAGCTCTACGCTACTGAACGCAAAAAGAACGAACTAAATATCTTGAAAACTGTAGGAATCGTGAAGGCCTCTGACAGACGGACGAACAGAGGAAGTGTCTGCAATAGCGCACCCAACTTCGTTGGAAAATGCACTAAAAAGGTATTCATTATGTGTAGCGAAAATGTGCTAATGCGTCGTTTTGGAATTTCATCTTTCTATACTATCACGGCCCCCTTGTAGACTTTAACTACTTTGATACGGTTATTTATTTCTTCTCCTACATAGGTGTATGTTCTGTTGCATATAGGTTCAAAAAGGTGTTATTCATTGTATCGTCTTTCCACCAGAAGCAGCCAAGCAGCTTATACAGGGTGCCCATTATGTATGGAATATAGTATATATCTCGGTAAATATCGAATGTATACAAAATTTGTCTATATAAAAGTTGTTTAACATTTTATTTCCCATAATAAGGCAGGGTTCCATTGTTTTTATTTTAGAAAACAAATGAATAAGAAAAAACAGTTGAATTCTTTAAAATAGCAATGCACATTTTTATTAGACTCATTTTGATAGAGATTTTTTTCTCTTGTCAATGACGCAACACGTTATCATTCGTATAGAAGAAATTAATTTTTATTTCAAGTTTTTTGCGATTTGGTTATGCCACTGCCTTGCAGTAAATGGTGAATATTTTGAACATTCATTACGATGAAAACTATTTTACTGCTACCTTCAAGGTTTAATAAGAAACGTAATCGGTCATTTGTTTTATTTTGATGTAGTATGTCTGGAGTAATGTTATTGATCTAATTATAATAAATTTTTTTGAAAAATCATCGAAAAGAGAAAAAAATCTATCAAATGAGCCTAATGAAAAGATGTCTTTCATTAAAAAAATTCAATTGTTTTTCGTTAGGTACTCATTTGTTTTCTGAAATATAAAGAACTGTCTTATTATGGAAAATAAAATGTTAATTCATATAGAAAAATTTTGAATACATTCGATATTTACAGAAATATATATATACTATATTCTATACGTAACGGGCACCCTCTATTGGGCTGGTTTCCCCGGCGTGGTTCTGGCGTCAGGGACGGGGGATATTGGGAACTTGAGAACTTATGGTCAACCGGGCAGCGGAATATCGAAACAATTGTAATTGTCGTAGGGGTCTATCAAGCCGACACTGAAAACGTTGACTTACCCTATACTTACCGTTGGCAACTCTGGGAAAAACTACAAGCAGAGCCACCCTACCTTTCAAGTCGAAACGATGGACGTTTCGCGGCACTTTTGAATTTGGATGGCAGTTCAGAACTTTTGTGCGTAAGAAATGACAAGAACAAATAAATATATTACGCACACAACAAGACCATAGCAGGGAAACCTTCTACGGAACAAAAACCCTGGCATAGGCCACAAAATACATGAAATAAATCACCTACAGCAATAAAATACAAGAGAACATACACATGAATAAAACCTCTCAAATTGTATGATAAAAATCAGATAATCAAATCAAACGCAATTAATCTTTTCACTGCTGCGCACGTATACATATATACATTCTGAAAATGCAGAATCTGTGTGCGACGTACGTATATATATATATACGTTGTACCTGTTTAAAGTTCTGTGCTACCTCCGTATATCTACGTGCTGCAATCATTTGCACACCATCGGAAAGCCCATTTCGTGAGCTTTCCAACGAGTACCAACACGACTCAATTTAGTTTTGTCCAGTACGCTAAAAACGGTTTCAGGTAACACATGTGCGAATTCATTTTGTTGTCGTAGTAGTTATTTATTCAGACGTTTGATAAATTGTTTTATCCATAAGTCAATCAGTAGATAGCGGTTAATTTTTTTATTTTTTATTTATTTTTTGTTTTTATATAAAAAAAATAAAAAAATAAAATAAAAAATAAAAAAATCAAATCAAAAATAAATAAAAAATTTTGATGCCCCTCCCATAAAATACATTGAGCTTTACTTCCCAACCTTGCTGTGCACGTATATGCACGTGCTGGGTGCTGCAAATCAATCTGCTGATGACGTATATACATATACGCGCGACGATTTCTCTCAGTGCGACGTACGTAAATATACGTTTTGTACAATTTTAATTTAGCACAGGCTGTTGACACTCGAATTTTTAATTTAGCAGCGAAAAGGTTAAACAAGTTCATAAAAACAAAATACACAAGACATCATAAATGCAGTGGAAAACATGATAAATCAATTCAGTACAAAAACACATCAAAATACCTGTACGATCAATTGAGATAACACAACTGGTAAAATAATAAATGGCACGTACATAGGAAACAACAAAATGGTGTGGCTCTACTCCAGCCTTCAGTTAACATAAATTAATTTAACACGAAAAGTACATGTGAGAATGCCAATAGCAAGTATTCGTGTGAATCGATTATCGCTTAAGCAGAACATATTTTAAATAGAGGAAAAGTTAATGAGAAGGCCACTAAATATCTCGCATTGCTAAGATGCTAAGAACTGCAATCCTACTCCACAAAGACAAAATGAACCACTCACACACACACACAATCATCGAAACATCAAATAAGAGAGCCCCCCTTCGTATAGCTAACGCACAAGAACTGCAGCGCGTCAAGAATAAGAAAGTAACAGATACACCGAACAATCAAATTGTGTTAGGTACTTCCCGCACGGAATAGTTACGAATCAATCGGACAGAGCAACATCGCACTGATAATCAACTCCTAGTGAATACAGAAATAAATACTTAATAAAACAAAATAATGGCATAATCACCTATACAGTATAACAAACAAGATTCATCTAACGGTATCCAAAAACAAAAGCATGGAGTAAGCCATATTTAGATACCGTAGTTTATGCAAAATCAGCAAAATGAAAATAATATCAAATTGTGGCAAGAAATTCAATGATTCATGGTTAGTACAAGAAAGAATAAAACGGTTACTACCTTACCTGTAATTACCTTCAAAACACCACAACCAAAATAATCAAGAATAAAAACCGGGAACGCGTGATGCCCTCCGTCGACCCCGTCGCCCTCTTCTTTCTTCCGCCACGCTCTTTTTCCCCCAGCTTCGTTACGAAAATCGCCTAGTATACGGCATCTGCGCAAAACGGTCGATTGGTTATATACAGAGCATGTCATATTTTTGTTTCAGATGCAAAGGTGTGTTGCGTAACCATAAGGGTGGATTATCACACAGTGCTCCAATAAACAAAGCGGTAATGGTGGAAATAACCTTGATACATCTGTCAAATATATAAAAGCACCTACATATTATATAACTATTATAATTTTCATTAGCATTGGATGCTATTGCAGAAATCCCGGAAAATTTACAAAACGCGCGGAGGAGACTGAAACGCAAGCCTTAGCTCATGTTATAGAAAAAACTGCACAGGGATGGTTTTCTGCATGGCAACAACATTTTAAAATTGATTTCTGTGTATCTTTCCCCAAATTAAAAAGGTTGGTTTTAAGCGTTGTAGTAATGAACCATAGTTCAGAGGATTCTAGTTATGTTCAATATGCACCAATTAAACTTGAAAAATTTAAACGCACTCGTGCTATTTGGCTGGATTGGCAATTACCTAGTTACTCATATTATGTTACTCGGCAACACTCATACATGTTTCACTTAGTAGCTGGGTTAACGAGAACAGAGGATCTTCTCAGGTCTAGGACCCCATGTGCCACCCGGCTACGTATCCCCCCAGAACAGAGTAGAATAGAATAGACCTTACTTACCTACTGTAAACCAATTGAAACAGACAGAGATAAAAACAGACATTAGAAAAAATAACAATAAAGGGAGAATCTGGAGAAGTAAAATATGCCCACTCCTTTCAAGAAAGCTATGTTTCTGGTTCTTCAGAAAACCAACCAACTACTACCAATTACATGAAACAAAAGGAAAAAATTATCTGCTGTTGCATCTTCCTCAAGCTGGCAGGAATACCGCATAAGGAAATTAGAGAGAAAGAGACGGAGCAGAGAAAAAAAGAGAAAATTTGGCAAAACTAGACAGAAAAACAGAAATGAGGAAGAAATTAAGAAAGAAAATCAGCATCGATCGTAAAGTGACCAATACGATATTGGGGACTAGATGATCGTCGAATACGATTCTGAATATTTTCTTGGTTTGGTTATAGGTATATTAGAACAATCATATACCTACCTCCGTGAACGACCACCCTGTATATGGGAGGAATAGGAGGAAAAACGATTAAAACTGAAAAAATGATGCGGAAACACGAAAATGAAATACAAGAAAGAAAAATGATACTAAAAGATGGAGATTTTACATTATACAATCACATGAATATGAAAAGGATAGTGGACGAGCTGAACAACATAATAGAAGAATCGGAAGATGACGTTATAATAATTGGAGGGGATTATAAACGCGCGGATAGGCAAGGAAGGGTGATGGATCGCTCGCACAGAAGAAGAAAGCAAAAGAAAATCGAAAGATAACGTGACAAATAAAGAAGGGAAAGAATTGGTTGACTTCGTAGAATAAAAAGGGTGGTACATCCTCAACGGAAACGTGAAATGAGACGAAGAAGGAGAATATACATACATATGAAGCAGAGGGCAGTCGGTAATAGACTATATTATTCTAAATGAAAAAGGGAAAGAACACTTAAAAAATTTTCAAGTAGACCAAAGAATAGAACCCGATCACCAACCAATATCCACAACGATGAAAGCAAACAAAAGAAATTACAAAAACGA
>NW_022170511.1:23072985-23107070 GCF_008802855.1 Photinus pyralis | reverse complement strand
ACCACACCACCGGGACCAACAACTGCAACGCCAGGTCCAACAACGACACCACCGGGACCAACAACTGCAACGCCAGGTCCAACAACCACACCACCGGGACCAACAACTGCAACGCCAGGTCCAACAACCACACCACCGGGACCAACAACTGCAACTCCAGTTCCAACAACCACACCACCGGGACCAACAACTGCAACGCCAGTTCCAACAACCACACCACCGGGACCAACAACTGCAACGCCAGTTCCAACAACCACACCACCAGGACCAACAGCTACAACTCCAGTCCTAACAACCACAACACATGGACCAACAACTGCAACGCCAGTTCCAACGACCACACCACCGGGACCAACAACTGCAACTCCAGTTCCAACAACCACACCATCGGGACCAACAACTACAACTCCAGTCCTAACAACCACAACACAGGGACCAACAACTGCAACGCCAGGTCCAACAACCACACCACCCGGACCAACAACTGCAACGCCAGGTCCAACAACCACAACACAGGGACCAACAACTGCAACGCCAGTTCCAACAACCACACCACCGGGACCAACAACTGCGCCGCCAGTTCCAACAACCACACCAACGGGACCAACAACTGCAACGCCAGGTCCAACAACCACACCACCGGGACCAACAACTGCAACTGCAGTCCTAACAACCACAACGCAGGGACCAACAACTGCAACGCCAGGTCCAGCAACCACACCACCGGGACCAACAACTGCAACGCCAGGTCCAACAACCACACCACCGGGACCAACAACTGCAAATCCAGTCCTAACAACCACAACGCAGGGACCAACAACTGCAACGCCAGGTCCAACAACCACACCACCGGGACCAACAACTGCAACGCCGGGTCCAACAACCACACCAACGGGACCAACAACTACAACTCCAGTCCTAACAACCGCAACACAAGGACCAACAACTGCAACGGCAGTTCCAACAACTACTGCGAGAGCTTCCACAACGGAAGGTATAGCGATAACCACGCAAGGAGCAGTTATCACACCACCTTCACAGACGACAGAACATACAACATCCCTGGCAAATGAAACTACTACAACGGCAGAGAGTACGACTATACGTGAAGTTCCAATAACCCATGGGAATATAACGATGGAACTAGAAGAGTGTTCTACAGAAGAGTCCGAATCCACGATTGACTTAAATGAGGCGACTACGGAAGTAATTGGCTCATCTGAGCAGGAGGAGTGCTCGATTGATATAACGCAACCACAGTCGAAGGCTACAACAGTCTCTAAACAAGAACTTGTTTCAAGTACCATTCTCACATCTGAAGCAGATTCAACTACACTTTCAGTAACAAAAATATCGCCCACCGAGACTGAAACGCAAACAGATGAGAAAGAAGAGTGCTTTACTGAAGAAGCAGTGCAAATAAGTTCTGAAAAACCTATAACCGAATCTGCTGATTTAATTTCCACTACTGAAAATGAATGTGAAACAGCGCCTTTGGAAGATGCCGTAGGCAAGAGATCCGACAGTTGCCACCCAGGGGAAGTGCTAACAAACTCTGCTTGTGACGTATTGCAGATTGTAATAAAAATGAATCAATCAGAATTCACTATGGAGCTTGGGGAGTCTTCCGTAATAACTATAAATGCAAATGATAACGGTGGTGCGTGTACAGTTTCACCAACCGATGACGGAATGATTCTGCACTGTCGGTCTAATCATAGCGATATATCAAATGAGCCGTCAAATGATTCCAGTGATACTGATTGGTTCGTTGAAAAAAGCATTCGTGTGTCAAACAGAGATGACGGCGGCCAGAAAAGATTCAACTGTAGCAGCGAAGGTGTTTTTGGTGATAGTATCTTGTGCGATGTGTATTACATATGCGACGAAACCTTGCAAGAGAAGACCCAAATTCAATGCCCGGCTGGAGAGCGATTTAGTCACAATATAAAAAGTTGTACAAGCGCGCCAGTGGTATGTCCTGGGGATCCGCCTTTGACATGCAACAGTTCTGGATATAAGCCGCATCCTCGATATGGCAATAGATATTACCTATGCAATTGGAGTACTATCCTTAAATCTTACGTAGCTCGCCAATTCTATTGCCCAAATGGTTATGCATTTGATGTCACCAAAAACCAGTGTTATCCAATGGAGTTGGTACAAAGCAGCGCAATTATCGAACCTCATTTTAATGACGACATTACAAAGTCGTGCTTAGTCGCAGGAAAATTTCCTTATAAGTATAACTGTGAAAATTACTACTACTGTAAATCTCCGCAAGAAGGACCGCGGTTCTTAAGATGCGAGAATGGCAAATCTTTTGATAGATCTCGTTCAAAGTGTATTGAAAGGGATCATGTCGATTGTCCTATTGCTGACATATAGAAAAATTATTGTATCAATTCATTGTGTTTTTCAAACGCAGTGTGCAGAAAATAGAATATTAAATTTTTGTTATTATTTCATCGTTTTAACTTCTTGGGATCGTTAGGAGTATTGTTGCATTGTTCAAATTCCTCAATCTCCCGAGTTCAACCCACTGTAGTACAAACCTGATCTAGGTCTCGGTTTAGGTATTGCTATAATGGCGCAACGAACTGGTCATCCTTATTGCCTTAAATATGAACAAACAAAAAACTGACCAAAAGGTCCCCTGGTTGGAGCACAATCGATATAGAACTGCTTTAAAACAAGTTACCAGACAAGAGAAAAATGTTCCTTTCCTTTACTGATGACGTTGACACTGACTGCTGTAAAGTACAGTGTCCTCGACCGTGACTTTACATAGACAGTTGCGTCATTGTCATATGGTGGTGTTATTTTCAATTGGTAGTTGGGAGATCCGCCAGGTTTTCGCCAAATACAACGAAGTGGTGGAAATTAAACTGGAAACCAGGTGATGAATTTATCTTGCTGGACGCAATTGTGGTAGCATTATTGTAACCATAACAAAATCTACTAATTTGGTGAAACCAATCAGACCATTATGTGGAAAAAACATAGCCGTCATGGAGTATTATGGTCACATCTGTCTTTATACCGTTACTGTAGACGACACTACTATCTCAGCCGATATAAAGCACTTGCTGAGAAAAAGTGGATCATAATGATTAGTTCCAAAGGTACAGGAACAGGAAAAAAACAGGATCTTATGTTTTACAGTCGAAAAAAACTTGGAATTTAGAACGTACATTTCTTTGAAGGCTTTAAGGTAAGGAAATTTTCAAAACGTTTTGAAAAACTTGTTTTCCTTTTGGAAGTCAATTGCTAAAAGAATCGTTAGAAGCTGCCCTGCAAACCGTCTAGGGAATCCTTGTAGAAATCGACTAGCAAATTTCATATAAAGATCCAAGATGATAATAAACTTCCTCAAAATTTTAGGAGACTTCTTTCTCGAGAGCTGAACAGTGTTCCTAATATTCTCACAAACTACGAATATGTTTCCCTGAGAATTTAAGGATTTTTTAAATATTCCCTGAAACCCTCTCTAGGAATCTTTCGCTTCCACGAACATATTATAAGAATTTTGTTATATTCTCTCTGGCGGTTTTCCTACGCAATTACCAAGACGTTTACTTAATGGTAAAAATGAGAATTTTGTTTCTCAACTGCGTTTAGGGATAAGATATCTTGGGTTAAGAATTTTGGACATTTTTTTACTAAATTGGAAGGAGCACGTCCGATATCCTATCCAAAAAGAAAAAAATGGTTACTTTCGGGCTTGATTTTTGTTTAAAAAAATTGTCGGGACCTTAATAAGCTTTAGGCGGTACACCTACGTAGACATTGAAACCGCAAAAAACCTACCAACGCTGAAAACCAATCATGTGACAATTTAAATACTCTGGTTAATCAAAAAACGATAACAACGACCACCACAACACACCCTTAACCACACCATCTTACAAACGAGCGATCTCTACCACTACGCATTCCTCAAGCCACTCTATGGATCCAGAAGGAAATCTATTTGATACAACCACCCACATATTTACCCAACCAAACAGCGAAACCCACAAACAGAAAAAGAAGATTAAAAAACTAGAAACGGACCAAGCAAGCCAAATTAGCCCAGAAGAGTTAGACACAGAGCTGGATAAGATCCAAATCTATGTAACAACCCAACATCTTTTAAGTTTTATGGAATTAAAAAAATTCACATTAGAAGCTACAAGACCAACTTAATATCTCAAGGCTCTATTCAGGCAACACACAGGCACTCAAACAAAGTGATAATAGAATTACGTACACAATTAACTAATAGTAAATGGAAAGGCAAATTTACTCGACTTCTAACTAAAATAAATAAACAATCAAAACAAGAACAATTGGAAAAATTGGACACACTCTTCTCACCCATGCACATCTCTTCAGCAAAGAAGCACTACCGCAATGTTCTCAATGTGCAGTTGACCTCATCGTGGGCCACATTATGTTGGAGTGTCCCACCGACGCTGCTCCTCGTCGGTCATTTGGAGTCTCCAACAACCTCCAGGAAGCCCTAAATTCGAATGACTTCGCTACACTTACTACCACAGTTCAGTATCTTAAAGCGACCAACCTAATTAATAAACTGTAAACTGTAACTAATTAAAATAATAATCTAGTTTTAAGGTGCTAAAAACAAAGGTTGATGTACCTCCAAATCAATTGTCAAAAAAAATAGTATATTATATACCGCGGGACTGAAGTAGTACATAGTCCATAATTTACCTGAGGGATTAAGACCACTACTTCAGTCGCAAGGTATATACTTTTCGTACTTCCGAAACTGAAACACTTAATATGTATGGAGTTAGAGAACGCGTTCTTTCAAAAAATCGCTGCTCAACAAGTTACCATAGGAACTGTCATTGCTAGTGTCATAATTTTGGTGTGGGTGACAAAGGTGTATTTGATATTGATAAAAAGCAGCCAAAGTAGGTAAAGAATTGATACCACCGAAATCCAAAAAACTATATGAACAGCAGTACGATGCGTTTAAGAAGTATACAAAATGTGGATCAACCTACTGAAATTGCTTTGTTAGTAATTTCATCCTTCCGGGATTTTCGTAAAATTTAATCCCGGCGGGACAAAAAGTGACACTTCAGTCCTTGTCATAATGGAGTGAAGTTGTCACTTTAGTCTCGGAAGTACGAAAAAAAATAAAAGACAAACACTTTTAGAATTGAATTTTGCGTTTCTAGGGATCAGTCTGTAACATTATTTTTTTACCAATTGATATTCCTGATTTACAATCCGTTTAAGTAACTATTTGACTTGTGCTCTTATTTAAATTCCTACACCATCTAGGTATTTTCTTTGTCATCCACTAGTTTACATTGTTCCAGTAGCAAATCTGTTCTAATTGAAATACTTCTTTGTTTTGCCGGCCGAGGTCGTGCAAAGTTCTCTTTAATTCTTAACGACATTCAACTATTTTACTAAGAACGGAAACGCCATTATTGTTATTGTAGCTGTATAAGTTCGGTGAAGTTTTCCTCTTGGTGTTTTACTTTCGACACCGCTATTTTACAAGTCCTGAGGCCGGTTTCGGTATGTAACAAAAATTACGCATTACTCTTGACTTTGAAGAATCATTTTTTAAGCCTATTACTTATACTTCATTATTACCTACTTGATTGTACTTTCTACATCGGTATTCCTGAGTGGAAACCGCAGAATTATTTAAGAGAAACGCCCAAATTACGGAAAATGATTTTGTTTATAATACTATACTGCATGTGTAACAATTGTTCAAAGAACTTATACAGTGTGATCAGGAGTTTGTCTAATTCCCAGTTTTAAAAATGCGAAAAAATAATGTCATAATTGAAAGTTTTTGTTTCAGAAAAATTTGTAGAACGAAACGAAAATTGTCCCACCATTTTCACATTTTTAATTATTGTTGGTTTCTATTTATGAAACCTGTGAAGAAACAATTACTTTTCTATGAAAAATAAAAATAGATAAAATAAATTTAATATATTGTAAGGACGATGAAACTATTAACAGCTACATTTAAAGAACCCATATGGGTTTTTCCAGTAAATTTTTTAAAGCTTATTCTGTTATGCTAGAATGCTACGCAAAAATAAGATGTTAGTACTTAAACGGTCCGAAACTTCATGGATTACCCCACAAAAATTTTAAACATGTTCCCGTTCTAGCAACTAGGGTTGTCAGCTTTTTGAACTCATGTTTGAGCTCGTTTTTTAGCGTCCAATTTATTTGTGTCGTGGCAGGATGGTATTGGTTTTTGATGGTTTTAATAAATCAAACCCGAGATCAAACCCAACCTCGAAACCAGCTCGAATATAAGTAATTAAAAATGCTGCAATAGCTATACCAATTTCTTTTCGCTCTCTTTTCCACAAAACCGATGTAAGTAATTTTACAAACGACCCTTACTGTTCCGTGTAGAATTAATTGGACAAAAAAAATGGGCTTTACATTTAAGAAAATTAAGTTTTCACTAAAATTTGATAGGAATTCCTGAACGCTCTATATGAAAGTTAGTACATATTAGGTTGGTCTACTAATTTTAAGTGAAGTAAAGTGAATTCGCGGCGGCGCTCCTTGATATCCAGCTCCTGAATCCGGCTCTGGTAACGTTAATGTAACGAGATGATGTTAGGCTTACATTTTTATCAAGTAGGTATTATGCATAGACCAATTTCCATGGTATAGGTTCACTCGTAGGGTCTTGCATAATACACACACTCACTACTTTAGACTTTAGGCACTAGGCAGAGAAGTTCTATAGCTATATCATACCAATTCCAAATCCCTAATCCTTCACTCAACGACACCACACAAGCACAAGCACAACGATAAAACTGAAAACAGAAATAGTGCACACGCAATTAATTATAACGGTTTACTGCAAGGAAAACGAAAGACCGACGATTCTCGAGTCGAATTCGCCCATCTCAACGGATTTAAATTTTGCAAACGAAAACGGCCCAAAGACTCGAGTTAAAAAAATATTTAAAAAAAACTTGGGTAGTGTGTTATAAATTCTGTTACAACATTTTTCAGTTCATACATCACAAAATGATTATTAAATAAATGGATGAAGCGGATGAAACCACGAGTTGCCTTAAATAAAAATTACAAATGCACTCAACACAGACAATGAAGACATTGATTATTTATATCTACTTACCACGGTGAACTATACTATCCAGTATCCTATTACAAAAATCGTAAAAGGTCCTGACAATTAGGATTTTTAATACGAGACGTACGAGACTTTATTATACCATGTGAACGATTTGGGGATAGACACCGCTGAGACCAAATCGGTGTATTTTGTTAAATTTGATTAAAAGACAATCTCAGTTTTAATGAACTCTATTAATGTGACAAATGACATCTAAAAATTCTAAGTTTACTTGACATAGGCCACCAATTTTACGATAAGTTTGAAGCGACGTAAAATTCCATAAGCAAATCCTTCAATTTAACATATAACATAGTCTTAAAATGATAATTTGTACCAATAAACAAATTTAAAAAAAAAAAAGAAATTAATGCAAATGAACGTAAACAATATGATATTCACAACAGCGTAGAATTTCTGTTGAAACTACGAAATTATTGATTATTTTTCAGTAGACGGTAAGTGATAATCATGTTCCAGTGGAAGCTTACAAAGGCGATGTACTGATCGAGTGATAACATGATCGTTGCATTTTAGTTCAACTTGGCGAAGTCTTCCTGACTTGTCTGGAAATGCTCTTAAGATTTTACCCATTCACCATTGCAGTGGTGGTTGATTGTCATCCTTGACAAGTACAAGGTCGCCAGTTTTCAAATTCTCTTTAGGCTGTTTCCATTTAGTTCGTACTTGCAGATCTCCAAAGACGATATTACGATAAATGTTCCAAAAATTCTGGAACATGCTTTGGACTAGTTGAAACCGTTTAAGTCGGTTACATGGAACGGTAGTGTAATCTGGTTCAGGGATAGCGACCATGGAATCCCCTGTGATGAAATGTCCCGAAGTCAATATTTGCATGTCATCAGGGTCATCTGTGAGTTTACAAAGTGGACGAGAATTAAGGCATGCTTCGATCTGCTTGATAAGTGTATAAAATTCTTCGAAGTTTAATTTTGAATTTCCAATTATACGTTTCATATGATATTTAACGGCCTTTACGTTAGATTCCCATAATCCTCTCATATGTGGTGAATTTCCTGGTATATAATTGAATTTGATCCCATCCTCACTAAACGTTTTTTCTAGTGCTTCTTTAGTCTTAACCGAATTGAGCATTTGACGGAAATCCTTCATTTCGCTATCGGCACCATGAAAGTTTGAGCCATTGTCACAATTCATTTCAGCCACTTTTCCACGAACAGCTATAAATCTTCTTAAAGCGGCGATGTACTTCTCAGTGCGGGTATCGGTTACGACTTCAAGATGTACAGCCTTGGTAGCCATGCACACGAAGAGAGCTACATACGCCTTCGAGAACGTCTTGCATCTTTTTCCGTGATGTTGAAGGACGAAGAAAGGCCCTGCATAGTCACAACCTGAATTGATGAAAACCTTTGAAGGCCGACAGACTCTGGATGCAGGTAGATTTCCCATAAGTTGACCACAATTATCAGTTGGATTAACGTGAAAACATTTGACGCACTTACGGTAAACAGATGTTGCAACACGTTTGCCGTTGATAGGCCACCATTGACGACGTACGTGACTTAGTAGGAATGATGGGCCGGCATGGAGTAGAAATCTGTGTTGCGATTCAAACAAAAGTCTTGTGAAGCGGTGCATTGGTGGAAGAATAATTGGGTGCTTTCGTGAAAAAGGTAAATCGCTGTGTTCCAATCTACCACCCACTCTCAAAACTTGATTCTTGACATCGTAGAAAGGGTTACACGACAATAGTTTGCTGGATTTCGCGATGGTAAAACCTTTCTGTAAATACAAAGTCTCTTCTTCATATTCTTGCAGTTGGGCTTGCCGTGCGAAAAGAAGTTTAGCCGCGAACAGTTCACTGTATTTCAAGTATCGTTGCCAACGTAATTCTCGTGCTGCAATGTTCCTGACGTTGATGATGAATCTCTGGACGTATGCAAGAACTCTTACGGCTTTTTCTAAGTGCTACAACACTTTAGAATGTCGACGATAATTGAATTTGATTTCGTTGCTATTAAGATCACTGGTTTCTGTTCTCCTTGAATTTGCTTCTCATCTTCGGATGTTAAGATTGGATCAGTTTTGATTTCATTGTCGTATAAGAGTTGTCGTATCAGAGATTGTGGGCCATGCCACCATAATTCACTTTCCTTAAGTATTGAAGTTTCCACCCCTCGAGAGATGAGATCGGCTGGGTTTTGGTCAGTAGGAACATGATGGATTTCTTCTTGCTTTAAGATGTTTCTGACTTTTGCAACTCTATTTGCTACGAACACCTTCCAGTGGAATGATTCCTTTCTGCACCAAAATCGTACTATTGTGGAATCGGTGAATGCTTTGATTGATGTGAGCGATAAATTTAATGTTTTCTTGATACTTTCCAGTAAATCACTCAGCATCAGGAATCCACAGAGTTCTAGTTTAGGTATTGACTGCGTCTTCAAGGGCGCTACCTTTGATTTGGATAAAATTAGACGTGAAGTGATGGTTTCATTTTCGTAAATTACAATTAAGTAGAGGCAAGCTCCATAAGCTTGACTCGAAGCATCAGAAAATCCGAACAGATGAAACTGTTTTGGGGTATCTGTGGTCACTATACACCTTGGCACTCGTATACAGGAGACTTCTTGCAGATTATGCTTGATATGCAACCATTTAACCATTAATGAGTTAGGTAATTGTTCATCCCAATCAACTTCTTCAGTCCAAAGTAACTGCATGAATAGCTTTGCTAAAATAACGATGGGTGACACGAATCCAAGGGGATCAAATAGCTTTGCAATGTCGGACAAGGTAGTTCTCTTCGTAACCTTTTCATTGAACGGTGTAGATTTGAAGTTGAAAGTATCCGAAGAGGGATGCCAAACAAGTCCTAAGGTTTTGACGGTGTCGGTTGTGTCTATCTTCAGTTCATCTTCAATGGCTCTGAGATGGTCAGGAATTGATTGCAAGACTTTACGACTGTTAGATGACCATTTACAAATATGAAAACCGGTAGATTGCAACATGTCTTGTAATTGGGTTCGTACACCGATAGCTTCGGATTCAGAGGAGGAACCGCTGAGGAAATCGTCCATGTAGAAAGAATTGACTGCAACCTTAGCAGCTAAAGGATACAAATCGGCATTCAACTAGATGGTTTCTTGAATACACCGTGTAGCAATGAAAGCCGCTGGAGTTGTACCATATGTTAGCATTTTTAGTTGATAAATTCTTATAGGTTCTGTAATGTTTGGACGGTAAACTATTCCTTGGAACAACTGATCTCTAGGATGCACGAGGATTTGTCGGTACATCTTTTCTATGTCTGCGTTGAGTGCAATAGGATGAGACCGAAATCGAAGTAGTATATTAACAAGTTCGTCTTGGATGCGAGGACCAGGAGGCATACAGTCGTTAAGTGATATATTTGTGCTGGTCTTGGATGATGCATTAAAAACAACACGAATCTTCTTCACGTCTGCACAGACTTTAAATACTGAATGATGGGGCATAATGTAACGAATGAGTTCCGGTGCTGGAGCTAGCATCATGTGACCAAGAGACAGATACTCTTGCATGAAGTCATGATATTGCTTTTTTAATTCGGGATTCTTGATGAATTTACGTTCAGTTGACAACCAGCTTGCTTCGGCTCTTTTCCTTGAACTCCCCAATTTCGCAGGATCTTCTTTGAAGGGCAGTTCTACGACGAATTTGCCATTTTCTAATTTATAGGTTTCAGAAAAGTGACGTTCCACAAATTCGTCTTCCGCTGATAGATGACGAATGTCTGAATCGTACTGTTCGATGGACCAAAATGACTCAAGAAGATTGCTCAATGTCTTCTGTGTGACGACAGTGCATCCTACTGGCTTTGATAAACACATGTGAACGGTACTGGAATCGGTAAAGGTACCCCCTACGATCCAGCCTAACGAAGTATCGAAAAGCTTAGGTTTGTCTGCACCAAGATTGAGACGTTGATGTTGTAGAACTTCAAAGAATGTCTCTGCAGATAGAAGGACGTCTATTGCTCCAGGTTGATTAAAGTTGGGATCAGCTAAAGTAATAGTAGTTGGTATATTCCAGTCTTTGATGTTGATGTAGCTATTTGGAAGCAGTTCGGTGATGTTTTCTAGTATGATGAAATCTGTGGTCTTCGAGAATTTAGAGACTCGAGATCTGAACTTAGCAGTTACCATGTGATATGCACGACTCTCATTTTTTCCCACACCAACGAAGACGTTGTCGCATTCTTGAGCTTGAAGACCAAGTATCTTAAGGAATGCTTCTGTCATGAAGTTCTGTTGACTGCACGAGTCTATGAGCTCACGTGCACAACGAATTCTACCTCTAGCATCGATTATGTTGATTCTGACAGTACTGAGAAATATTTCGTTGCCCGCACGTCCCAATAATGCAGCTAAGGCGGATGAAGGTTTCGATTGATTAATAGCTTGATGCAATAAGGTGTGATGTTTAGAGTTACAACCGGATACACGACAAGTACCGCCGAGACATTCCTTGGTAAAATGGTTCGATTGAAGACAGTTGAAGCACAAGTTCTTGTCTTTCACGATGTTCCACTTCTCCGCGTCCGATTTACTTTTAAAACTTCGGCATCTCCGAATTGTGTGGCCTTCTCTATTGCAATGAGCACAAGATTCGCCTTTAGTAATAGCAAGAACGTGGGGTTTACTATTCTTTGACTTCTGTGACGTAAATGCAGCTTCCAAAACTCTTACCCTTTTTTCTATTACATTGTACAGCATTTCCAGGTTTGGAATTTCTGATGTAGTCGACATTTTACCTTCCCACTTTTTTCGTGTACCTTCGTCCAGCTTTTGTAAGAGAATGTGAATCTGGTAAACTGTGACGTTGTTATCTTAACCAATGGAATGCAATCCACGCAAATGACCTTTGAATCCATCGATGATCCTTTTTATTTCTGTAGGGCTTTCATCTCTAGCTGCTTTCATTTGCAACATGCCAATTTGCAAGAATGACCTTGCCTTTCCCTTTGCTAGGTACTGCTGTAACCGTTTGAACTTTTCTATGGTAGAAATGGTATCCACTTCGTGTACCAGGGCTTCAAAAGTATCACGGAAGGTTTCCCAATTTTCCGGTTTACCATCAAATTCTTCTATTTCCAAGGGCTTCAGGCGAACAGGTTGGAACATTGGATGATAGTATTCGGGAAAGAAATTTGGTTTAGCAAACCTGACAGGTGAATGCAGCGAATCGGATCTAAGCGAACGATCGAGGACAGGAACTTGCGTATCAAGGAATTGCTTACTACCCCGAGATGTTACGAAGTGCTGATCGTGTTCGCTGATAGATTGAATGCTGGGTTTGTTTGAGCTGTCTTTCGGTTTGTTTGACTCCTTCGCTGGAGTTTTAATTTGACAATTAATTTGACAATTGCAAATTTTGTCTTTGTATGATTCAGGTTTATTAAGTGAATGTACTTGCGCTTTAGTCTGGTTTTCATACAGATCGTGCTGCGCATCGTTATCTGCATCGCTATAGGAAGATTCTTGAACTGAGCGCGGAGCCGAGCCGAGCCGACCACCACTCGCCTTCTGAATCGTGGGGCTAGTCGGTTCAACACCACTCGTTTCTATAACGCTTCCATCGATGTTGTTAGGTAGCGCGTCTACAGTTTTCAAACTCGATGCGTCATCGAGGTTTCGGACACTGGTCGCAACTTTGTTACTTCCAGTGATTGAACTCGTTTCATAACCGTATTCATTAATTGTGGTCTTGAACTCGTTGTACCTATCATCAATTGACCTTTCTTCATCTATCAATTCGTCCAGGCGATCTTCGTTATCAGCCACACACGATAGATCTTGAAGTGTTGCAAATAAGTTTGTAAGCTCCTTCATGATGCTCCGTACTTCAGACAATGCCTTGCTCTTTGGAGGCATGTCATCGTCAATGAGTTTATAGCTCTCATTGACTATCTTTGTGAATTTCATTTTCAAAACTTTCTTCCTTCTAATTAATGCATCCATCTTATTTAAACCACGCTCTGCTACCATGAACGATTTGGGGATAGACACCGCTGAGACCAAATCCGTGTATTTTGTTAAATTTGATTAAAAGACAATCTCAGTTTTAATGAACTCTATTAATGTGACAAATGACATCTAAAAATTCTAAGTTTACTTGACACCATGTACGAGACCCACAAGTACAGAGCAGAAAATTATTTTGTTTACTAAGAAGAGGCGCCTACTCAATAATGCTCATTGCTCATTACAGACGCACCGGCACGTTGCGGCGAACTTGGGCGGCTCCGAAAGCGGCTCGCCCAGAGTCGGTGAGCTGGAGGAATTAAAGACCAATTAGTGAAATTATTATTTGAGTCTATTTTTCTTATACACAAATGGTAATTTATTAAGCGGTAGTCGGCGGTAGAAATCGGCGAAACGGCGGTACAGGGGACGGACTCGGGCGCCACCGGACGAAAATCTCCCGCCTGGACGATGTCGGCGGTAATCACGGACGAACGGGTCGGTTTCGGTAGTCTCGGAAGTAGTCTCAATCGAAGATGTTAATTCCAGGAGTCGGCGGTCAGGTTTAGCAAATGGCGGCGGTACTGGCTGGAACTCTAAAACAAAATATGGCCTACCGGCAAATTCCCTAACGGAAGAAAAGTAGTTAGTCACAGTGAAAGTGGCGGTTTTTATAGCGGGCAAATTCGGGATAACGGATACAAACAATTTCCCCCTATGTAATTAAAAAACGGATTACCTTAGGAAATTAATATCGCGGTTGGACAAAGGTCAATAAAACAGACAAAAGATCAAACTTATTTCCGGCACGTTGAACGCAAAAGGATAGATAGATCCTTCCAAAATTGAGTGTTCCTTATGAAGAAAACCCAACTTGGTAGAAATGGAACAGGGAAAATCCAACTCGTCGCGCATTTAATACGAAACCGAAACCAGTCAATTCGATTTTTAATTTATTACTCGGCCCCTGTTTGTGTTAAAATTCCCGAACATCTGGCAATCGATTCGTTAATTAAGCGCGCACCATTTGACACCAAACTCTCCTCGGTAGGTGCTTCTTTACTGTAACTTATTTAATAAGTGCATGCTAATTATACATACTCAAAGGTCCAAAGTGAAGTACATGAACTCTTTACATCAATTAACTTTATGTTAAGTACAAAGGCTGTTGGCGGTTATCTCATTCTTGCAGGCGCTGAAACCAAAAATATTAATTGTTCTTCATCTTCTTCAGGATGAGAGCCTTCGGTGGTTACAAAAATAATTCCAAAGTTCCAACAGGAACGGTCGTAGGCGGACTAATTAATTATGGTATCTCCTTGTCTCCATGGCATCGCGAAATTACGATTTTCTATGTAACGAAGCCCTTTGAATAAAGAAGATAGACGAAGCCCAAACCAATCGTTACTATACAGGGTAGTCCTCGTAAACGGCAAACTCCACTCAGAAATTCCGGGTGCTTTGTTACAACGTACATAGATACCTTTAATTTACTGTTTAGCAGATGGACAGTGTATTTTTGTCATTTTCAGGTACGACCTGTGAAATTTAACTTTTATTTTTGTTCAAACAGTCTTCAAATACTTGGGGAAACGTTTTTGTTTCATTATGTACGTGGGGGCTGGGGCGTAGGGGTACGTTTTCATTATTTATAAAAAAAAGGGATGGTATGCCATACCCCCGCATCCCCCTCACTCCCACAATTTGACCACTGGGTTCTAGTATTTTGTTGTTCAGGCTAGGTAGCTCTCGAGGTAGCTTTGTCTACACTCTACACGATCATTGCCATGGGGTTCATTTAGTTTGGGAGGTAATACCTAGTTTCATTTTAAATTTTTAGTTGCGCAGTCTCTCGGGGCTGGCTTGGGTACCAGTGGCGTATTTACAGGGGGGGGGAGGTGAAGGGGATATATCCCCCCCCCCCCCCCCAGAAGAATTGAGTTATCATCATAGCTATTAGGTATTTAGGTAACACTCCGCTATCCGCTCCGCCCACTTTAAAATAAAGGCAATACTATATAGGTATATATAGAGAGCAATTTTGGTTTTGGTTAAAGTCTAAAGTCACTAAAATCTAAATATTCTGTAGTATTCAGTATTCACTATTCAGTGAGTGATCAGTGTTGCCAGTCAACGATTTGGCTATTCGGCATCGATCGGCAATTCGCTACATTGATGCCCAAAATAACAAATAGGTATCAGGTACTTAGTACTGCTACTGAGGTGAGGTACCTGCGTCCTGCCTTTCACGAAATGACGAAAATAAGAATTTTAAATTTTAAAAACAGGATCTTTTTTTGCCCATAATTTTTGATTGAGACGTCTAATCGAAAAAGTACCAATCGTTTTGGATTCTACGCGCCCAAATTAATAAGAAAAAGTTTTTTCCCGAGAAATTTTGGTGCAGTCGATTTTTGGTAAAAAAGGAAGGTTATACACTGCCTTTTTTTTTTGGCCCAAGAAAAAAATTGTCTCAGATCGACCGGAAAAAAAATTTTCTTATAGAATGTGGCCTGTAGAATCCATAATTTCAAACAGTTCCAAGATTGGGCTACTAGTTCAAAAGTTACAGCCTTTGAAATTTTTTGTCGAAATTGGTTTTTTGCCCATAAATATATCTATTATTCAAAGTTTTCGTTGACTAATTACAGCAAAAGCAATAAAGGGGCCTGTCAGCAGTAAGAAATAAAATACCGTTCTAACCTAATCTTTTTCACCTGTCCAATAATAAATAGATAAATGAGTACCAGCATCAGCAACCTGCAACCCAATTTCTATTTCTAACCCCCCCCCCTCTCCTCCCTCTCTCTGGTACGCACTGGGTGACTGGTGATGTGCCACGAACTTGTCCCCCCCCCCCCCCCCCTCGAATACATTTTACGTACCCCACTGTTCGGTACGACAGCGTCCACTGTTCGGTACGACAGCGTCGAAGGTACCTACATACCAAATGTGGTCGTCTCGCGACTTTAAAACCTAAACCAACGTACGATCACCGACTAAAGAAATGAATATCGGAAGCTTACAGCCACTTAGGCAACCAACCATACACTATCTAAAATGCCAACGTTGAAGTGTAAGTTTTCCGGCGGGAATTTGTGTGGGGTGAGCCGCACGGTGTCGCGCATTGTCGTCTTTGCTTCGGGGTTTCTTCGTCACTGCCTTGATATAAATGTACTTCTAAGTCTCTCAGTGGTTCGGTAAGTGGCGTCACGTAAATATTAGAAAAAATTTGCAAAGTGACACTTCTCTCTCACAATCGTTTGTTCCTTCTTTTTGCCGCGCTCGATTATAGAAAAAAAAACCGAACTCGGGGGGTTTGAACCTGCGTCATCATAATCAAAAGGCGGCGGCCTTGCACTTGCATTTTCCCTACACACTTCCCTATTTAATATTAAATAACGCTTATAAAGCGACAAACGTATAATTAACAATAATATTAAAATCATTTTATTTATTCCGAAATTATTAAATAAGCTTTAAATGCGTATATTAGTCAATTTCAAAGACACGTCGACGATTTTAATGCCTTATTTTCTTTTAAATGGACAAATGCGATTTAGACAATTGCGAACCAGACGCTCTCCTTCAGTTGCCGAGTTTTACGCATGAAATGATTTTACTCTCGTCCAAAACATGTCACCTTAACAAACAAGAGAGAAATATTAAAGGTCCTTAAGAATGAGATGAGGGTATACGTCTTTCAAAAATACGACAATAATAATCAAGGAACAAAAATGAAAACTCCCATTAGGAGCATAAGTACACATTTTATCTCCAGATTCCTTCACAAATAGTAACTTTTGTTTTAAATGTTTTTGCGTTTAGAAATAAACTTACAAAAATAATTTTTTAAAGACTTCTCATCCTTCATATCTTTACCAACTGCAAAAAAAGCAAACAGATAATAGATAGGGGTGACGCAAATTTTGTTTGATAATTTTAGTGTGCCGCCAAACAAGAAAATGTTTGAGAAACACTGCTCTAACTATTATGGTGTTAAATTATTCAACGTTGTAGTGTACTTAACCCCCAGGTTCAACACTAACTTCACACTACAAGAACACGGAAATAAAGGCCCCCTTACGTTAGTTGTAAACAACGCTATGACCTGAAGCACAGTAGGGAAGGAACGTAAAATAAAGCACTGAAATTGTGAAAAGTTTGTTTAATAATGGTCGCAATTATTATTGGTTGTAAAAGCTCGGAAATTTAAGTCGAAATAAACTCGTGCAAACACTTGTGGTCATTAATGATCCAAAGACCATTCGTTTTCTTTGCTAGAAAAAAGTTCCGGCAACTATATACTTGGTTATAATTAGACTATTTGGTTCAAAGATCTGCGGTCTAATTTACTCAGGAGAATACCAAAAAAATAAAAAAATGTAAATTTGAAGCATTGATGCATAACATTTTTTGGAAATTCCACAAGAATACATCCAAATTGCAATAAACTTTACCTACCTATGCAGAAATTCAAAAATGTAGTACGGACAATGGTCTTTCCTTAAAAGTTTTTGGAAGATATGAGTGCAATATCAAAAATAAATGTTTTTGCTAGTAATTACACCAGATTGACCTCACACCTATAGGTAATGGCGACATTTTAAGTCATCAGTACCTTACAAAACTGGAACGAACTTCAGCATTGCGATTGAGAAAGTATTCCGCAAATCTCGTAGCGTGAAAAATTTGATCAACTGGAAATTACCGTTGATTGTAGTGACATAAAAAGTTTGTTTGCGCTAATAGCTATTATTGAAGTGCGTAATTTGGGGATGGATAATTTGCACGATAGCCATGGCATTTACGTTCTCTGTATTGCAAAATTACAGTTGCATACGAACAAAGGGAGGCACAATAACGTATGAAATTAACAAATTTTCTGTAACAATCGATTATAATGCCGGAAATGTGATCTTTATAGCAACTATCGGCGATTTATTACCTTCGATCTATATATAACCGATTGATTTATATGCGCCGAGTCCTTGTTGCTTCTCCGTGCTGCACCATGAGATCAATAATTAGTGGTGGTGGTTTCTATTCACTTCTTTTTTGGGTGAGTTAAACTTTATTTCTCAAAGTTGTACCTTTGCAGGTTATGGTCCCAAAATATTTCCCTTCTCCCAATCTCTGTTGTAGTTACGATCTTTACACGACGTTTTTCTTGCAGGTTTTACATTTGCAAGACATTTTGGCCGAAGAAAAAAATGTAAGTAGGAAGCAAGTGGAACAAATGTCAGTAGTAAGTAGTGATGAATCGAAATTGAAGTAGAAAGGTGATATAGTTTTCGTGCAAATAGTGGTTAAAAAGGGTTTCACTTCAATTTTATCATCACTCATTCAATTGAAATTAGTGGTTAGTTACCGTTTCTGTTTCCAGAATTGCTGTTGCGATGAAAGCAATCCAGACGAAAACGTGTTTCGATTGCCACTTCAAGAGACACCTCTGGGAGGTATACAAAATGACACGAACCGTTACACGGATATATTTAGGGAGATTGTTAATGAAGATACTACGAAAACCAGTGAAACTGTAGATAAAGGTTATTACACCTCACTGTGCTGGTCAGAAATATTGACGCTGACCGAGTTGGCGAATGGCTCAAAGTCCGTCACAAAGGAGTACGCAATAACATTTGAAACGCAAGCGGATATACCTCCAAAATATGTTGAAGTAAATGCGCCGGAGGTACGGCAGTATTTGGTATATGACCAATCCACTAAAAAAAGTCAAATGGTGAACTTTACAACTATAAGCGAAACTGGAGATGTAGTTATAAGCCAACATCGAAATATGTCTTGCGGTTCCGGTCCGATTTACAGTAAAGAACTAATTGGCTGGCCACGCACGAATAAGGAAAGGTTAGAAATAAAGGTAAGCCCCAAGAGGAGTAATTTCAAAATTGCTCTACCTAACGCACCTCTTGTTGGGTCATCGAATTTAACTACAGCGGGTACTGCAACAGTTACACCTTCAGTGATTGGTGGTTTAACGAATGTTACCACTACACTGCAACCTTTTGAAGATATCTCCAATAGCAGCTCTAAAACCACAGCTGAACCACAGAGAGTGCCAGAAGAAGACGCAAAACGTAACCCTACACTTATACAACCATCAAACTTAATACTTCCCGATCGAACACCAACCGCAACTGAAAGAGCTGCCCCTACAGCTTCACCATCAACCGAAAGCGCGCCGATTGAGGTCAGAGATAGGATAGCATTAAGCCAAGAGAGCTCTAATAGCACCGAAGATAAGGGCACCGATACCGCTTTTCCCCCACCCAATCCTCACGTTCCACCATGTGTCTTGCCAAAACAGAAAATTTCGATAAAGGTGAGGGTGACAATGGATCACGTGCTCGAACATGGTGTGCTGAACCTACAAGATCTTCCAATCATGGGTTTAGAAAAGCAAATTGAAATTCCCGTCGAATCCATTCGCGAAATTCCAACTGTACCAAATATAACAATAAACAGAGAGTGGAACCGCTTCCTGGACGACATAGGTACTCACTTCTTCAACTTGAACGAACAATTTCTTGTCAACTTCACTGATTTGTTTACGGATAACCTAGGCGACAGTCCTGATTACGAAGATATCTTCCCGGATGAAACCGTAAGACGCTTAAAAATTCTGCTGAAGAAAGTAAACAAGTGTCAGCCGCTGGTTAATGCAGGAGGACTATATCCTGCGCCAGAATTTAGACACCTAGATAGCTACGAATCGCCACCACCAAAGGACCAACATCAGCAGAGCAGTCGAGTTAGTTCCCATGGTGTACCGACAGAATTTTTAAACGAATTTCAACCACAGTTATTTAGGCAATATGGTACTTATCCAACTTGGTTGATTGTGAAAAACGTGGCTCCTGTATTTACAAGTAGCGGTCGGCTGTACGAGCCTCCAAGCCAAATACGTCATCGGCGTGAGCAGATGGCATACAGGTTCAATTGAATTTTATTACCTAATCCAAGGCGTTGTTGAAATCTACAAATAAAGATTAGGCTTGACATTGTGTTTAGTAAAAGAAATTGCATTATGTCCTCGTCTGGTGAAGACATTTTTTTGTCGCAACTGTACTCACACGTAAAATTGTAAGCGTTCACAATTCAGGTAATTGTGATGAGCTCCTGAGTGTCTAGAAAACAAAGGAATCGTTGTTGAGTATAGGTCCCCCGATCTAAATTGTTTAAACTAGTAGCTTTCCTAGAGGTCCTATCAATTTTAACATACTCTTATCCCGAAGCATTTTGGTGGTTTACCTAAACCCCTTTTTGGGGTATGGTACATTAACTGAACCCTCCTATATAACTCTCGCCAGGAAAGATTGCCGATCACAGCACACCTTGTGTCGATTTACAATCTATGTTTTTCTTAAGGTGCGAGCGACTTCCAAAATAGGATCGTGCCGATGTTGAACGAAAAGTCTTTTTGTTTAACATTGAGCCGATACTATCCCGGAAGTCGCTCACATCTTTAGAAAAACATAGATTGTAGACCGGGATCAAGTGTTCTATGATCTGGCGAGAGGTTTATATAGTACGGTAGGGTAAACCCATGATGGGGAGTATCAATTTGAGCAATTTTTGGGACCTCCAAGTGGCAAATGACACTCCAAAAGACCAACTCCTCCGCGTCTTTTTCTAGCCTCCTACCAAATTTCTATCATGCCTCCTTTCCCACTATTCTTTTACATCGCGTATTCCTTAAGGACTTCACCAATTTCCCAACTATTCTGTCACGCCTCTTTTTTTGTCTCCTTACCGCTATCTTCGCACTTCTTTTACAATTCTTTCATGCGTCTTCCTTTGCGTTTTGCTAGCACCTTCATCACAACTCCTTCACGACTCATTCAAAATTCCTCTACTTATCTACCGCTGGTTGAGAGGCTCGATCAGCAATAAAGTTTCTCAATGACCAAAAATCAGCACTGATCGAAATTCATCGGCAACTCTGTCAGGTCTACGAACCGAACATCATGAGCAAGCAGATGGTGCGTTGTTGGTGTAGGCAATTGTCCGAAGGTAGTGAAAATTCCATAATGGAAAGCGCAATGGACGACCGTACACCATCAATGGCGACCTTGTGGAGCTGGTGCGGCAGCGCGCCATGGAGAACAGACGTTTCACAATTACCTAGTTCAGCAGCCAATTTCCACAGATATCGCGATCTCTGTTGCATGAAATAGTCAGTATACGTACCTATGGAGGGAAAAAGGATAAGAGTTGCCATTGTGGGCCTCTGTCACTGCTAAAACGAAATCAAAATAACCGTTTTGCCGCAAAAAATTCAGGTTTTTTAGCCCTTTTTTTTCCGTAACAAAACTGAAACTCATTTTTTCCGTTCTATTCTTTAAAATCCACTTCTCACCTCCTCGCCCCTCATCCAGCACCTCACTCCTACTACTCCCTGTCATTTTAACCTCCGTCCATAACATGCATTCCTTCTCCTTTTCTTCCTCCCTGCATATTCTATATTTTCTTTTTTTCTTCATGTCTCTATTTCTTTTTCCCTCTCTTTCTTTATTCTTCTTACATTCCTTTTTCGTTCATCCTCGTTGTCAAGCATTCTTTCACCAATTCATTTTGTCTATCGCCCGTTTCCTCGAATCTTACCGCCCTGCACCCCGACGCTGTTCTTATATTTTCCATTTTTGTTTCTGCCTCTAACATACAATTTGCGGTCCTTCCGTTTGACCCTAAGATCCATTTATAACATCTCTTTCTCCGTTGTGTATATGAGCTCCTCTCTTACCATTGCATGTGACAGGTACTTTCAAAAAACATTCTTGAACCCCCTTTCTCCAATTCCCCACACCTTTTTCTTTAATTCCATTATCTCTACATTTGTCCTATTTCTTTGCATTTGGTACAGTAAATATTTAAATTCTGTTACCTCTTCAATTCTTGATCGGGAGATGGGCCGTGGTGTCGATACAGAAGAGGCGGGGCGATTTTCGAGTAAAAAATATACAAAAGAGAGTTTGACTTCAAGCTACGAGTATCGCTCGTTAAATCAATTTCGAGATTTAAGACCAAAGTTTCAATCCCAGCTTCAAGTACAAGGTTGAAGAAGCAGCCTCAAAATGTAACTTAAGGATTCGGTTCGGTTTTTATAATAGTTAAAATTTTCATAGACCTACAGTGTGCTGTATTATTAAGGAAAAGGTCATCGTGTTTCCAACATCCCTGATACCAGGGACGCCGTATGTTCGAGTTTACCAGAGCCTCTTCAGCCAGACAACGGAAATGTAAGGACAGGTAAAGTTAGGGATGCCATAAAATGTTACCTAGCAATCCATGTCGACCGAAAACGAGGGTACCTACTACTAACTCTGGGTAGGTTTACGTTTGTATTTTTTTTAGTCGGAAATTTTGCACTTAAAACGCCATCGACACCGAATAATTTTGAAAATTCGCCCCGGAATATTCCCTCCCAAGAAACCCCACGGAGTGTTAGTCTGTTAGTCCCCCCCAAAAAAAAACGTCGAAGGCTACAGCTCTAGAATATTCTCACTTATAACTGCACAAGAGGTTTGTATTTTACCGAGTAAATTTGAGTTGTTTAGGTAATGAAAATCTGTTTTCTAGCAATTAGACTAGAAAAACTGTCAACTAATAAAAATGCGACATCGAAACCTTGCACTTCGAAAGTGAAAGAAAGACGATACGCTTGTGTTCCTGGGGAAGATACTGCCGACAAAATTTCAGAGGGCGAATCTTCTGGAGCAAATACTCCGGGGGCGCGTTCTCTTGGTTTCGAAAATTTCGGAAGCGAGTTCTTCTGCTACGTTATCCTTTGGTTAAACAATCTCAAATTTACTTAAAAAATTCTCAAATATTTTCCAACGGTTAGGCAACTTAACAGCATTCTCGCTTTAGCGTGATGCATACTATTATCATTGTATATTCAATATTCATGAGAAATAAGAATGATAATACGGTATTTTTAGCGCATTTTCACAAAAATAAAAAAAAATGCGCTATTGTGGCCACTTTGTCCGTCCGTCCGTCCGTCCGTCCGTCCGCTCGTTTTGCGACGCTACTAGTTTTATCTTAAGAGCTATTGTTCTACTTTTTTCGCTATTTGGTTCGTTATGGTGTCGAGTCTTGTACCAAGGAAGGAATTTTTTCTGTACCGCTTACAAATAAAGTTATTGTAAAAAAAAACAAAAAACCGATTTTTAGATGTTCCATAAATTTACACTTTTGCCGTTTATTAACGATCCTAGAAATCGTTTATAATTTTGCATTGCTATCTGTCGTCTGCCTGTTGGTCTGTCCGTTTGTCTGTTCCTTTGTCTGTCTGTCCATCTATCTGTCCGTGTGAACGATAACTTTGTTTAGAAATGTTCGATCGCTTTTACATCTCCGTTAGTTATTAACTGAATTGCATGAAATTCAATATGGGCATAGCTTTAGCCATATAATACGCAATAAATAAATAAATAAATAAATAAATAAATAATCATTTAATGTCCTACAGAAAAACATTCCAATTACAGGACATATACACGTTAATTACCTGGTAAGTGCACACAAAGTAAATTAAATCAAATAAATTTGTAAACTAAAGATAACTAAACATAATAATATTGAGATTTAGAAAACCTTAAATTAGCACATGAACAAGGGAAAAAGAAACTAAAGATTGTTCATTATATTTATAATAACCAGTCTATGAAAATGGATGTCGCCGAGAAAAGATAAATTATTAAAAAGCCTAACCATATTAAACAAAGGAGAGTTGCGCAAAAGATCTGTGCGAGCAGCGGGAGTGTAAAATGTTGTGGAGTTTCTGGAAGTGTAAGATAGAACATGAAAACATAACAAGGATAGGAAATCGGGACAGTCAACTAAATTGTGTAGAAGTTTATATAAAAAAGTTACAGTAGATTGATTTCGTCGAACCTCTAGTGATGAAAAGTTGAATCTGGCGCATAATAAACTCTGATCAAATCCTCTTGGAGGATAGTTACGGTCCAGTCTATATACTAGAAACTTTAAAAATTTACGCTGAAGTAAGTCTAGCTTATCTTTTTGGTTACGATGCAACGGGCTCCAAATGACAGCACAATATTCCAACTTTGTGCGAACTAACGAACAGTACAGGCATTTTAGTGCTTCAATATTTGAAAACGATTTACAGCTCCGTAGAATAAAACCTAGCGTTGAAGTAGCAGATTTACAAATATTGTTGATATGATGGTTAAATGTGAGCTCACTATCAAAGTAAACACCCAAATCTTTAATGATATCTGCTCTAGTAAGTATAGTAGAATTAACACTGTAGGTAATCAAATATATACGGTTTAAATTTGCGATTGAAAGTAACCACTTTGCACTTATTAATATTTAGAGATAAGCCGTTCATAACACACCAGTCACTAAGAACATCAAGTTGCCGTTGAACAAGCGCACAATCGGTCGTTGATGAAATAGATGCGTAGATTTTGAAGTCGTCAGCAAAGAGTAAGTTATTAGTAACCAGTCGTTCCGGTAAGTCGTTTATGAACAATAAAAACAGATTCGACCCCTGGGGTACCCCAGAAGTAGCAGTAATGGCGAAGGAAGTGTAGTTATTATAGCTGACATATTGACGTCGATTATTCAAGTATGATTTGAAGAGAAGCTGAAGAGATTCGCTAAATCCAAAGTTGTCTAGCTTGGCAAGGATGATGTTATGCGGAATGGAGTCGAATGCTTTCGCAAAGTCGGTGTAAATCACGTCAACTTGCCCACGATTGTCAAGCACATTAGCAATAAACTGCGTGATACAGACTAAGTTGGTAACAGTTGACTTGTGTTCCATAAATCCATGCTGAGCAGGGGATAACAGTTGCTTAACGGAAGGATAGATTCTTGCATAGAGGATAATTTCTTAGATTTTGCCAAAATTATTTAAGATGCTAATGGGTCTATAATTGGTGACATCACTGGGATTTCCACTTTTTAGAATTGGACAGATATTAGCCATTTTCCATATCCCAGGGAAGGTGTTCTTGTTTAGCGACGCATTGAATATATAAAATAATGGCTCCGCAAACACATTAGCACAATCTCTAATTAAGAAAGAGGGAATTTGATCACATCCAGCAGTATGTGAGTCTTTTAATCGTCGTATAGCAGTTATTATCTCATCCATCGTAATATCTCGAACTATAACAGATGGTACAGTGTTGTAGGTACGAAATTGATGTGACACATCCAACGAAGAGGTGTTCGAGTAAACGCTGCTAAAGTACTCCGAAAAAGTATTTACAATATCTTGTGGACGGAAGTATTCATTATCTGAGTATGTAACTCTACCTGGTATTCTAGAGAAACCTCGCTTAGAGTTGACGAAATTCCAGAAATATTTAGGATTACTAGTGACCGAGTTCTCCACTTTTTGTATGTAGATTTTGTAGGCGGCATTTATTTGTGTTTTAATTAGGCTTCTAAGACGTTTATACTCGCATAAGTCGACAAAAAGAGAGTGAGTTTTAAATTTTTTTAGGTACTTTGCTTTGAGCTCGATATTGAATTTAATTTCTTGAGTAAACCATTTCGAATATTTAGAGCAATGCCAAAAGTTGAATCGAATCGATTCAAAATTCACAGTGCCCTTTTCGCATCTCGACCATAAACCGAATTGCAAACTTTTTTACTTATAAAAGTATTTGAATGAAATTTGATACATAGGCACTTGGAATAAAGGAAAATCAACCGCCAATTTCAAAATTTGGTTTTGCGCATGCGCAGTGCCAACTTTTGTATTTATGGAAGAATTTAAATGAAATTTGATACATAGGCACATGGAATAAAGGAAAATCAAACGCCAGATTCAAAATTTGGTTTTGCGCATGCGCAGTGCCAACTTTTTTATCTATGGAAGCATTTAAGTGAAATTTGATACTTAGGCGCTTGGAACAAAGGAAAATCTAACATTAGTTTCAAAATTTAGGTTTGCGCATGCGCAGTTCCAACTTTCTTATTTAGAAAAGCATTGAAATAAAATTCTTCTCATAAACTGAAATTGAAGTAGCACGTCAAAAATGGATTGCCCATGTGCAACGCTATCTTTCATATTTGTGGCCGGATTTTTACGATTTTAATAGAAGTTGCATCTTACAAATGGGAAATGAATGCAAGTGGAAATGCGTTTTATGTAAATCGTTTACGATTACTTTTTAACTTGTTTTAAATGAGAGCTGTTAGTAGAAGTTAGATGCATACTAAATATGTTATAAATTATACTTACAGTATCCAGACAGGGTGTTATTTCAGTGGATTATTTAATGCTTGTGTGACAAAACGAAACAGTGTAGCTACTTGCCTTTTTCAAATTCTACGCCCATTTTGGTGATGATTAACGAGCTCCTAGCGAGTTTATAATGTTGCGGTGTCTGTCCGTCCGTCCGTCAATATCTCGAAAACGAATGGACCGGTTGCAATAAAATTTTGCAGGTGGATTCTTTATCAAATTTGTCGGAGTCCGTAAATGCAGGCCAAAAAATAAAGAAGGCCCTATTGACATCTCTGTTAGTTCTAATATGAACCGAATTGCATGCTATAGCCATATCCAGGAGCTCGTTTGCTATATTTGTTTACATTTTTGTAAATGTTGGCGGTTTGGAACTCCATAATCCCCGCTCACATACGACCTTGAGGCAAACGCTTGCAATAGTTATTTATGCATCAAGGGCATTAAGGCGATATTTATGCCGAGGGCGACAGAGCCCGAGGGCCTCCGGCCCGATGGATTGTAAGTTGCCCGAGGGTTAAATATTGAGTAATGCCTGAGGTGCATACAACATTTTATTTTTCATCGTTCCAAAGAATGCATTTCCAATATACAAACATCATTATTGTTTTCCCAACATTAAAGTGCTTCATACGAATCAAGTTGCATCTTTTTTATTACATAGGGTACGTTCCACTTAACGCCCGCAACGACCACGACGCCCGGCCGCTGTTCCACATAACGACCACAGTCGTTATGGTCGCAATCGCAACGTCAGATATGACGTCATTACTAGCGACCACAACGAGCCCACGACGCTCGCCTATCGGGCCTGGGTCAGGGTGGGCGTTCTAATTTTATAACCTTACATTCTTGACAGGAGACATTTCTAGAGCTACGGCCTGATGATGACAATAAACGTCGAAAAGAAAAAATTTATTATAATAGGTAATTCACCCTGGATTCATTAAATTGGGGATTCTGGAATAATTAGTGAACGGATTCGCCTTTAACTCCGTAGGGGGATATAATGGCATTTTTCCTCTTTATCGTAAGTATCGCATTGGTATGTTCCGTAATTGAAGTGTACCTTTGCTTCTGTTATACGACAATTTTCTATCGACGATTATTGCTTAATCTATAATTAGCTCCCTTATTTAAGAGGTTAGTACATTTTAGGTTATCAAAGGAAAGGGTTAACTTTCTTTTTTCTTTTATGATCTTTTATGATCTTTACTTCTAGTTTTAATTTATGGTACTAGTTTAAGGACCAGACCAATTTTAATGTCCGTTCAAATTCAAATTTAATTCAAGCTCGCCATTTGCCTGTGAGTGACAACATCTTTGACATATTTACCACCTGCCGGTAACGAGCGGTCATTTTCTGGGATTGGGTCACTAGGTCCGCAACGAGATTTGACATAGGGATTCGATCCCAAACAAAGAGACAACTTTTGTAAGTTTAGCGTATTAGTATTAACCTTGCCTTGCCCTATTTGCCCTTCCAGGGTTATATGCTATGACATTCAGTTAATTTTTAAACTATTATTACCTATTTAATATTTCTGCTATCTCGGTTAAGTTATGATAGAGTTTGAAATAGATATTAGACAGCCACTTCCTTCTAAAGCGGCTTTCCAATTAAATACCATACCTGTTATGCAAGCAGATTACGAGTAGAGCAAGCCCCTTCAGGCACTGGTCAATTAATTGTGTACCCAGCTCTGCGGCTTGGGAAGTTTTTTTTTGTTTGCAGGTATTTGGATGCGAGAACTGAGCTCACTTCATGGCGTCAACGTTTAATTTTCTGCATTGCCTTCTATGTTTTACTTTTACTTGGAGTGCCAATTTTTCGCCCACTCCACCCACCCGTTATAAATTTACTATATTGGTAGATTATTAATGGAAAGGGGACACTAACATTTTAAGGCCGCTTGGCATACATCCAAAATCTACGCTATATAATGCAAGAAGAATCAAGTCCTTAGTGAAATTCTCCTAAATACTGTTTTTCCCTCAAACATTTTCGAGATATTCGCAATTTAGTTTTTACATCGCTAGGAGATATGTCTTTGTGCCCCTTGAGAATAATCCCCCACATTGCGTTCTGTAGATGTTGGCAGTGAAGTTTTGACATCAACAGTAGATGTTCCCCGTCCAGACCTTCCACTTGCCCTTTATGAGTACTCTCTTCTGCCATTTCGTCTTTCAAAATATTCGCTTCTATTTCACTAATATTATTTATGTCTCGTTCAGACGATTCATTTTGATTTTGTGAGTACCTTCTTCCGACAATCCGCTCTTGAGATTTAAGAAATGCAAACAATCACGATGAGGGATGGAGTGGAAGGACTATTTCCTATTTCTATCCATTTCTACCACCAACACCCCTTTCACCGGTCAGCCACTATCTCAAAAAGGAGTCGCGCAGGAAAATTATACTTCGATGAGACCTTTCATTAGAACACCATGACGGATAGAACATGTGTTCATGGTCACAGAACGTTTTCTTTATTTTATCTTCGACCACATTCACACCTCGAATTGACAGAGGAGCTGTCGGTTTGGCCTTGCAAATTCTTATTTTCAAAACGTTGCACTTTGCACTAAATGTTTACACAAATGGTAGACTAGATTGTTTATACACCTGCATATTAGCAGGCACAATCAAGGCTTTATTTACAGATTAGGTATCTGCTTTAAAAAGGAAAAAATGCCATTATAAAATAGAAAAATGTCTCAAAGTGGTAGAGATATTTTTGGTTAGGTATTGTCTAACATTTCCATAATAGTGAAATAAGAAGAAAATAACACCCTCGGTTTACCTAGGCGACACTTATATTTTTGACGTGTAACATGAGACCATTCTCAAATTGTGAAATAGACGGTGACTCTGGTGAAATATCTTTCGAAATTCTTAAAAACCTCGTTAGTGTTCACATAAAAGTTTCGTCACGTTAAAATCTTTTAGTATACAACGTGTAAATATTGTTTAATATTTAAACTTGTTTTTTATTAACAATTAAAATAAGATAACTCTTCTAATTTATTGCTCAAATATAAAAAACATGAGGAGCAGTCATTTTGCAATATCAGTAATACACAGCTACTTATAATAAAAGGAACTCCAGCATAGAGCAGAGCAGAACAGAGTCAACCGCGGTATGAGGTACCACACCACAGCAGCCACTGTAAGTACACACATATACTACCCTTCTTAAAAATACATTAAATCTATTTTAGATAATTACGCTCATTTGCACAATTAATTTGAACCATGCGTTCACACTGGGACAAAGAAAACTGCAGAAGAAAAATATTGCGCCGTGTTATCCGGAAACATATCCCGAAACATTTCACTGTACTTCTTCAGGATCATTTCCAAATCTGGGAGATGTAGGCTGCACATCATACATATCGTGCCAGCTACAACCCAAAGGAGGTTATCTACAGAATAAGCACGAATGCCACAATGGTTTAAAATTCGATCCCAATCTGGAAGAATGCACAACGGCATATATCTGTCCCGAATGCACAAGTTCCTATACAACAACAACCGATGCCACTAATTCACAAGTTACAAATCCGACACCAAACACTCCAACCGGACCGATTGACGGTGACATCTACGCGCCGTGCCAACCGGAATCATACCCCGAAATATTTCACTGCACTTCTTCAGGACATTTTCCAAACTTGGGAGATGTAAGCTGCACACAATACATATTGTGCACGCCGCAACCCAAGGGAGGTTACCAACAGTCAACACATACATGCACCAATGGCAAAACTTTTGATCCCTACGTAGCAAAATGCTCATCGACATATGTCTGCCCAGGATGCACTACAACACCCACAGCCTCCACAACCACACAAGTTACAACTCGAGATACAACCGATTCTACTACTCCAAAAGTAACAACCACCAAACCACCTACCACAACAGATGATGCCATTACCGAATCTACTACTCCAAAAGTAACAACTCAGGGTCCAACCAATCCACCTACCACAACGGATGATGCTATTACCAAATCTACTACTCCAAAAGTAACAACTCAGGGTCCAACCAATCCACCTACCACAACGGATAATGCCATTACCGGATCTACAACTCCAAAAGTAACAACTCAGGGTCCAACCAATCCACCTACCACAACGGATAATGCCATTACCGAATCTACTACTCCAAAAGTAACAACTCAGGGTCCAACCATTCCACCTACCACAACGGATAATGCCATTACCGGATCTACTACTCCAAAAGTAACAACTCAGGGTCCAACCAATCCACCTACCACAACGGATAATGCCATTACCGGATCTACTACTCCAAAAGTAACAACTCAGGGTCCAACCAATCCACCTACCACAACGGATAATGCCATTACCGGATCTACTACTCCAAAGGTAACAACTCATGGTCCAACCAATCCACCTACCACAACGGATAATGCCATTACCGGATCTACTACTCCAAAAGTAACAACTCAGGGTCCAACCAATCCACCTACCACAACGGATAATGCCATTACCGGATCTACTACTCCAAAAGTAACAACTCAGGGTCCAACCAAACCACCTACCACAACGGATAATGCCATTACCGAATCTACTACTCCAAAAGTAACAACTCAGGGTCCAACCAAACCACCTACCACAACGGATAATGCCATTACCGAATCTACTACTCCAAAGGTAACAACTCAGGGTCCAACCAAACCACCTACCACAACGGATAATGCCATTACCGAATCTACTACTCCAAAGGTAACAACTCAGGGTCCAACCAATCCACCTACCACAACGGATAATGCCATTACCGAATCTACTACTCCAAAGGTAACAACTCAGGGTCCAACCAATCCACCTACAACAACGGATAATGCCATTACCGAATCTACTACTCCAAAGGTAACAACTCAGGGTCCAACCAATCCACCTACAACAACGGATAATGCCATTACCGAATCTACTACTCCAAAAGTAACAACTCAGGGTTCAACCAGCAAACCTACAACTTCGGGCGTCATAATTGCGCCATGTTATCCGCCAACATATCCCGATTTATTCCACTGTACTTTTTCAGGATCATTTCCTAATTTGGGAGACGTAGACTGCAAAACATTCATATCGTGTACGAGACAACCCAATGGAGGTTTCGTACAGAAAATAGGACATTGCCCCGCTGGTTCAACCTTCGATCCCTATTTGACCGCATGTTCAACGACATATACCTGCCCAAAATGCCCTACATCTACAACTACTGTCCTTCCTTCTACAACACTGTCGTACCCTGATAGATTTGAATGTGATCATAATGGCAACTTTGACAATTTAGCTGATCCAGCGTGCAAGACCTATTTTTTCTGTACTAAGCTAGCCAGTGGAGGATATTTTAAGGAAGTTCGAACTTGCGCCGGGTCCACTGTTTATAAACCTACTAGACGAATGTGCAGCGCCGCCTATACGTGTCCTAGAAGTTAGTTTCATAACAATGCTTTGATCTATATGTCTGATGTATAATACAGTAGACAGTATGTAAATAAAGAACGTACACCTAGCTCGCTTTTCTTTCTCTGTTTCGGAGGTAACCATTTTGCCTTGGTCCTTTGTGATATGTGATATTGTAGTTTGTTCAAGTCAACAATTATTTACCTTCACTGAAGTATGTGCAAAGTACTTACATAGGCGCTGTTACTTTAATCTACTGTCTTTCATAATTTCATAGTTAAAAGAAAAGATTATCCAAAGTTAAGGGTTCAAAATAACGCACCATTGTTGTAAATAAAGAAAGTTATATTTTGGATGAAATTGATATTTCGTATTTCATTTATTATTTACCACGTTACATATTCTGTAAATATGTTTATGGCAGGTCATCCATAACATACGAAAACGTAACATACATAAGTAACATACGACCTGGTCTTCATTACACAATACAATGATTTTACATTTTCATAATATACATAAACAATAATTTAGGTACGAACATAAACGTGACCAAAGAGTAATGGGTACTTTTTGTGTCAATCAGAACACGGTAGGCCTCCTTCTGATAAAAATGGGCGCCTATAGCAAAATGGGAGAACCGAAGGACAGTGGTTGACAGGCTTGCATCACTGTCTGAGCGATGGCCACGCAGGTCCTCTAGCTCTGCCGGGAGACAGTGTCGGACTTGATAACGATACCCAGGAAATCACCTCTCTTCTCTGCGTCAAAGAAGTTTTCTCGCTGTCACTGCTGAGCGGTTATCCAAAGGCACTGCTACACCATCTTCCTTCTTCAGACTCACTCTTCGCAGTATTTCTAACTGCTCCATATTCACAAGCGCAAACACTGCCCTTATCAGTCAATTTCCTAGCTGCGTTGGACGAACTCGGTTTTCTTAGGCTCGAACAGTCATGATTTATTAAATGAAATGCACACCGCCCCATGCGTCGTTCTGCCCTTTTATATCCGAGAATATGTGTACCAAAGGTTGAAAAAGATTCAGGCGTTTAGCCGGAAGTGATAGTACAGACACACAGACCGACAGACAGATCGACATAATCGAGATTTTGTTTGATTCTGATTTCTGGTGCTTCAAAACGTGTATTTCCGTGCGACTTTAATAATAACAATATTTTTTATTATACTTCATTGAAATCAGCTTATTTACACCTGTATTAGGAATAATGGTATCTGGCCTTTTCCAGGCTAGCGCACGGAAAAACTTTTCCCGATCCCTTTGATTCTTTCCGTGCGCTGAATATAAATACCCAAAATATTGCTTTAAAATACAAATTTACAGAGAAGTAAATTAATTTTCAGAAAATCTATATGCGTTGTGATGTTTCATATGTATTTTGCGTTTTAATTCGTAGATGTTTGAATATTTAGATAAACTTCTTTGAGAATTTGTGACATTTTTGACGGTTCGTCAACCTTATCTGTAATATAGTATATTACGATACAAGTGTATAATCAAGTCTTTAAAGCACGCGCAACGAGTTTAAGGGCACGACGCAAAGCGGAGTGCCTTTAACGTTGCAAGTGCTTTAAAGACCAATTATACACGTGTATCTTATTCTTATAGTATTTTTTATTATACCTGCAGTATAATTTAAAAACCGGAAATACAATGAAGTCATATTGACGTTATACTCGAATTTACATGTTTAATTAAGTGGGCTGGGTGTTCGAAATTTCACGATTGCCATGGAAATGTCACTTGACGTTTGCTTATAATCATCATAATCTTTGTAAATAAAACGATTTCCGTTGAAAAAGATAATACACCGTCCATTAAATCGCTTGTCGTAAAATCTAAACAAACTTTGGTAGGTGTAAAATCCAACTCCCGTAAAGCCTATTATAAAGAATATGAAAAGTTGTTTCCATGGACGAATAGGAAGTTACTTACGAATACAGTCTTAAATGCATCCCTAATGCTGGCATATATGAAGGAAATGTCAAAGGTATTTAAATCTTCTATATTTTGGTGCATTCATTCAAAACTAAAGCAATGCTGCGATTAAAAAGTGGAACAGATTTGGAAGCATACCCTAAATTACGCGCGTTTGTGAAAGCTTCAACGAAAGGATAGGTACAAAAGCCAAAGAAATGTTCTGCATTTACAGAAAGCGACCTAAGATGAGTTTTTATTTCATCCAGATGACAGTTTCAAAAGTCATACTTGAAGTATCGTTACTTAGCAACTTTAAAG
>NW_022170511.1:22906060-23072885 GCF_008802855.1 Photinus pyralis | reverse complement strand
CCTACCACAACGGATAATGCCATTACCGGATCTACTTCTCCAAAAGTAACAACTCAGGGTCCAACCAATCCACCTACCACAACGGATAATGCCATTACCGGATCTACTACTCCAAAGGTAACAACTCATGGTCCAACCAATCCACCTACCACAACGGATAATGCCATTACCGGATCTATTACTCCAAAAGTAACAACTCAGGGTCCAACCAATCCACCTACCACAACGGATAATGCCATTACCGGATCTACTACTCCAAAAGTAACAACTCATGGTCCAACCAATCCACCTACCACAACGGATAATGCCATTACCGGATCTACTACTCCAAAAGTAACAACTCAGGGTCCAACCAATCCACTACCACAACGGATAATGCCATTACCGGATCTACTTCTCCAAAAGTAACAACTCAGGGTCCAACCAATCCACCTACCACAACGGATAATGCCATTACCGGATCTACTACTCCAAAGGTAACAACTCATGGTCCAACCAATCCACCTACCACAACGGATAATGCCATTACCGGATCTATTACTCCAAAGGTAACAACTCAGGGTCCAACCAATCCACCTACCACAACGGATAATGCCATTACCGAATCTACTACTCCAAAGGTAACAACTCAGGGTCCAACCAATCCACCTACAACAACGGATAATGCCATTACCGAATCTACTACTCCAAAAGTAACAACTCAGGGTCCAACCAAACCACCTACCACAACGGATAATGCCATTACCGAATCTACTACTCCAAAGGTAACAACTCAGGGTCCAACCAAACCACCTACCACAACGGATAATGCCATTACCGACTCTACTACTCCAAAGGGTAACAACTCAGGGTCCAACCAATCCACCTACCACAACGGATAATGCCATTACGAATTCTACTACTCCAAAGTAACAACTCGGGTCCAACAATCCACCTACCAACAACGGATAATGCCATTTTACGAATCTACTACTCCAAGTAACAACTCAGGGTCCAACCAATCCACCTACAACAACGGATAATGCCATTACCGAATCTACTACTCCAAAAGTAACAACTCAGGGTTCAACCAGCAAACCTACAACTTCGGGCGTCATAATTGCGCCATGTTATCCGCCAACATATCCCGATTTATTCCACTGTACTTTTTCAGGATCATTTCCTAATTTGGGAGACGTAGACTGCAAAACATTCATATCGTGTACGAGACAACCCAATGGAGGTTTCGTACAGAAAATAGGACATTGCCCCGCTGGTTCAACCTTCGATCCCTATTTGACCGCATGTTCAACGACATATACCTGCCCAAAATGCCCTACATCTACAACTACTGTCCTTCCTTCTACAACACTGTCGTACCCTGATAGATTTGAATGTGATCATAATGGCAACTTTGACAATTTAGCTGATCCAGCGTGCAAGACCTATTTTTTCTGTACTAAGCTAGCCAGTGGAGGATATTTTAAGGAAGTTCGAACTTGCGCCGGGTCCACTGTTTATAAACCTACTAGACGAATGTGCAGCGCCGCCTATACGTGTCCTAGAAGTTAGTTTCATAACAATGCTTTGATCTATATGTCTGATGTATAATACAGTAGACAGTATGTAAATAAAGAACGTACACCTAGCTCGCTTTTCTTTCTCTGTTTCGGAGGTAACCATTTTGCCTTGGTCCTTTGTGATATGTGATATTGTAGTTTGTTCAAGTCAACAATTATTTACCTTCACTGAAGTATGTGCAAAGTACTTACATAGGCGCTGTTACTTTAATCTACTGTCTTTCATAATTTCATAGTTAAAAGAAAAGATTATCCAAAGTTAAGGGTTCAAAATAACGCACCATTGTTGTAAATAAAGAAAGTTATATTTTGGATGAAATTGATATTTCGTATTTCATTTATTATTTACCACGTTACATATTCTGTAAATATGTTTATGGCAGGTCATCCATAACATACGAAAACGTAACATACATAAGTAACATACGACCTGGTCTTCATTACACAATACAATGATTTTACATTTTCATAATATACATAAACAATAATTTAGGTACGAACATAAACGTGACCAAAGAGTAATGGGTACTTTTTGTGTCTATCAGAACACGGTAGGCCTCCTTCTGATAAAAATGGGCGCCTATAGCAAAATGGGAGAACCGAAGGACAGTGGTTGACAGGCTTGCATCACTGTCTGAGCGATGGCCACGCAGGTCCTCTAGCTCTGCCGGGAGACAGTGTCGGACTTGATAACGATACCCAGGAAATCACCTCTCTTCTCTGCGTCAAAGAAGTTTTCTCGCTGTACTTCCCAAAATACGTTAGCACTCACCTCATTCTGAAGGCGGTCCTCGTTTTTTATGTATATTTTCCTGCAAGACAGTCACTGCTGAGCGGTTATCCAAAGGCACTGCTACACCATCTTCCTTCTTCAGACTCACTCTTCGCAGTATTTCTAACTGCTCCATATTCACAAGCGCAAACACTGCCCTTATCAGTCAATTTCCTAGCTGCGTTGGACGAACTCGGTTTTCTTAGGCTCGAACAGTCATGATTTATTAAATGAAATGCACACCGCCCCATGCGTCGTTCTGCCCTTTTATATCCGAGAATATGTGTACCAAAGGTTGAAAAAGATTCAGGCGTTTAGCCGGAAGTGATAGTACAGACACACAGACCGACAGACAGATCGACATAATCGAGATTTTGTTTGATTCTGATTTCTGGTGCTTCAAAACGTGTATTTCCGTGCGACTTTAATAATAACAATATTTTTTATTATACTTCATTGAAATCAGCTTATTTACACCTGTATTAGGAATAATGGTATCTGGCCTTTTCCAGGCTAGCGCACGGAAAATAGTATACAAACCTCGCTGGTCAGTGGTTCATAACCAACGCCTCGCGCTTATACCTCACCTCCGTCGGTGAGGTACCTTAAGCCCTCGGGGTAGGTAATGAACCACCTCCCAGCTCGGTATGTAATCTACTATTCCCGGTCCCTTTGATTCTTTCCGTGCGCTGAATATAAATACCCAAAATATTGCTTTAAAATACAAATTTACAGGGAAGTAAACTAATTTTCAGAAAATCTATATGCGTTGTAATGTTTCATATGTAAGTATTTTGTGTTTTAATTCGTAGATGTTTGAATATTTAGATAAACTTCTTTGAGAATTTGTGACATTTTTTGACGTTTCGTCAACCTTATCTGAAATAAACTAATTAAACAAATCGCCTTTGAAATGATTTGAGAGTAACCATGAAAACGCATTTTCTATAACTGTTACAAAATAAAAATGTTAGCGAGTTTGTTGTTTTTTATGTTATCGATTTAAAAGAAGTATAATAAAAAATATCGTTCATTACACGTCCAGAAATGCTTTTTCCGTGCTTGCATGACTTCCATTTGCCACGCACGCACGGAAAAAGCCTGCTTTCCGGACTCCTAATTAAATATACTATTATATTAAATTAATACTAAAATTCTCATAGGTATTTCGACTGGGTCCTGTAAATTTTCCATTAGCAGGGATTCTTGGGATTGTTTCCCTGTAAAAAAGTACTGTCTGTGGAACCAATATCAATCGTACTAAGTATCAGGCACCACGCAATAGAGACATCCTCGAGTAACCAACGAGCTCATATTCGTCGTCCCGATTGAGATATAATGACTCTGCTTCCGAGCATGATGCGGATCCATTAACATATCAATGCCAAAGCCTTCATCAGCCTCGTTGTGTTAATACCGACCAATATTTTGAACCACGCAAGTACAGGGTGGTTCAAATTCGTGGCTCACCATTGGGATCTCCGCAACGGTGGGAGATGTTAAATGGAGGTAAAATTGCCCAAATTTGTGAGAACATTTGAAATTTTTGAAAAACCTATAAAAATAACTGAGATATCACCGAAAAGCTGAAAATGTCAAATTTCGTTTGCATTTTCCCTAGTTCGAACGGTGTTCCTGTTAGGACCTTCTATGGGCACCTACTTTTTTTACGGAGAATTTGAATCTGTTATCAGAATGTCCATAACACGCTAGATGTGGAAGCTACAGGCTTACTATAAAAAATAACCTATTTCTTATGGGCGCGATATTGGATTATTAACGAGCTCCTAGCGAGTTTACAATTGTGCCGTGTCTGCCCGTCTGTCCATCCGTTAGCACGATATCTCGAAAACGAATGGACCAATTACGATAAAATTTAGTAGATGGATTCTTTATCAAATTTGTAGATCGGAGTTCGTCAATTGGCAATGTAGCCCAAAAAAATAAGGAAGGCCCTTTTGACATCTCCGTGAGTTATGAACCGAATACCCCGGAGCTCGTTTTCTATATTTGTTTAGTTTATTACGGAATGAAATAGAGGACAAGAAAAGAAATTCATGTTAATGCATAGCTATCATAGCCATGTTTAGCAAGGTCTAGCTACCCGTGGATGTTTTACTCAGAACGTGTGACACGTCATCATCATCAATTTTGTCTTTCGTAAAAATCCAATATGGCGACCAAAAGAAAAAAAAAATAGTAGTCTGTAGCTTCTACATCTAGCCCGTTATGGAAATGCTAATAACAGATTCAGATTCTCTGGAAGAAAAAGTGTCCATAAAAGGTACTAACGGGAACTGTCCATTTTTTTGCTTTAGCTATAGAAGACGAAGACGAAATTTGACATTTTCACTTTTTCGGTGATATCTCAGTTATTTTCAAAATTTTCAAATTGTACTTTTTAGTCACAAAAAAGAGCAACTTTCCCTCCAACTTATACTGCATCTCTCACCAGGGATCTCAATGGTAAGCCACGAATTTAAATCACCCTGTACAATGGGTGAAACCGGGGTCTACGTGTAAAAAAAGGTATGCGCAGTTTTCTGTTTGTTTTGTATAGTCTAAGATTTTTGAAATTTGTTTTAGATTTGGTGGACAAACACAAAGTGAAGTAATTGAATATTTAAAAAACAAACATTTCTTTATAATTAAGTATACATATTTTCTTTAATCTACCAGAACACAATTTAGACTGTTACGAAACCCGTGTAGCTGGTGGGATCAGCTTTAACTCAATATTTGACCAGATAAGACCACGTATTTTTACTAAATAATGGACGTTTATGCTTTTTGCATAACAATATGGTTACGCAACTCGTATTTGAACTAAACTGTTACGTTAAGCAATGAATACGAGGCAATATGTACCGGTTTAGTTTCTAAAGTTAGAGCAGGAAATTTCGAGTAGAAACTGCCAAACAGTAATTTGGGATGCACGTTGCGATTTGAAACAATCGTAAGGACTTAAAGGAATTTTCATTTCTGTCACTCGTTTTAAAATACCATTTTATGTATTCAGAACAAGCATGCAAAATTTAAGAGAAAGCTTCGTGGTTAGCGGCAAGACTTTCAATTGAAGTTTTGGGTACATTACATGCAATGAAGTAGAAATCTGCACCACATCAATCTAAAGTGCAGTATAGGAATGACATTCTTGGTTCACGATGTCATAGGCAGGGCCGGCTTTAGGCGTAAACGGTGTAACCCGTCGCTTACGCCGCAGACAAGAAGGGGCGCAAAAATTACTCATGTTTAATGACTGACGGACCACAGACGTAAAAATCCGTACAAGGGAGGCATATTCATAAATAGCAGACGCGTTATCCCTTCGGAAAGCTCTGTAGCATTTTTGGACAACTTTGCTTTTCAAAAAAATGTGAGAACACATAAACCTACACATAGCTAAATTGGAATTAGCGGGACATTGCCTGATAGGCGGTACGAAGTTCGCTAGTAATAAATGAACCTCTATACAGGGTGTTAATTAATTTCATGCAGATATTTAAGGGGGTGATACTCGTCAAAATAAGAAAAAATGCAAATATTGTTAGGGACAAAACCCCACCATACTATTTATAATGTGAATAGAGGGTAGTTCTTGAGACAGTTGGAGCGAACATGTGTGACAAGTGTCCGTTCACGACACACATGGGTGTAAATATGTACATTGTGTAATGTGTAATAAATAAAATATTATAAAACTACAGTCCACTAATTTATACTCTGTTTTTTAACTAGGAAGACGGATTTAAAAGTTCCCGCAAAAAATCTTAGTTTCTATTGGCTCGCGCTGCGCCCGTTTTACACCCAGGTAAAATTGCTATTGGCATGATTTAACTCAAACTGTCAAATTTAATCGCGATTCTCGTCCTTAACTGTTGTACTTATTTTTGAGTTTTCGTGTGTTCTGAGTCCTTTTGCATTTAACAATATGAAACAGTTCTTTTAAGAACTAAAGTTGATATTTCGCGTCCTAAGTGTACTGGCATTAGTGATGGATTCAACTCCAAGTACCAGTAAAGCAAGCTTGTCTCCTTTGAAAAAACGTAGTCGCTTAAACTTGGGTCAATTTATCAGTCGCCGAGAAGCAGTTTATTATAAACAAATGTTATCTGATACTCCGGATATGAATTTTGCTACGCTTGTGTTGAAGATTACATCTACCACAGGTACCGTAAATAATGATGTAGTTATTAAAGTATGACACATATTAGAAGTTGCACGATCAACAGTATACCGGATAATTAAAGAAGATCGAAGTACTGGGATTTTTACCCCTTCGAAACGTCCCGGTGGTGAGTGGTCATAACGCAGTTGCAAATGTGAGCTCTGACGATTGGCAGAATTGTGTGCCACACGTTATTAAGGAAGAATAGTATATTGAAAGACAATAGTGTTACAATGCGACCTATTGTAATACGACTATCTTGTGGCACGAGTGGCGACGCGAAGCGTAGCCACGAGTGTCCGCAAGATAGGAGTATTACAATAAAGCATTGTAACACGCGTTTTTCATACTATTTTTTCTATTTCGGTGCTTTAATTTAATTAAAAAAATCATTATCAGAAACTATAGGGAACATTAGAACTAACATGTTTTATGTTGGGAACACTTTTTAAGCCGTTAAGTTTTAGGTTGGCAGCGTAGTAAGACTGACATTCTGAAGTTCAAACATGGAAGTACCCAACGAAGTACCTACTTGTACTAACTAGTAACTGCCAACTTAAGAGATGAGTTACCAAAAAAAAACGACTATAATCACTGTATTTGTACAACTGTTTTCGGCCGAAAACAGTTGTACAAAATCATCATTGTGACACCGAAATAGAAAAAATAAGATGTGTAGATTGGATGGCGTAATGGATACACTTATAAAACAATTAATTATTTCACTCGGATCGGAGGACAGTGACAGTTTTAATGAAGTTTCGGAAGACAGGTCCAAATCGATTATACATAAAACAGTGAACTGTGCTGTTTAATAATATGAATATAATTCCATTGTTCTGAATTTGTTCAATAATTTAACATTTGTTGTAAATTGTAATGTGGATTGTGTAGTATTACAACTGATAAAACATTTAAAACTACAATTCAAAATAATGTTTCAAATCAAAGGCCAAAAAATGTATGCAGGATTATATTACCTATTATCAATGTATTACCTATTTATTATAATTCGCTTTTAAAAGTGTGATGTATGCATAATATAAAGTAGTTCAAATAATAACTCAAAAGCATAAATAATGAAATCTATCCAAATGTGAAAGAAAAACACATCACGCAACACACAATACATGACTGTATAAAATGAGTATTATTTTTGTTACTAGATCCTAGTGACATTTTCAGTGTAAATCAGGTTTTTAAATCCGTCTTCCTAGTTAAAAAACAGAGTTTAGAAGCATCAAATATGGCCTAAGAGCCATCGTTTTCGTTATACCGGGCGACAAAGAAAATGCAACACCCTATATATTGCGACCAACTATTTTGATACTTTATTGTAGAGACTCTAAAAAATATCAAATTTGAAATAATCATCCCAGAACATAAGAGAGAAAACGCAAAATACGAGAACAAAATTGAAACTTTGCCACCCTGTATAACAAAAATGGCGTCCTTTAGATTAGACCGCGCACATATTTGCATTTCTTTCTTATTTTGACGAGTGCTACCACCCCCTGGAGTATCTGCATGACATTCATTAACAACCTGTATTTTTGGCGCATTTTTCAACTCACGTTGGAAGGGCTATTATGGCCACTTTCTCCGTCCGTCTGTCCCTCCGAGGCCTTAACTACTTCTACAGTTTTCAAGATATGTAGTTCGTTCTTTTTGCATTCGGTAGCAATGTGCGCATGCGCAAACTGCACGATGTAAATTCTCTTATTTAAGGAGATATTTCTTTAAAATATTAACCATAGATGCTTCTAGTAAAGATAAGCATATCGCATATTGCAAAAATCAGATTGGCGCATGCGCAAACTACGCAATGTCAACTCTCTTATTTATAGAATTTTTTTTTTAAATTTTAACCAGAAATTCTTCTAGTAAAGGCAAACGTATCGCACACTTTAAATATCAGGTGTGTGCATGCGCAGACTACGTAATCTTAAGTTTTTTATGCATAAGAATATTTATGCCAATTCATGGAAAATGCATTAAAGTTTCTTGCCTTAATATAATATAATTAATAATACAGTGAAAAACCTTTTTTCATTTTTAAAAACATGCTTGCCAAAAGTTCTCATTATTCAGGATTTAGCGAGGCGGGCAGAGGCGAAAATTTTAGTGCTTGTTTACACGTAACTTTTGCCTTGAGCCGGCCCTGGTCATAGGTACTTTGTTAGCTTGTTCCCTAGTATACATGCTATTGTACAGGTAAGGTGTAAAGCTCATGGATGCTCAGTAACTCCACCGTTGGCTACAATAATCTATGATAGAAAATACACAAAAAGCTTCTACATAGGACTAGGTTATCCTTATTATGAGCACCGTTGAGTAATGGATTAGGTTAATTACTCAATGATGAGCACACAGTACAAAATTAAATAACACGTGTAAAAGAATGTTTTTGCAATATCAGTTTATGCACAGCAAGCAGCTTGTTTTTACACTGTATTTTTAACGTTATAAATTCTCTCGACATGTTTTCCAAGGTGATAACTGGTAGCCTTCAAAGAAAGCGAGTGATGTCTTCATCTCTCTACCCGGGTATAATATCTCAATTTCATTGAGTGTTGATCCTTGTTGATTTAGCATTATTATACGCCAGAATATGTCATTATGGTGCAATAAACCTGTATATTTTTTACGTATGTCCATTTTTTCAACGAAATACACCCCGTAAACGTAGCCGTAGCGCGGCGTGGCGTATACTATGTCTCTCTCTCTGAGAATTTAGCTCCAGCGCTGGTCAGATCGCGCGAACACCTGTCTATTATACACCATGCACTGAACTGATAGTATGTATTAGTAAAACAACTGTTGCACGGAAGTCGATCATATTGGCGGAGTTTATCTAGATGTGATAAGGCTCTTTCTTGACGAATCATCTGGTTCGTTCTGGATACAATTCGTAAGCAGCTATTTAAGGAAATGACAAATTTAAGGTCGATGTCTTGATTCCACACTCCAGAAGTAACATTATTAGCATTAGGCATTAGGTAATAGTATTCCAAAAAGAATGCAGGCAATGTTATCCTCAAACCAACAAGTTCTTATTTCTTCAAAACGCGTAAATTTGAACAAAAAATAGAAATAGATCATTGGGAGTGGTCTATTGACTCTGTTCCAAAGGAAGATGTAAGTGTGCAATTGGTATTTACCCATTTCTCGTTGAGAAATAGGTACAAAAGAAATGGTCCTGTAACGCTGGTGTGGGACCTTTTCTTGTTGTCGCGATAGAGCTATTAGTCCAGTAAAATTAGACGTAAAAATGCTAAGTAAATGGTTACAAAAGGTCCGGTAGAAGATTTTATTTTTCAAACTTGTTTAAATAGTAAAGAGGGAGAAAAATCCAAGTTTGCCAATGCGACTGACGTCGGGAGAAATTTCTGCGGTCCAAAATCTGCAAAAATTTCTGACTTTTTTCCGGTTTTTTTAAAAATAACTCACTAACGGTAATACTTAGGTAAAATCATCCATTATTAACAACTGTAGTATACAGTGTGGAAAGCGATGGGGTATACAAGAGGGAATTTTTTTAAATATTGATTTATGAAAAAAATTTATTCTTCATGATGTTTTTTGCTTGCTTTGAAAGTACCAATAAGGTTTCGATAATCTAAAATTTATTTATAGAAATCTGGAAAAATAATAAAATTAATTTTTTTGTTGAAAGTTATTCTACATTATGATCAAAATAGCGTATTGCTATCAAACCACAAACAATCGAAACGTTATTGGTACTTTCAAAGCAAGCAAAAAATATTATGAATAATAAATTTTTGTCATAAATCAATATTTAAAAAAATTCCCTCTTGTATACCCCATCGCTTTACACACTGTATATTTGGCCCCCTAACATGTATAGTTTAGGAGATACACTAATTTAAATGTTCGTGAGCTCATATAGTAATTTTTAAAAATAATAACATTTTTAGCGCATTTTTTAAGAATTAAAAGAAATGTGTGACCACTAATTTGTCAGATTTTGTATGTACATGCATCTAGTGATATCAAAATTCTGAAAATGGAGGAGGGAGAGAGGGTAAATACACGTTATATCCTTCATGGTATTCTAATGAAAGGTCTCTTCGAAATGAATTGGTTTCTACAAACTATAACCTTCCTGCGCGACTCCGTTTCGACATCACTGGGTGACCGGCGGGGTGGGAGTATTATCTTCCATGGTAGTCTATTTAAAAGGGAAAAAAGTAACTGTTTTCTACCAGCTCCCGCCCTTTTTCTAACCCCTTATCAAAAAAAAGGGGGGGGGGGTTGAGGGGGGACTTGTTTTATCCTTCATGGGACTCTAATGAATGAACTCAATGAAAGGAATTACCTTTTACCAATCATAGTCTTCCTCCTCGACCCTTTATCGTGATCGCTTATAATCTCAAGAGCGGATTGTCTGGAAAGGGTACTCACAAAAGGCGATTGGGACGTCTGGAAGAATATATCTTTTGGTGATGGCGTAATTTATGAGCGAAGGAGAGTACACACAAAGGCAAAATGAATCCTCTGAACGAGACGTACCTATCTATTGGTGAAGTCCAACCAAATATCTTGAAAATGAAATGTCATAAAGGGCACTCATAAAGCGCAAGTGGAACGTCAGGACGAGACATGTCCCATGGAGGTGTCGAAACTTTCATTGTAAATATCTGCAGAACTATTCCGGTTTTAAAAGAAATGCGCTTTATCTGCATAAGGGTTGTGCACAATTTTACTTGTTTACGTTGGTAGGTACGTAATAATTTTAACACCTCATGTTGGGCCAAGACAGTGAGAGGGAAGAAAATGAATAAGGTTGACAAATGTAAAGAACCACAAATTACACTGTTTTTTAGGAGATACATCAAGTTGAAGTTTCGAGTTTTTATTTAACTTTTGAAAAAAATAGACTTCAGCAAAAATTTAAAGATTAAATAAATAAATTTAGATATTTATTTCTAATACCTAATCTATTTGTGTAAATTTATTTTCAAGTCCAGCAACGTAAAAGATGGTTTATTTTTTTTATATTCCTTATAATTTCGAATAGTTAATAGTAAATTAATACATGAACATTGTTAAATTGGGGCAACCTGTTATGTTCATAGATAGATAAATAAATAAATAAATTTTCAAAAATTACTATCAACACGAAATTTTAAATTAGTGTATCTCCTAAACTATACATGTTAGGGGCCCAAATAAAATATCAAATTAAAAGGTACTTTTATACCCTACAGTTTTTATCATTTTACCTAAGTATTACCGTTGGCGGGTTATTTGAGAAACATCGAAAAAAAGCAGAAATTTTTGCAGATTTTTGACCACAGAAATTTCTCCCGACGTCAGTCGAATTGGCACACTTGGATTTTTCTCTCTCTTTGCTATTTAAACAAGTTGGAAAAATAAAATTAATATAACGTTAATTCGAATTAATTCACGTTAATTCAAATTAATTCGGGTTAATTCAAATTAATCCGCATTAATTCAAATTACTTCACGTTAATTTAAATTAATTCACGTTAATTCAAATTAATTCACGTTAATTCAAATTAATTCACGTTAACTAAAATTAATTCACGTTAATTCAGATGAATTCGCTTTAATTCAGATTAATTCAAATTAATTCACGTTAATTCAAAATAATTCACATTAATTCACGTTCATTCAAACTAATTCACCTTATTTCAAATTAATTTAAAGGGGTGTACACCAATGTCTATGGGACATGATAAAGGATGATTCAAAAATCGCGCCGGTTTTGTACTGGTCCATTAAAAATAGGACTTGAACCCAATATTAAAAATAGACTTGAACTTGAACCCCAAAAGAAAATCAAATGTAACCCTTTTCGTTGATAAAATGTACAATTCTTTTTAAATAGGAGGGTCAAGTGTGCAACATTACAATTTACAATGTGACAGTAATTTCAGCCGATCTTAAAGAAAGATACACTTCAAGTAGATGGCGGGTACTTATGATAAGTCGAAAAAACGAAATCCTTACTATATCGGAGTCAAGGAAAAAAATCCGTCCAAACAATTGCAATGAGGGTATTTTTATATAACAAAAAGGGAAATCGCTAATTAAATGGGAGCTAATTGTAGGTCAGAACTCATTATTAAGATGCGACAAATCTACTGTAAACTCACCTTTCATTAGAAACGCCCCTCTGTAATCCACGCATAAGGGGTTGGCCTGGCAGCATTCAGTCTGACTGGTCGTCCTAAATAAATATCGGAACTGCTTAACCGCAATCCTCGCCAATTACTTAAGTAACTCACCGGGGGGCGTTAGCCCCGAGCTGGCCCTAAGCTCTCCTGGACGTCCGAACACTCCGGTTGGCGATTGGGGTTGCATGCGTTGTTGAGGATGATTTCCTGAAGGGTTAACATGGAGCTCATACCTATTTGGGAAAGAGTTGCGCCGCGCGCCCGTGTAGTATTTAGGATACACATCCCGCCTCGGTCCTCTGATCAGGACCCTCGGCCAATAGATCAGTAACGTCGATCTATGTCGCTCATTGCCCTACCTGGGAACGACATCCAGGTCAAGCTCACCCCCGAACTCTCTTTGTTAACAATGAGGCATATATTTTTTGTATTGGGTCGACACCATGATCTACTCGAGCGAGTAGATCACTCAGCGGTATAATCAACGTGAGCTACCCGCGGGACCGCGTCATAGGCACATGCACATAATGCACTTCTAAACGCCTAGGAATATATCCGGATATCTGCGAGCGATTTTACCTATAATAGCCCAACAACAAAGCACGACCAGCACGATGGCCTGCACAATACACTCACCACCTACACGTGGGAGACACTCACATTAAAGGGCTATTACACGAAACTCACTAATACGTCCGCGGCTCTACTTGGCATCCCTTATACGATCGTGACCAGAGCGCGTACGCAACTTAACTGCCTTAACACGATTCCTTAAGACCCTTGCACCCATTAACATACAGTGAATGTTTCTTAAATATATACATATGGGCTATGTAGGTATACAGTGATATTGATTAAAAAGTAGACATAAGGATTGTTTTTTCCTATGTCTACTTTTAAAAGACAAAATCTTTTCTGAAGGGCGCCTAACTTTATGCATTCAAAATGACTTTTTAAAACAAATACACATCTGGCTGTCGACATTTATTAATTTGAACATTGTTGCTTTGGTTTCACAGAAAATAAATATCTTACTTTTACCGGCACTATACTAATGGACAATATAAACTTTTTCTTTAGTGTTGAATACATCGCAAACGAACGAATATAAAAATACGGAAGCCAAAGCAACAATATTCAAATTAATTAATGTGACAGCCAGATCCTTATGTGCTTTAAGAAGTTATTTTGATTGCATAAAATTAGGCGCCATTCAGAAGATTTTTCTGTCCTTTCAAAGTAGACATAGAGAAAAACAATACACAAATCCCTATGTCTACTTTTTAATAAATAGCACTGTACTTAAAAAAAACGGTATGGAACAGATGACTGTTGGATACCAACATTACACGTATCAAACTGGATCCGTTTTTACAGTTCTTAAACTGTTACCACCCTCTTACCGTGTTAATATTTTAACCTTATCAATAACAATAATAATATAAACAATATAACAATATTCAAATTAATGTGACAGTCAGATTCTTATTTGTTTTTAGAAGTTATTTTTATTGCATAAAATTAGGCGCCCTTCAGAAGATTTTTCTGTCATTTCAAAGTAGACAGGGAAAACAATACCTACACATAAATCCCTATGTCTACTTCTTAATAAATAGCACAGTACTTAAGAAAAACGGCATGGAAGAGAGGACTGTAGGCAACCAACATTACACGCAGCAGGCTGGAGCTGATTTTACAGTTCTGAACTGTTACGACCCTCCTACCGTGTTAATATTTTAACCTTATCGTCTTATCTATACAACTTTATGTAAAAAAATCGCAATTCGATGCTGGTAATAAAAATAAAGACTAATAGCTAACCGTAATTTGACATTGAATAATCAAGTTACTGTTTCCATAGCACGCCGATTATATCCTTTAAAACAAATTTGTCTAGAGGTGGTGGCCTATTACAGCCATCTATTCCCTGCGTTTGATCCGTTTTTTTAAAAGTATACATAGCACATATTATGTATACATCTAAGAAAAATTCCCTATACATTCACTTTGGCTGTTCGGTCTGTCGGTAGGCTGCAAAGGTTTTTTAAGTATAACTCTCGAAGGAATCATCGTAGAATGCTTGAGTTTGAAGCATTAGCTTTGCATGTAGATTATATTCCTAATAAAAGATGATCCGTCGCACAAAAACGCGTTTAAGTAGCTGGACGCATCGGGTACTTCCCAACGTATTTGTACTAAATCAACGTGTTTTTTCTTTCGTTTAAGGAATTGAAGTGACACTTTTTATACCAAAAGGAGAAAAACGCGACGAGGGACAGAAAGTGACGGAACACACTGAAATATCAAACATAATTTAATTATTATGGTTACCCTTATACGTACATTTTGGTTCTTGGGCCATATTTTATACTTATTATATCGTTTTACATATCTTTCTAATTTGGGAGGCAGTAGTTTTCTCATAGCTTGTCCTGCAATATTTCTGCGCCGTTAGTTCTAAAAGAGAATCTTTAAATGAAACTGACATTTATTATTATACGGTCACAACTTGACATGACAAGGTATATTGATCCTACAATCAAACCATTTTTTAGCCCCAATATGGAGGATTATGATTAGTTGTCGCCACTTACGATAGATCTTCTAACAAAACGCAATTTATGAATTTACTCAGGAATTAAAACCCCATATCATCAGAAGAGACGTGATTTTATTGACTGGGTTCTGACAAGACAACCTCTTTGTGTTAGTAGCCACATCAACATTTTTTTAAAGTACCTACCTATACATAGCATATATGTATTTTTTTAAGATTTTTTTAAAAGAAATTTGTTGTATATTTCACATTAGGTTACCCGCCCCTAAAAATTCTTCGCCTCAAACATAAGTGTAGTTAGTGTTTAGGGTAATCTGACTGTGGGGAACCACGAAGAAGGATTATAGAAGAGAAGTAAAACTAATGAGAATTTATAGTAGCGATTGATAAAAGTAGTTAAATCGGTTCTTTCTACTATATTTATTTTAATAGTTCTGCATGTTCTGTTTAATACGTTGGGGGAAGTTTTTCGGCAAATTTGCTTTTAATTACTCATGAACTTCCAGAGTAAGGGTTATTGAGTACATGTACATGAGCGCCCAGAAACGCAAGGAAAATTCTAATTTGTGATCAAATACCACGAGCAGGAAATAACAACAACTAATTATAATGCCAAAACTGTGTTTTTTGTTACAAAAAATGGAACTACCTACTGAATAATTCAGGCAACTTGCGCTCACTTGCACTTTCATCTCTTGTTACTAAATACACACGATCATCATGTTCCGCCTGTCCTAGAATGATCGTGTTTACCCCAAAAATCACCTAATTTGGTTTCCTACACCCCCGTTTTATTTTCAAAGCTTTACGAAGAGAAATAATGATTTACGGTTAATAGTTCCGCAAGGAATTTTAGATTTGGTTAGTTAGTTTGTCACACAATTATTTTTTTTGTCTAGTTCGCCTAATCAGCATTTCTGGCATTCTTAAGCCGAAACCAGTTCTTTTTCATCCCCATTCGTCTCGTCTGCGTCTAGGCTCGATAGATTTTTCTTTCGAAAAGGTATTTGCTCAGGTAGAAGGCGGCTGGTAAGAGTTTCTCAAATGGGTCACTAATATAAAGTGTTTGCGGCGAGGTTCTTTAAAAGTTATTTAGTTGAGACGAGTGTCGGTAAAACACGGTCATCCAAGCCCGCATTTCACTTCTCTTCAGCGCTACTTCCGAGGCCGTTTCCTATATTCACTTTATTTGTACGGATGCTTTCACGCGATCTTTATACCCATTAAAAATCAGTAGGTGTCGGAATATCGTAGTCGCGTGTTCGTGTTGCAAGAATAGTTTTTTTAAGTGAATTGTTACTGTTTATAGTGTCATGTGAAAAAATTGGTTAGTACAATTTTCGCATTTTTAGGTTGGAATTATTGTGAATTATGGATACGTATTTTTAAATATTTTTAAATTAAAATATTGTGACTACAAATTTGCTTCGACTGTTTCATTAAAAAAAGGAAAAATGTTTTCATTGTTATTCCAAAAATTCCATTAGCTTTCTTGCGATATACCCAAGGATAGTATCGAATAAGCAACCCTAACTTCTTAGTACATTTAATTCAAAATATCAGCTAATGGAATTTTTGGAATAACAATGAAATAATTTTTCCTTTTTTGAAACAATGAAACAGGCGAGGCAAATTTGCAACGCACAGTCCCCTAGTAGGTATCGGTTAGGCTAATAGGCTTATAATATTATAAAAATTGTCTCCTTTTATAAAATAAACCTTTATTTCTCAACAAAAATTGACGTGAATAATGGTTTTTGGTATATTTGACAGCTTATCTCCAAAAATCGTACAAGGTGGATTAAAATATTAAAATTTTTGTGAACTAGCAGCGATTAGGGGAAAGTTCCGAGCTTTTCTCTTTAAAAATTTTATTGCTAGCCCTGTATAAATAAAATTAGTTTTAACTATAGGTTATGAAAGATTTACCTCAGCAAACACAAAACGTAAAAAGTAATGTAATAATTAATTAAATTAAATAATAATTACTTTGAGTTTTGTGACCTCGATAAAAACCGAATCGTGTTTTCTATTATTTTTCCAAGTTAAAGTTGCCTTTGAGCATTATCAATACAATGATTCCAAAAAAAGATTTCACATAGCCCTTCTGACTGCAAAAAGCGAGGCAAAAAGTGTAAAGCAAGGTACTCTGCATATTAGTGCAGATTTTTAAGACCACGAGCTTCTAGATAAAGACTTACAGATTGTGACGTTTTACTCTAGTCACTGAATCACAAATCAATTAATGTGATTTTTTTTCGAAATTTCGAAAAATTTACGGTATTTCGTCAAACTTGATTTTTTAGCATACTTTCTGATGTTAGAGTGACATCAATCCCTTATTGATTTTAGGAACCGTTTCCAATAGTTTATTTACCTGCTTTATTGTTTATAGACAGGCAATATTTAAGAAATACATATAACTCAACATTTTTTCCGTCTGATTGTATGTACAGAGTGTCCCGAGGGGTTGACCACTACACCAAATCTTGTACACCACATTTACTATTTACAAATTATTTACAAAATAAATTATTTACTATATTTTCCAAATATTTACTATATTTACCAGATATTAACACTTTCGCAACGTTGATTAAAGAACAATCATACAACACTGCGACACTTTAATGTTAATTGTGACAATTGAACGTCTTTTTTTTCACCATAGCAAACTTGGGTTCGGAAAAGAATTTTTTTTACAAATTGGCGTTTCTACTTGATTTTTCTCTGACATTTTCTTATGAAATGTGTGGTTTTGTTTATGTAAGTGGAAATTTTGTAGTTTCGGCTGTCCAGAAATATAATCTGTTTAGGGGGGTTCCAGGGGGTTCCATTTGAAATTAAAGAAGTATGATATTTGGCAAATGTCATTCAAAAATTGTATTATTTTGTTCGATAAAGTACCTAAAAAAAATTATGTGACAGTGAAAGAGGTTTTAACCTGTGTCCCAATTCAAAACTTAACCCCCGACGCGATTTAGTTTCTCTTAAAATTCGAAAAACTCAATTTTTGAGGAAAAAAGGTTATAACAGTGAAATCGTTAAAGTTAAGGGCATAACATGTTACATAAAAAATAAGTAGGTACTTTTGAAATATGGCGACGGTAATTGTGTACAATTTTGCTCTAAGACTTTTTCGGTATCTTTTATGGTAAGAGAAGTATTATCCGAGGGGTCTTACATGCTACACCCTGTATGCATTTCAAGACGTCATTTAGGCATTGCTGAGGAAACATGCGAGTAATAGTAGATTATTCTAATTTCCAAAGGCTACACGACAAATTTTTCCTAATATTTAGTGGCATTTACAAATATGTTATTTGTACAAAAATGATACATCTCAATTTTTTGGAGGTGTGGTTAGTTTTTGGGCTGTAACTTTTTGGCCCGTTAGTCTACGTAGCTGAAAAACAATACCTACCGACCTTTCTTATATCCTTGAGAAGATGCGTACAAATTTTCAAAGCGATCCGACGTTTCTGCCGAAATTTGTCGAGCACACGGATACACGGACAGGCAGACAGACAGACAATGCAAAAATATAACTGGGGGATTGTTACTAAACGGCAAAATTGTAAAATTATGGTACATGAAAGAATTGATTATTTACTGTAACTTTTTTAGTAAGAAACACAGAAAGAATCCTTCTTTGGTGCAAGCCTCCACATCATAACGAATCAAATAGCGAAAAAAGTAGAACAGTAGCTTTTTAAGATAAAGATCTGCTAGTGACCGGACAGACAGACGGACAGACATACGGACAAAGTGGTCACAATTGCGCATTTTTTTTATTTTTATGGAAATGAGCTAAAAAGTGATGTGATTTACATCCCTCCACCGATGGAGGGCGCGTCTACTGCAGGTTTTTAGTAAGGTATAAAAAATAGTAACATGAAAACACTCGAGCACATCAGATATTGATAGTGTATCTGGCCCACGTGTCTCTGATATGGGAGGTATCTTAATCCGTCGGTTTTCATGGTGGGGAAGGGTAGAAAACTTGATTTATTCGAGCGCGTTCTTTTGAGCATTGCCTTCCAGTAAAGGCCAGTCTCCATTGTCAACCCTCTCGGGTTTTAAATCGTGTGCCTTTATAATATCTTTTTTAATACTGTATATTAATTTTCCCCCTTCTTCCAATCGAATGGAGTTTTCGGATGCGGCAAAGAAAATTTAAATATTCTTACGGGAACGGTTGCAAACGGCAAATTAGTTACAGCAGCTGGATTTCCTTATCGGTGGGTAAAACATGACGCTAGAAAATGGGTACTTCCTTACAACTTTATGAGAGTGCCAGAAAACGGTAATGTACCTTCTTGTCCAAGTTCAGTATGATCATATTACCTACCTACAATTAAAAACTAGTTTGGAGGCACTGCAAAATAATTATAGTCGCTATTTGTCAAGCTCATATAAATAATATAACAAAATCTCACTGTAAACATTAGTTAGAGAATTTTTACAATTTCCCCGTGAGAAAAATTACTTGCGGTTCTTCTGCAAACCTCCACAAAGTACAGGATTGAGTGCAAAAAGCTGCATCCTGAAATTGCAAAATTCCAGGCAAAATTGAACAAAAGGGAGACGACGATGGGCTATAAACAATGATTATGTTACGGTCAAAGTAATTAATTGGGGATTATTCATAATGACCGGTCAATGTGAATATACACAAACACAACATAGAGGGAAGGAAAACTCTTCAAACAACTCCCGGAATGATTGTTTTAAATTCGATATATGAATTATAACTCTTATTAATAAAAAAAATTGCGGGGGTTGTTTGAAGAGTTTTCCTTCCCTCTATGTTGTGTTTGTGTATATTCACATTGACCGGTCATTATGAATAATCCCCAATTAATTACTTTGACCGTAACAATTATATATAATAATCTCCCTTTAGCAAAACATTCTTGCCTGGGGTTTGTGGAAATTAACCAGGAAACCAAAGTGATGAATTTTAATTTTATGGACAATTGTGACAGAGCCTTATTTTGTAACCATATCAAAATCTACTAATTCTAAACCAATCAACTCAATGATAAATTGGAAAAAACATGGCCGACATGGAGCATTATTTTCACACTGTCTTTATACGGTCACTGTAGTATCGCTAGATCGTTGGTGGTCACATCCGCTAAAGTATCTTTTATCAATTTGAACTCAATTTAAGCACATTTGGAAAAGTAAATTTCAGTTTTTTACTCGAATTAAAATCACCATTGCCTGAGAAAGGAGCTACGGCAAGAAATTTAGTGTGTAAGCCTATTATAGCACTGCACTGAAACCCAATAATAAAATGTGAGGCTGACTAAATGGTGATAAATTTCTTATTTATTGCACCTTTCTCTTTGTGTCAATAAAATCATCAGAAGTGTTCCTCCCATGTCAATACCGAATAAAACGATTCCACTGTTGTTGTCGACTGTAGTTAGTGTCTTAGCAAAATTCGGAAATTAAGCACATTTTAGAGTATACTTTCAAACAGTATTCTAACTGTATAAAGTAGACGGTGAGAACAAGTGAAAGCGTCTGAGAACTGAGGATGCTCTGTGCATTATATTACGCGAAGAGTTACAGCTACTGAAATGAATGGTACCACTTAGGAGGTATGATTTATTTCCTCTAATAATCTATCACGAAATTGTTGTGTTAATGTCAACAGGATAGTGTAATTTTCTCTTCTTTTTTCAGGTAACATCGCAATTGTCTTCGAAAGGAGTTAATCCCGTTTGCCTCGTGGAAAGTATGATTCAAATTCCACGGTCAAGTTTATAGCGCAATCAAGAAGAAAATATGTCGAAGCTAAAGGTATGGTTTGTGTTTTTTTTTGTGAAATTTATACGTCTTGAAACGCCTTTGTAGTAGATATTTGATCTCATTGCATGACTTACGCTAGGAATGTGATAATTGGTCAGAAAAAAAGGCAGTTCAATTTTAGTTTTGTGAAGTACTTAGTTTTGGTAATGTAGGGTTATATACATTTTCAACAGTTATGGTATTTTCCAAACAAGAGCAAAAACCAGCTTAAATGGTCTTTTGCACTGAAAAATTGAAGCAGAGCCTAGGAGTTTAAAATCCATGACAACCATTGTCGCCTAGCTTTTTGGTGCAAATGGCCATTACTGTATAATTAAGTGTTTTTTGTACCGTCATTCGAAATCTATCGTTTCTTTGTCCATGTTCTGTTAGTTACATAAGTGTTGTTAGGCAGAACACTCCCAAAAGCGGCAGAATTAAGTGCTCAGTTAGTGCCCACAACTCGAAGTTATTTCTCTTGTATTGTTTGTTGTTTATCTGGTTCGTAGATGTCCATTCAAGCTTGATTATTTCTTGTAAAATACACAAATTTGCGCAAGTTTTGGACCTGAGATGTCCAAACAAACAATTGGCAAACGCTTTCGTATATACAGTGTTACACCCGATTGTTTGGTCGTCTCTTGTAAAAGACCCAACATTTTCGAATTGAATTTTGAATTTTTGGGGATCAGCTCTGTTCGGTTGGAAACTAATATTTTGTAATATTGGTTTCAATGATGCCTTTGAAATTTACAAAAAACTTTTTTGCATATGGGGAGGAGACAAATGACAAATGTTGTTAACAATAGTTGTTCAAAATAGAAAACGGAGTAAGCGAGCAAAATTTTTACTTTGATTTCTTGATGTTTTTATTTGGTTCTATCGGCTTCAAATTTGCTACATGAGCACAATTTATCCGTGAAGAAAAAGAGGGGGCTTCCAATTAACTTTTGCATGGTTTGGTAATCACCCTGTATAGATTTCTTGAACAGTTAATTGTTACGTAGAACATATATTTCATAAATTATAAAAATCATATGTTCAGATTTCAAAAAACAATCTGCGCATTTAAAATAACTAAGTGCTGAAAATATTATAGCTGCAATGGACAAATCTACCACCCACAAATTTTAAAAACCTAGTTAAATTTACATGTATAAAAAAAGTAAATGTTACTTGGTTATGGTTTACGTTATTATTTTGAACCCGAGTATTGTATGATTGGGTGAAATGTGTCTGTCAATGTGGTCAGTATTTTTCTCTCCATTTTTAATGCGAATATCTTAAGGGCGAAATATTGAAATACCGTACCCACAAAGGGATCTTTGCTTCGCAGTACATGGTGAAACGTATGTATTTCTTTAAAGGTAGGTGCTAGAAAAGATCAAAACAAAAGATTTTCCCAAATATATCAAAAGCCCCAAACGATCCGCCTCTACGTCTCTAAAAGTTTCCTAATTTACGTTGCTGGCTGTCTCATTCTGTCTTAAGGGTCATACTCATAGAGCTATCGTGTTTACCTAGGTTTTTGGACATGTCCCTTCCGAATATCTAAAATGTTTCCAAATTGTATTCCTACCATAAAATGGTATACTTTTTATTCGTAAGGAGGATCTGAGGATCCTTTAACATGAAAATAATCCACCAACACCGAATACTTTAAAATCTGACTTGATATCGCAATTGTTTCGGAATTTCAACAAAATGTAGATATTTTTTGAGTTGTATAGTACCAGAAAGTATTGCATACTTGTCTTCTTAAACTCATAAAGACTATAAACATAATTGCAAATAATTTCGTAGCATTTTGATTCCCATAAAAAGTTTCAGTTGAAATTTGTTTGAAGATTTAAAGTGTTAATTTGAATTTGGGAAAAGTACCAGAATATTTGATTGTAGTTCAGATTGTTCTTTCACCCCATTTAGGCGAGTATCATCTTGGATGGAATTTTTTAACTAACTAACGTGAACTTAATATCAACTAAGTACGACACAATTTTTAAAACATACTTCACCAAAAATATAATCATAAATGGACTCACTAAATCGGAAATTCTCTTTATTGAAATTTGAATAAACCAACTTTAAATGAGAAACTCATTTATTCTATTATCTAACAAATCAAATTAATATATTCAATACCAAAGTGGCTTCAAATGCCCACAGGTTAATCGTTAATCTCTTGAAGAGTAACGTACAAAGATTTTTTATTAATTCAATCAAATATAATTTACTATGTTTTTATTAAAGATTCCGACCTCTAATTTTACATAAAGGGAAATAACGGTACCTCATACAACCAAATAATTGAATTCTTAATAATAGCTGTTTATGGTAAAAAAATATCTTGGCGCGCTTAATCAGTTTGTCCTTGATCACGTTTACGGCTCTCTTTTATGGGACTGAATGAGGAAGGACGATCACGTTCACAGTTTATTATTTCCGATTAATCTCCCAAAAATCGTTACACGTTAGAATCAATTTACATCAATCACCACTGGATTATTTTTTATGTCTAAACTTCTCTGAAAACGTACTGGTTGCTCTGGTAACCCAAAACCCGAACTAATCTCACTTTTAGTGCTCGGAATAAAGCTAATATCTTGCACCACGTACTAACTGACTCGTTGTCCAAGACAGAATGAATCCTAAATGCCCCTTAAGGATAGTAGGGACTATCCTTTCTCATTAACCACCACCCACAAAATGGGTTCTTATCAATTACACCTGTTTATTTGTTTACTTAATTTTTCACTACCAGTTTAATTAAAGCTAACGTACTGAATCAATTCCCAAATATTCCAATTGCGCATTTAGTAGATAAGGTCAATTAAGGTACCAACTTTAGCTCTAGTTACAGCGACATCTCGTCTCCAGGCATCCGCAACCCATTATGTAAACAATGCTCTGCAGAAATTAAAAGACGCTGAAAGGATAATCTTCAATTCCACTAACCCTATAATAATTTATTGGAAAATCGGCCCTCTGTAAGTGTTTCCAATTACAGCAAAGAATTCTGTGGCAGAACTGACAGTAATCGGATAATACCTACTGTGATTTCTGGTCAGTTACATTTACTGGTATAAAAAGTAATTTGGTAAGTCAGGTGGATAATCGAATACATTGCCAGAACCACATAGATAGTAATATGCACAGGGTGATTCAAAATTGAGTGCACGGATTTTAAGGGCGTATTTACCAGCCAAAAATGTGATTTTTTTCATATAAACGTATGTCCTAACGTGCTTCGTTTTCTACATACATGGTGTAAAACTTTTTTTAAAAAATCGGTTTTTTATCAATTATTTTATTCAAGAACCTTTCAGTCGATATAAATAAAATTTGGTAGGCTTATGTTGTCGTCATAAGGATCTTCCTTTGGTGGGAATAAATAAAAACCGATTTTAAAATAAAAAATCTTTTATACCCTGTATCTAGAAAACGAAGCAAGTTAGGACATACGATTATACGAAAAAATTTCTTATTTTTGTCTGGTAAATGCGCCCTTAAAATCTTTGCACTCAATTTTTAATCACCCTGAATTACAGACAATGCTTTTCAAAATTCATGCCGTGACGTTAAATAATTTAGCATACGTCAATGTTGCGTACGAGATTGAGTAACATTAGCTCTTTGTTTGTTGTCAGCTAATCCTAAGGACTATCTTTAGATGTGCATCAGACGTCTTTATTTTCTTAATGCCACTTTTTCATCTGGATTCGCTATGAACTTGAACTACCAAAGTGATTACTTTAATGGGCTGCTAAACGCTCCCATTATAACGGCTACATTTCATGCCCACTGAATTATGACCGTTTATAGAAAACAAAAGTGTAGACAATTACATTAGACATTACGAATACATCATTGTGCAATAACCGAAAAAGCGAAACATAAACACACGATTTAAACGGAGAGGCCAGACGAACAGGTTTACACTAGTTCGCGCTAATAAAACACAAAAAAACCTGTACGAAGACCATATCACAGATGTTATTAAGAAAGTTGGTGCTACTTATTACAAGAATTTTTTGTAGAAATCGACATAATTGTTAATGACAAATATAAAAAGGTGTAGTAAAATACTGTCTCGTTTTCACTACCAGCACGTATAAGATGAATGAAAGTACGCATTAGCGATAGAAAATAATTTGCTGAAATAGGATTATTTTCTTTTCAAGGTGTTTTTTGTATATGGCATTTAATTATGCCAATTGGGTTTTTGTCAGCTCGTCATTTAAACACCATAAAATTTCTATTTGAGTTGAGAGTGTTTTGGTACGCCACGAAATGGCAGGCAAATAGCCAATTATGTTCTGCGCCGTAAAAATGTACCCGGCGGGAATATCTTCATCACTGTCCAAAATCTTTTCCTTTCGTATTTTTAACTACCTATACCCACTGATTGGATAATAACTGAAATTATTTGGGATTATGACTCCTGGGTAATGAGTGTGTAGATACGGGAATATATTTGGGAGTTAGTGTTCCACCAAGACAAGTTTGCTGAACCAACATAGACACTTTTATTTTGTTTTTTATAGCAAGGCAAAAATGGTGAACTGAAGATGCCTATCCTGCAGAAACCAGGACACTGTTTTGAGTTACGATTCCAATGCAACCTGCGTCACAAGTTTGTGAACCAATTTCCAACTATTTCAAATTGTTACCATCTCTTTTTCGCTTTCGCCGAGGCTTTCGCTCATGCCGTGACATGTGATAGAGAATACAGAATTAGTTTGAAATTGGTTCACAAGCTAGTGACGCCTAGTGACGCAGGGCTCTACCTTTCGTGAAGTAAACTGTACAAGCGATAATGGAGTTTTACGATAATTAACAGGAATGCCGTAGAAACAATTGTGGCAATAGTTGTAACCATGGTCAAATCTATCAAATGGGTTAAAACTGATGAAATACCGTAAAGCTTGATTATTATGAGGAGCCAAAAAGGCACTTGTACTCATTTGCAATATTATTCATTATTTTCCACTTTGCAACAGAGAGAGTTTAAATATAGTTTATTCTATAGCAGATGCGAAATTGACATTTTAATATAGGTTTGGATGAGTAGGAGTCTCTTTAACAGTTGGGGTAGATAAAGTGATCACTTTAACGGCAAGGGTAAATAAAGTGAAACAAATCAATGTGAATTCCATTGTCATTCTTATTAAAAATGAGACTCGGCGCACGAAATAAAATGAAGTTCAGAATAGAAAACAATATTGTTTCCATGGAATCAACGAGGGAACCTAATCTTACTTCTTCTACGTCTAAATTAAACACCTGCGGAATTTTCAGAAGAGTTATAATGATGTTGTTCAATCACAAATTAATCTGGGATTAACATCCCTTTATCGTCTTGTAAAACTATTTGATTCTGACCCAATTTAAACATATATTATTTTGGGATATGGCACGCATAAATCCAATGAAGTATGAAAATTGTCTTGAATGTTAAATAAACTTTTGTTTCTATGGTAATTTATTGAAAGATTTGATTCAGTTCGCTGTTAATTAAAATGAAAGAGGTACTTAACACAACTTTTTTAGTTAAAAGGCTTAGGTATTCTGATCTTTTCCGGTTGGCAGTTTAATTTTTTTTTTTAATGTGGGTAAAATTGCATACATACCACTTCGTATGGATAGTAGGCGCGAGACATGTTATCGGTGATAAATGTACGCATCTAGAACGCTTGGGTTGTTCCGTTTTGACCGAGACAAAAACGCAGATAAGCAAAGATGCTGGTCTGCTAATTTGGTTTAAAAGAGACGCTGCCGCAAAATTTGCGTTGAGTATGTTTCCGTTTTCCACGCGCAAAAATAGGAAAGTAACCATGTAATAAAAAAAGTGTGTTTTGTATCGAAGAATCGATGTTTGTAAATCGTGCAACCATGTAAATAAAATTACAGTATATTATTTTCTGAAACATCGCATATCTCTCTATGAACGCTTATGACCCTCGCGAGTACGAACAGAATCTACATCTTTGACCTGGCGAAAAATTGGAACCGCCACATGAACGAGAATCCATTTAATCTGGGACGAGCTGTATTTTTTTTCAATTGAAGGAGCTATGTCTCATAAAGAAGCTGTAATTACCAAAGAAAGCCGACCTTGTCCTAGAGTAATTTACCCACTACGAGGAAATCTCTGAATCTCTTGGCGTTTTCAGATCATACGGACTAAAATGTATCGTAAATTGTATTTGTTGCCAGTTAAACATCCGTAAACCATTGCGCCGATGTATACAGAATTTGAAATAGAAAATTAAGTTTTCTAATTTTGAGTGTATTTTAACTAAACTTAACTGGGGAAAGTGCTTTAAATTTTTGAATGAATTAGATTATTTATTTGTCGTCATATCAGAGCTTCAGTTTGTGAACCCATTCCCTCTTAAGATATATTATCAAAGAGTAACCATAATTATTCTTTGATATTATCTTCGCTGTTCGCTATTAAATCCACACGATTTCTCTTAAACTTCAATTCATGCAATATCTGAACTCGAAAAGAAATAAAACTGCGCGAGAAGGCAGAGAGAAAACGGGGGATAAAATTAAGTGCAGAAAGGTACAAAGTGTGCACTCTAGCAACAAGACAAAGTAAGTAAATTTATTGTCGTGACATCCTTTTTGTCTTATCCTGTCTGTGTATTCTGTGTACATCTAGAACCAATGATTCTTCAATGCTTTAGTTCCGATTACTTGTCAGAGATCAAATGGATTTTGTCAGGCACATTTGACTTCTTTGATCTCTTTACGATTATTCACTAAGTCCACAAGCAGTATCAGTAAGTAGTATTATTTGGGAACACTAGTTCTAATTATTGATTATTGATTATCGTCCCAAATAAGGCATGGATCTAGCGCTATATTATCTGAAGTAGCAGTTTCCAAAATGAAATTCTAATGCTCACGTTAAGCGTAACCACTTTATTCCTAACTGTACGACCTGATCAGACTTTGACGTATTACACATGCTTGACATCTACCTGTTCACTGTCGAATCTGCCTTCATTACTTATTGCTCGCGAAATGGTCAATAACCACATCGACGTTTAGACCCATCCTCTGGATCTATAAGATAAATATTTTTCTACTACTTTGGGTCGCTGGCATCCTCGATTTTCGTTCGTGTATTGATCTTTCTGCTCGCCTATGAACGACAAAATTCCGTCTGGGCGACCTTCGTGTACTCGCTATACAACTTATGTCTCCTTGTTGTTGGAAAGAAACCACAGCGAACTGAAGGACTAGTAGTCGTACAGGCGAACATGTGGGCAAAGGGGGGACAATAGCGTTTATTTTGCTTTTGGAAAATGCACTAAAAATACGTGCGGAGAAAAAAAAACGAAATAGCTATAAGCAAACATAAACAAGTAATAAACGTCTGATGTGCATACAAAAATATTGTTAGGATTAGCAAACACTTTTCTGTTGTAAAATTTTCCTATCAACAACATGTGATTCTCGACAACAACTTTCAGTACATTAGCTTTTCGATAATGCCAAAAAATGTACGTTCTCTAACATTCCAAAATTATCTTCATATTCCCATGAATGAAGAAGTTCCGCTAAAGTTTCTCCTCAAGTTGCTTTCTTAACTTTTCCTCGATATCTTTCACCCCTTACCGTAAAGTTCGTATCTAGTACCTTTCAGGTTCGTATAAAATTCCTCTTCTTTAAGTTTTCCCTTCACAATTCCTTCAATTTTCCTTCACATTCCCCTAGGTTTCTCTTCATTTTATCGGAAGTCGCTTTTACGTTCCCTTCCAGTTTCTCTTTAGCTTCCAACAAGCTCTTCTTCGGCTGCTCCCAAATTTCAATGAAATTCATCTAAAAGGGTTAATCAGGTTTATCTCAAGTCCTCTCAAGTTTTTCTTTTAAGTCTTCATCAAGTTTCTCCTTATTTTACCATATAATTAAATGCTCCCATTTCCTTCAAATTTTAACTTCACGAAGTATCCTCATAAGCTGCTCTCAAGATTTTCAAGTTGTTCTCAAATTACCATAGACAGGAGTAATAGTGGCCTGGAACCAAACTCTTACGGAAACTTTTAAACTGACTGCCTTTTTTTCTTGGCGGCACGAATATGAACTTTTACGAACAGTTTTCCTTGTTGTAATTTCGGGTTGTACATTAAATAAATCCAACAACCTTTTACTTGATTAAAGTGCGTCGAGTAAAGTTTCTTTTAAGGGAATTGCTGACGGACGGAACTGTGCGCTTTACTAAAGGAATTACGCACGAATACGAGTCGTTTTTCTCCCATACTGGAATGCATAAATATCCCTATGTTTAATTTTCTAACAGTTTAGTCTCTTGTGATTGACACCTTTTTGAATACTATTCGGCACTATTTATACACGAATTTTAAGCTGAGTGTCGGTGAACTATAACGGACTTGCTTTCAATACTCCAAATAAACTTGTCCACTGGTTAAAATATGGACACTACGGTCGCCTTAGTGCAAATCTTCTTAAAACTATGTCTAAGGGGCTTCTTAGAAACCCCGCTTCGTAATTCTCCACTCAATCAATTAAAATTTCCTGACAGAAAGTAGGCATGAAAATGAAGGGTTCAGGACGATTTTGGGTAAATTTTATTACATAAAGGTCAGGAAAATGACACATTACTGGCAAGGAAATAATGAAGTACGAGGTCCTTGACTTGGACTTTGATTTCCGAGTCAGGTAATGTCATTTTACGGACGAGTTTTGCATTAAATTTAACCCGAAATCGTATTTTAATATAAAATTTCAATGTTCATATAGCACTTTTGTTTAATGTAAACCTGTCAGTGATGACAAGAGTCATTATAGATAGGTATTTAACAATGTCACAGATTCGGCCGGTAAAGTGACAGGTGCGGCCAGTAAAGTGACAAGTGGCAGGAAACGTAGTCTGGTCGGCCTCTCTCATGGAAACTAACATTTCCTAACAGCTGTGGGCCGAAAATTCCTTCTAAACAGATCTCTTTTTCGGAAAGAGCCAAAGAACCTTCTGTTCATAAAAATCTTCCTAGGAAAACGACGTAGGTTAACTATAAACCTTTCAGCACTCTTTCTTTTTTTTTGGTTAGGTTTTTCTTAGAAACTAGCAATCACCTGTAAAACTGAATTAAGTTTTACACTCGGTTTTACATGTTCTGTGCTCGCAGTGGAATCGCATGCGGAACCCAAAAGAGCAACCTCTACTTTAGAGGATTTCACCAGGGGTGATTTCGTGTTAGAGAATCCCAAAGAGGTGGACTTTATGATAGTAACACAAGAAAACAAGCTTACTTAGTTTGCATTTGGCCTCTTTCAATTCGACTCTCAACTGAGGAGTCAGAGGCTTCTGGTATGCCAAGAAAAATTGGTGTAATGTGTGTTCAATCACTGATTATGAACAAGTCACCATTTTTCAGGATCAAGCTCGAGATACTTAGATACGAATGCAATAAAAAACGACGTGGTCAGCTTCGGTATGCATTTCAAAGGAAGATTCTAAACATGTCGCAAAAAAGAATGTAAGGGTCTAATCGTACTTTTACGTTGTTATCGCCTATTGCTTTTAAAATGCTATTAAAATTCCTCACCACCAACAATCTACAAGTTTGTTCACATTTTAGGCAAAAATTATACTCTCTATTCATTTATTTATTGCTTTGTTTTTGCAATATTTTAAACTTTTGTTTTTTTTGTGTAATATCAACTTGTCCACAATAATATGTTTGCTCTAAAATGTTATCGCTGTAGATTAGTATGAAAATACACATACATCCAAATTGATGTAACTTTGTTAAACTTAGAAAAATAATCTTGTAGCGTAATTCAGATTCATTGTTTTGTTTTCCATTCTGTATAATGATGGTAACAACAACAATTTCTGCGTGCGTCACAAGCAAACCAGAACGTTAACCTTGTTTGATAAAACTAATGGAGAAACCCATAAAACTTCCATACTTGAATTTTCCCGTATGCAATACAAAGATTTCAAAAGTTATCAAAATTTTCATTTATTACTTAAATAGATCCCGTGATAATGTGATAACCAATAACCAAATATGATGGCCGTCTGATACACCTTCCAGGTATAGGCTAACTCCGGGCTAACTACTGCAAAAAATTCCAGGACTGTATAGGACCACTGCCCTAAAAGTAGTTCAAAATCGCACAAGTGGATCCGGCGGACAGTTAGACGGACGGACAAAACGCAAACAATATCACATTTTTTTTCTTCTAAAAAATGCGCTAAATCCCACTGAAAATAATGTTTTTTAGTGGTTTCCAGCTTATAACTTGGAAAGCAAAATATTTACGCGAAAAGTGGTTCTACTGTAAAACTAACCAAAAAAATTACCACAAAGAGCTGTGTCTTCCATTTTATTGTACGTCCGCGTCGTATGGTTTCCACGCAAAAGAGCGTTGGAATATTGGGAAAATAAGAAATTTTTTAAAATAAAACAAAAAAATAAGTGAAGTACAATTTTCCCTTCCCAGGCAGACCATAAGCGATGCAAGCTTTATAGGGGAGTCCATGGTGTCTGTCTATCTGCCTGTATGTCTATGAAAACGATAACTGGCAAACGCTTGGACTTATTCGTTTCAAACTTTGCACAGTTGATCTATATGCCAGAAGTAACAAGGCTATTGAAAACGGGTCCAGTCCAATCACCCCCGTAGGGTCACACCGTACCACGCTTCTGTCGCTTCTTTAGATCTGCTAGTGTGAGGTAAAGAACGAAGGCGGATGTGACGTAATGTTTCCTTAGAAATATTACGTGTTTGATCGAAAATATTCTGAAGCGACCTTGAGCACTTGAGAACATTCTCGGTTTGTTATATAAGCAAATCGAATGGTGCTTCGAGTCAGTTCCAGCATCAACGCGCTTGAGTTATGTGATAAATAGTGAGCGATAAATAACAATTACTGTTGTAAATTAGTCCATTTTAAGACTGTTATAAATTTATTGTTAGATAATTGTAAAGACATAAACCACGTAATTAAGTTTACGTTACAATAGTTTTACAATTTTAAATTAAAAAAATAATGTCCCAAACATCCCTATGCGAGAGAGGTGTGAACCGACTTTTGCTTGATTCTTTGGAAATTGGTAACTTGGGCTAGTGATCTATGTCTTCTTCTATAGGAAAATAAAGTTCATTTTATTTAGAGGTACGATATTTTAATTCTGTCTGAAGAACTTGTTACCTACATATAACATAAATTTTAGGCAATTTTTCACTTCTTTATTTTACAATAGAACCACTTCTTGGACAATTAGCTTGCTTACAAGTTATAATTTGGAAACCACTACTAAAATAGTATATTAAGATACAAGTGTATAATCAAGTCTTTAAAGCACGCGCAACGAGTTTAATGGCACGACACGAAGCAGAGTGCCTTTAACTTTGCAAGTGCTTAAAGACCAATTATACACGTGTATCTTATAGTATTTTTTATTATACCTGCAGTATAATTTAAAAATAGGAAATACAATGAAATCATATATTGACCTTATACTCGAATACATGTCTAATTAAGTGGATTGGGCGTTCGTAATTTCACGCTTGCCATGGAAATGTCACTTGACGTTTGCTTATAAAAATCACCGTCTTTGTGAATAAAACGATTTCCGTTGCAAAAGATAATACACCGTCCATTAAATCGCTTGTTGTAAAATCTAAACTAGGTGCAAAATCCAAATCCTGTAAAGCCTATTATAAAGAATATGAAAAGTTGTTTCCAGGGATGAATAGGAAGTTACGTACGAATAAAGTCTTAAATGCATCGATAATGCTGGCATATATGAAAGAAATGTCAAAGGTATTTAAATCTTCTATGTTTTGGTGCATTCATTCAAAACTTCAAACAATACTGCGATTAAAAAGTGGAACAGATTTGGAAGCATACCCTAAATTACGCGCGTTTTCTGTTTTCAAGATATTCGCACTTAAGGTTTTAACATAACCAAATAACCTTGAAATCGGTCTTTGTGAAAACCTTTTACGGCACTTGGTCAATCTAGGCAGGTTTATACAAGTGAGGTAGAAAAAATTAGTAACAAAGTGATCTCTGCGGAAATGAGTACTCAATAGGCTCTTTATTAATCCCTCAAAAATCGCACTTTGTCGCATTGGCGGAACTTGGAAAAAAATGGCCGCCATCTTGATTTTTTCGAATTTATTAAATATTTCGTAAAGTATACATTATATCAAAAAAACTCAAGAGACTTTTTTTATGGAGAATCAAAAGTTACCTATAATAAACAGTTTAGGTCTATTGATCAAAAAACAAAAAAGTTATTGAAATTTATATGCTTTGGCAATATGGATTTTTTTAAAATTTGGTAAATATCTGAATTAGTTAAAACTGTTTTGTATGCCCAATTTTCCAAATAAGGATTTTAAAGTAAAGTACTCAATAATTGGGTAATTATTCACATTCACACTGTCCGACACCGACGCGACGGTTAAGACGACCTTGTTACTATGCGGTTTATTGTTTAGTTTCCACGCAATTCGTAAGCGAATAACACGTGGTGTAATTTAGGCGTGATTGTACGAATTCTGACTTGTTTATAAAACTTTTTTCGTGTTTCTTTTTAACAATATCTTTTGAAACAAGTAAATGTATTTTTTGAACAATATCTTTGTGCACCGGTATTAAACAGTATGAGTTCAATATCAAATTGTCAAATTGTGCTATTTGTGATAAAAACACGAGTGAAAAAACTGTTGCCGTAACCAAAAAAGGGTTAATATCTTTAGTTAAAGCAAGTCGTGCCCGCGGTGATGAAAAATATACCAAATTGGCTCGAATATTCTCATTATTATATTTGTTTTTCTCCCCTAAAAAAGTATTTGGATTTTTCTTATTACATTTTTTTTCGTGTTATGTAGTTTTTCATTCAGCACATAAAAACTCTTTGAGCTTTTTTATAAAATGCATACTGTTCCAGATATTAACCAAATTAAAAAAATTCCTATATAGCCATTTCATATAAATCTCAATTTTTTTTTGTTTTTTAAGCAAATATTCTTGGAAATGTCTCTATTATAGGTATATTTTGATTCTCTATAAAAATGATCTTTTGAGTTTTTTTAATTAAATGCATACTTTACGAGATATTCAATAATTTCAACAAAAATTAAAATGGCGGCAATTTTTTCCACCAATGCGAAAAAGTGCGATTTTTGAGGGGTTAGTAAGGACCCTATTGAGTCCTAATTTCCGCAGAGATCACTTGGTTACTAATTTTTTCTACTTTAACCACCTAGCCTATTCTCGAGATATTACCATTTAAAGTTGTGACAGATGGATATGTCTGGTCCAGACACTCCTTTGTCAATACTCTACACCGGATGGGCGGGCAGACAAAAAGAAAATAACAACAAAAATGCGCCAAAAAGTTAAGAACGGTACCAGATAATTCTAGTTGGCACACACTGTAGTAGAAAAGACAAAAGAGCCGAGTCTGTTAAAATATGGGAAACTATTACACATTTTTCAAAACTTGTAAGTATAAAACGTGTCCATTTTAGCTACAATGTTTCCAGCTTTACGTCACTTTTGGATTTGTCAGACGTTGGTGCCGGTCCCGCAAGGCCAAAACTCGGATGCCAGTCTATTTTGGAACAAGCGATTTTAGACCCGAACATATTTACATCTGTGGTAATATCTATCAGTTGTTAAAAAATATATACAGGGTGCTTACGAAACCATTTTGCAAATGCGAACCTTAGTTTTTGTAATGGAAACCCCTCTTCTCCTTCGAGTGCCTTTGATATTGCAGTACCATCAAGATATGATGTCAAAAAATAAGGTATAAATGAATAACGTTTAAATTTTGTGTTCTTTGTTTAGATTCACTTTCTACAAGTACTGTTCATTTTACTTTTCATCCATCCCCAAGAAGGGGTATTCTATTAAAAAGTTGAGTTTTTGCATTTTCCTGAGCGCCCTCTACAACAGATTCTTACATAGGTACTGGGTATGAAGGGATGTATCAAACATAAACTAGCCGAAACGCGCAAACAAGAAAGTTAACAGACATAAATGTCCATGCTATACAAAGAATAATCAAATCCAAACATTACCAAAGATTTATGGATAGCTCAATTTCTTTATGGGAATAAGATAGAAAGCAACTCCCACAAAGATTTTCCAAGTGATTCTTATTCTAATATGGCATAGAACAGCGATTCTTCTAAAGATCAAGTGACAAATTTGTACTTTCACCGTGTTTGCGGAAGGAACCCGTTATGTAAATTAAATTTGATACTTACATCAATTATGAATGTGAATGAAGCCGTTTAGTATAACGCGTTGATATTGCAAAATTATGCAAATTTCGAACACACTTTAACGCAAGGTCAATGTTACCAGGTACATCTTGTAATAAATCATTGTCAACGGCCACAATTGAAAATTTCATTCACCTCCGTCAACAATACAAGAAAGTTTTCATTTTCCCCGAGTTCAATTATGAATTATTTACAGTAGCTGAATCAATTTGCTGATTGGAACTGTACTTTTATTCTCGTCTTTTCGAAATTATTGTTTAGAATTTAGGTTAATTAGCTCTATTGTAGGTCTTTCAAAGACATTTTCGATTCGAAATTAGCGATTGTAGGCGGGTACGCTGTAATCGAAAATTAATGCAAAAATATAAAATTGCCAGGATGGTTCCTTTTCCGCTATGCCTCAGGATGAAAGTGTAAATTTTGTTCAACATTTGTAAGTGTGTCACTAACGCAAGTGAAAAAGTGTGTTAAATATGTGAATATTATTTAATGTTTATATAGCGGCAATTATACTTAGCAACAATAGGTGCATTTTATACGGATAATTCAGATTTGAAATTCAAATTTGCAACTAGGAAGTTTCTTTTTCAGACGTGCAAGTTCGGTAATGGATTAGAGTCTTTGTCTATCACTCGAAACTTATCGACTGAAAAACTTTCAAAAAATACTAGAAATGTGGGGCGGACTGTCAACAAGGAAAGTTTTAAATTTCAATACGCACGTCACGATTCGAAACTGAATGACAGATTGCCAATTTCATACGAAATTTAACACAGAGTTGTTAAAAGACCGAGAAATTGTAAGGGATATTGAGAATTCTTTGTGCATTCTGTTTATAGACTAGTACAGAATTTTTTATATTGTGCTGAGTGATATATTACATACTAATTCTGATTGTAAGCGTTTTCACGCTTTCAATTTCGAATAACAATGCCGCTTTTTGCACATCATGTCAAAATTATGCTCTTCGTTAGTAAGTAAACTTTTTCTTAGGCCATACATTAAATTATTTTTTATTATTGAATGGTAATAAAGTGGAACCGTTAATAAAAGATTGTGACATAATTCCGCTTTGGCCATTTCGTTTTCTATTACACTTTCTCGCTTTATGATTATAGGTACTCTACTATTTTAGACCCACGAAGAGTTTTATTACAGCAATTCGTTGTCATGACGTCAATAAGCAAATTGAAATCTTGTGCAGGCTTCAAATTGTATTTAACTATTGCGCTCGTGGAATGATGCAAACTCTCTTCCCCCAGGAGCGATTTTTCTAATTATTTACTTACGGTAGAACTAAACATTTCCTTCATATTTTTTCTAGTTAATTGACTCGTTTGCTTGTCAAAACAAAATCCAAACTGCCATACCATTTTAAATATATTGATTAAATAAGTTAAAACAGTCTCGGATGATGTGCATCACTTCAGGAATGTCTTTCAGCTTTCTGACCAAACGATGCAGAAATAGCACGATAGTACGGATATAATACTGAAAACCGGAAAGTTCCACGACATTCCTTTGGCGAGATCTCAATCATTCGAACATTTAGTGAAATAATAAGCTCCTTTTTGAGAGTCGAAATGCGATCTGTCGAATAACGTAATTATGCTTTTATCACAAACTAGCTGAAACATATTGCTTTTGGTACCAATTCCTTTGATTATTCTGCCGCCATGTTTGCTGAATATGCATGTTTTAATCCGCAGACAGAGTTGCTGTAAATCAGTAGGTAGAAATAAAGGAATTGGATGAATTGGATAAAATTGGCGACATCTTGTTGGGGTACTATAGCACAAAATCCAGGGTTTTCTCACTAATCTTCCCATATTTCTATACTCCTCTCTCCTATTTTTTTTGTAGCACATTAAAAAGTGTTATTTCTTACCAACTTCCTATATCTTTCTCCTCTCTTTATCAACTTCCAGAAATCAAGAGTCCTTTGGTTTCTGCCTCGTATTCTTTCTATCGTTTTTACTGTTTTTTGCATTTCTCTCAACTCCTTTTTACGTTACTATTATCACAGACTATGATGTCTATATGCTGTTATGTACATACCTACCTTTTAATGAACCTAGTTCCATACAAATTCGTGATAAATCCGAAATTAAAAGTATACAACTAAAGCATTGTAAGTAAATGCACTTTGAAAACTAACATTGGTTCCTTTACAAACCAGAACGGTAATTGACATCACACAATCCACTTAATTATACTCTATTAACCAATTTAATTGGCTAATTATTTTATTTATTATTGTTTTGTTATTATTCTTTTCAAACTTTTGTGATTTTGAGCGCGTCAATTCCGTCTAAATTAATCAGATGAAAGTTTCTCGTTGTGGCCGGCCACTGTACCATAATTCTACACCTACTTGCTACTTAACGTTAATCGCTTCTGCAAAACCGGCACATGCAGCATCTGCTGCCGTTACTTGGATGTTGCTTAATTAAGATATTGATTAAAATAAATGTGGCATATTGCGTTGCACTCATCGATCTTGGATTACGTTATACACGCGTTGAGTGTTTATTAGTTAGTTGCAGCACGTCTTTTGCATATAAGGGGGTCGAACCTCCCTACTTGAAATAAAACTGACGGATCTAAAAAACAATAGTTATTTAGGTACATAAAAATCAGGAAAATGACACATTACTGGCGAGAACAATTTAATTTGTACCATAAGACATCGAATTGAACCTTTAATAAACCAATATCTCCCGAAATCTGTGGTTTTCTTATCATACAAAATTGAAACGGTTTCCTCTGTGAAATGGATACTTCTTATTACCCTATGCAGTATGGGTCTATTTTGGACATCCGTCTGATGTCTCAACATTCACGAGCAGATGGAAAACGTAATGGAAATTCTTCAGATACTGAATCGCTGATGGTTTTTTATTGTCAGCTAGCAAAATTTCGTCACTTAATACAATAATAAAATGTTTAGTAGTGAAAATCACTTTAATGCTGTCAATGTTCCTCTAATAATCAAAACCAATGATTTTTAAAGGGAAATGCTTCATTTTTTCATAGATTACTGCGTGAATTTACTCTTCATTAACGAAAAAACGTCCAACCGCGATTATAATTGGATTGTTATTAGACTGTTATCTTGAACTCTTCCAAAATAATTATTTATTTAAATAGACTTACGGGAGAGGCTCCAAAAAATTAAAGTTTTGTGTACAATTCACCATTATACAAAAGGTAATTATAATTTAATTACTGAACGGGGAGGTAATAATGGTATGCAAATGAATTCAGACGTAACCTAAACCTGAAGAAACGAAGAAATTTGTGCTGCACCCTTTCGAGTTTTGAAATAAGAGTGGAATAATAGGGAGACCAAACTTGGAAACAATATTCGAGAGAGCAACGAACACCTAATTTAATCGTTGATTCGTATTCTTTATTTTGAACTAGTAATCAATTCCCACGTACTTCTCAAATATTCCGATTGTGCACTTCTCACACGACCGAATGACCTCACTCTTATTCAGTGGTTTGGAATAGATAAAGTAAAATAAGATTCATATTTTGGTTCTAGTTACTGCGTCATCTCGTGTCGATCCGGAACGCATAATGAAAACAATGCTCTACAGAAATTAAATGACGCAGAAAGGATACTCTTCAATTCCACAAAATGCTTACAGAGTTTTCTTAGAATTCCACCTGTCAAATAATTTATTGGAAAATCCGTCTTCTAAATTTCGACACCCTGTAATTTTTCTATGATATATAGTGCCTAGACTGACCTCGTCCTTGAAGCTCCAACCTTTACATATCTATAAAATTCGAAAAAATAAATCCAAATTTAGTGCTACCATGGCTAAAGCCCCTAATTGCATTTTGGTCAATTGTCCGTGATCGTTCCATACCCAAAATCCTTCCTTGAACTGTATGCGCAGGTTAAACAGGATGATGGGCAGGTATTTGTCCCAGGTTTTCGGGACCTTTTCCTCTAGGTCTAGATGTATGTGGAGACCATTTGGACCTCTTGATTTCGTCTTTCTACGGGGTTGGCTTACGGGTGGAACATCGGTGTAGTCCAATGGAAACAATCCCGTTTTCCTCTTGCGGCGTCACAGGTGAATTGGGGTCCGTTATCGAACACGATTGCCCTGGGGAATACAAAACGTCCAAAAACCTCGTTTTCTAATCTGGCGAATCTTAGTGGGAATGCTTCCGCCCACCTACTGTATAGATCCATAACTACAAGTATGAATTTGTTCCCGAAGTTGGACTCCACGTACGGTCCCATGGGGTCTACGATAATTTTCCATGGACTGGTTGAACTCCCGGATGATCTGCCGTGTTAGAGTATACGCATTCTTCGTTTACCGTGATTTCCCGCAGTAGTCGTTGTTGTTTTGGGTTCTGGGGGACTTCTTCCTGTTGTTCCTGCTATATGCGCGGTAGGTTTGCCGCGTGGTTATTCGTTTGCTGGTTTCGTTTAACCCTTTCAGTTAGGGTGGCAATGTCAATTGCTGCGCTCGTCGGCTGTGGCGCGGTGCTGCTCGGCGTTGCGAGGAATCCGGCAGCATGTGCATTGCTTCTAACTTGTACAGCATTTCGGTTCTTCCGGTTTGCGGTGTGGTACGTGGTGCGGGTGGATGTTAATAGCGATGTCGGACCGTACGAAATTGAGTTGAACTCGAGTCCAGCAGCGCGGTATATATCATCGTCTATTTTGATGTTCACCATGTGTAGAAAATGCCAGCTCTGGCTCGGACTGATAGCATAGGCGATTGGATTTAGGGCCGGTCGCCGGTTCCTCGTTTCGTATATTGAGCGACGAGGCAGTCCCGATTGAAATGTCGCCCTGAGCAGAAATGACACCTGGGTAGGTTGCTTGCGGTTCCTCCGGAGGCTGTGTTGATCGGCGTCTCGCGAACTCTTCTATTTCCGATGTGCTCCACCAATCCAAAGGGTGTATAGCGTTATACGGACCCCGAGGTACGATCATGAAATTGATTAAAATGGTTAGAGGGTACATTACTTAAGCGTTTGCAACAACAAAAAATTGCGGGAGAATCCCTAAATTTTCCACAATTTTAATAAAAAGATCACTTACTTTCGTCGAAATGTGAGGTTATGCTATTTCATAATTCCTACAAATTCATAACGGTTTATTATTCTCAAGTTGGGAAAACTGAAAAATTTTCAGAAGCGATGCCTTAATTTAATTTAATTGTCGTCTCCTAAATTGAAATATGATGGGTTTAACGTGTGTACTAACAGTTAATGTAATAAAAGTAGTATAATAGGTATAATACACAATACATTTTTAGGATTACTTCGACTTATACGCAAAATAAGCGACACTTCTATGTGGATACACATTAATAAAACCACTTTTGCGAGTGCTAACAGAGTCTACACGAGCGATTTAGAGAAGGAGAACGTCTTTTTTTTCGAACGCCTTCCTTCCGAAACGGGAAGGGCCCCTATCGCATCTTCTGTGGACCGCCTTTTCTGTCTCGAATGCTTTTTCCGTATGAACCGCCAATTAGCCCTACCGCCTTGTACAAACGAGAGGGGAAAGGCACCTCTCGCATTTCCGTGGGCCGTATTTTCTGTATCGACCGTCTTGTGTTGGTAACATAACCTTTTAAGAACTTGAAGTAAACTGTGAAGTACTCGGGACACTCTTACTAACATAAAAATAATCCTCACCTTTGACGAAATAAACTGATATTAAGATTGTGGAAAATTTCGGTATTCTTCCGCAATTTTTTTTGTTGAAAATGCTCGATTAAGGTACCCTCTAGCAGTTATCAATTTCATGCTCGTAGCTCGATGTCTTGCGCCATTATCGTTTTTTAGAAATCCGAAAAAACATTTGGGGGGCAAAGTGAACGGAACCCCCCATAACGCATTTTGCTACCGGTATTTGTGCCACTCGATACATCTGGTTATGCGCTCAATTGCGCCACTTGAATTAAACCTAGCGCCATTACGGTTAAGCCATAAAAATTTTTTAAAAAGTAGAGGGTCTAACTTAGCGTTTTCAAAAGTTACGTTTTTTAACATATTTTTCTACTACATCGTACCTTTCATCATCATCCGCTAAAATGAGCCGTAAACATAAATCTTTCCGCATTATAGTTTTTGAGAACCCTTTTTATTACCTATAGAACTATAACGCTATTCATTTTAAGAAGGTAGCGGTAGAAAGCATAGGGACAGTGTAACCTTCACTGTGATTGGTTAAAACACGTCACTATTACCCTGAAAAATAAAACGAGTGACGAATTCTGTCTGTTAGAAGTTTCAATTACGAACTAAACTGTCGCACTGTCATTAGCTGTCAATTTGAAAAATCCAAACGTGATATCGTTTGATTTATAATTATATTTTCCAAATTTTGTGCCGTTTTATATTTTTCCTGTGTGTGTCGATCTTTAAACACAGCGCCACCCTACCTTCTTATAATGAGTACAGTATATATGTATATGGGTATGCGGTGAAGTTATGTTCTAATTGTGCAATTTTAACTCGGTTTGCAATAATCGCCAACAACTCATAGGTATTAACTTACTTGGTTTGGAGTTGATGCATTATGCCGCAATGTCGCTTTGAAAATTGGTACAAATGTTCTTAAGGACATAAGAAAGGTCGCTATTGTTTTTTAGACTAACGGGCCAAACAGTTACAGCCCAAAAACTGCTCGAACCTTCAAAGAATGGTATCTTTTATAATAAATTCTTGCTACAAAGAACATATAAATGCCCGGTTTTCTGTGTCAGTAAATATTTATTAAACCTCAAACAATTTTGAAGATGAAAATATAATATTGTGCATGCGCAATCTAATTTTTGTATTTGTTAAGACATTTAAATGAAATTGTATGTACACACCTCGAGTAAAAGTAAAAGTAATGCTAATGGGAATGCGGAGAAGTCGAAGATACTATTAAGACGATGGATGTTAGTGTTATTAGATTTGATCGTCTGTTAATAGTAGTAATAGTAAGAAAATGGTCATTCAATTAAAAAAAACCTGAGTTTTTAGTCTTTGAAGTTTCATAACTTTGGATCTCCATAGGTGCGGTTGTCCGAACTTAATTTTTTTTAAGTACACTAAATGAAAGCCCTGTTCATTCTCTATGCACTGATAAAAATGGGTTGCTATGACTACAACCGTTTTCAAGTAATCAATTATCAACTTACCATCTGCCATATTACCATCTGCATCCGCCATTTCTTTTCTTAAAATCAAAATAACTTAAAAACCATAAATGGTAGATATCGATATGTTGATATCAAAAGAACTGAAATATCACGCAGAGTCCAAAAATGTAATAAAAAATAGGGGTTGCCATTTAAAATAACGAAGTTACTAACCACTTCCGGTATTTCCGGAAGTGCGTCCATTTTGAAAATATTTTACATCGATTCGGCCTTCGGAGTAACTCCTAAGTACAAATTTTTAAAAAACTACCTATTTTACTTTCCCAGAAACATTTAACTAAAGCTCCCAAAAAACACCCTGTATAGTGTTTCTGAAACACTATAATGGCGCAAAGATTTTTGTTTACGGTGCATTTTAGCGCGTGATGAAAGGTACGATGTAGTAGAAACATATGTTAAAAAACGCAACTTTTGAAAACGTTAAGTTAGCCCCCCCCCACTTTTAAAAAAATTTTTATGGCTTAACCGCAATGGCGCTAGCTTTAATTCAAGTTGTAATGGAATAAGAATATTACATATTGATTTGTGAAAATGAATTTCGACTAATTTTTAATCCCATCGGTAAACGTTTCATTTGGAATTGACCTTTAGCAGTGGAAAATGCTGTATATTTTCTAGATGTTGGCTCTAATTCTACCTGATAAAACCCTTGCGTGAGATCTAAATGTGAAAAATACGTAGCACCTCCTAGTGCATCGTAAATGTCTGTAATATTCGGAAGTGGAAACTTGTCATCTTCAATATTTTTGTTAATTGACGATAATCTACGACTATTCGCCATTTTTGGACTTCATTATTACCTGAATTTTTGGGAACTATTAGAATGGGTGATGACCAAGCCGATTTACTTTCTTCAATGATCCCATCCTTAAGCAATTGGTCGATTTGTTTGTTAACTTCGTGTTTTTGAGAGTTTGGTAATCGATATGGTTTAATGTAAGTTGGACGTGCCTCAGGTTTTAAGTTAATTTCCGCTTTAGCCACATTAGTAACGGTAACTTTATCATTTTCTAGAATAAACACGTCGGCGTATTTCGCGCATATTTTCTGGATTGTATCAGATTCTTCCCTATTTAATTTGTCAAAATTAATTAATAACGCACTCCTCTTCAGTTTCAACCCAAAAATGTTTAATAATTTCGCACCTCGATGGAATGCAACTTATTGTATTATAATTCGATTCTAAGGGTACCTATTGTGATTGCATGAGTTTTATTAGAAAGGGATATTGTAAAATTTTCATAATTAATTATAGCGTTGTAGGCAGTAGTAGGCAATTGAGCGCATAACCAGATGTATCGAGTGGCACAAATACCGGTAGTAAAATGCGTTATGGGGGGTTCCGTTCACTTGGCCCCTCCCAAATATATTTAAGGATAACCAAAAAACAAAAATGGCGCAAAGATATCTTTTTACGGCGCATTTCAGCGCATACCTGAGAATGTCGTATGAAAAGATGTTAAAAAAAAGTAACTTTTAAAAACGTTAAGTTGCCCCCCCCCCTCGCTTTTTGAAAATTTGTCACGGCTTAATCGTAATGGCGCTAGCTTTAAATCAAGTGGCGCAACCAAACGTATCAGGTGACCTAGTTACAAGCGACAAAATACGTACTGGGGGGGGGCGCTACGTTCACTGCCCCCCCCCCAATGTTTTTTCGGATTTCTAAAAAACGATAATGGCACAAGAGTTATTATCGGTAGCGCATATGAGCGCATAACGAGCGCATTCATTTTAAAATAATACGACTATCAAATCTCTCAGTGGGGAGGCCAAGTTAACGGACCCGAAAATACATCAATTACTATAATCCCTTATTTCAAAGGAAGCAGTTAGTTTAGGTCTAGAATGTTTGATAGCACATTCCATACTAATACGGACGTTTCTCTTGTCTTAGATAAAGGTTAGACATGCGTCTGACCATTGAATAAAAACACTATAAGAAGCATAACCCCGTGGAAATAAAGCGCGACAGAGATTGAACTGAGAATATAATGGGAACACTGTCGATAGTGTCGATTCTTGAACTGAGAAGAATGAAAATTTGCTTTCCCCCTATTTACCTCAAAGAGAGTTCGGGGTCCAAACCAATGCGGGTACAAGGGGATATGTCGCGCTTTCTTCCATAAGCGTTAGGCTTCTTATAGTGTTTTTATTCAATGGTCTGACAGATATCCTGCGCTGTGAACAATGGGCAAATCTGCTTTCATGGAAGAAACCGGGCGTAGATCTACAGCCGCTTTCCATAATATGACTTACAAATACTTACCCTTGCATCGTAATACTATTACCACATAATAACCACCATGGTGGGAAGGGGGTTATAACAAACGTTAATGTTTACGAAGGTTTCCTACAGATTTATTCAAAAATTTGTCACAGTGTCTTGATTAATTACGACCATAACCTTAAAAGAAGTTGAAAAAGTGAAATCTGATTTAAGCATCCTAAGGTTCTTTTTTGCACAGTATTAGTTGTAACGGTAGCTCTAAATTTGGATTCGAATTTTATAGGTTCAAAAATTTTGGGAGATTTAAGGGCTAGAGATGCTATAGGCATAGGGTGTCGAAATTTAGAGGGCCGATTTTCCAATACATTGTGTGTCTTCAGTAAGTCAATCATAGTAAAGTTTGTATTATGAGCCTTATGAGTTCATTTACTCAACATTTTATTTCAAAGCGGAAGGTACAATTTAAGTATATGTCCCTCTGTGCGTACCCAAAGATCAATATTTTTGAGTATTCAACAACTGATCCAAAAATTTGTTAATTTAGGTACTTCACAGAAGCATTAGTGGGTACTGCTTAGCAAAACTATTACCGACCTTTCGTTGTTCCATTGCGCTTATTTTCTGGAAGTGGGGTTGTGTAAACGAAATGGAATTGTATACATATGCAAATAGTAAAATTAGGTCGTTGCTTTCAATATGTTCCTGAATATGGTAGATCTTGGCGCGAAAGGCAGTCCGTTATCTAATCCGGATCAAAACTGTTTCAGCCAATCAACGAATTAGAACTTCGTACCTAATCGAATAATTAATCCAAAAATTACCAAAACGACCAAACCAAACCATCTCCCATTCTAAAATTAAATTAGTGATTAAACGTTTGTAGTAAGTGATATGGGGTCACTAAACGTGATGGCTCTCTAGCCGCACAAGAGAAATTTGGGTTGTAAAATCTTCGATTAGTTACACGGTTATAATAAACCAACACGTGTTGCGTTTTAGGCATGATTTAGTCGTATGTAATAAGATTCATTTTCAAATCGGCCTCATCACACTGTAAACCTCACATAAAGAATTACTTATGCAAATAATTTATAAATAACAGATTTCCCTAAAAGAATTAAGCGGATCGTTCCAGACAATTTGTTTGCGGAAGTACGTGCAAGGAAGTAATTCGAAATGTTTTTGTGCATCAAAGTGCAAAGGTTGTTAAAAATGAGGTCATTAATGTGCAAAAATGATGCTAAGTAGATTGAAACCTTTTAAAATGACTTCATCTGATTATTGACTAAGTAACTTACTTCCAGGTTGTTTTCCATTTAACTAAAAAAAGCTATTAATTTACTAAAATGTGTGTAAGATATTATTCACTTTCGATACTATAATTGAGGCCTATTTGAGATGGTAAATTACAAACGAAAATAAAAATTTCTAATTCGTGCTTAAATTTAGTATGCAAACACATAAATACGAACTTTACCTACATAGAATTAAGGTCGAGGTTGTTCGTCTCAGGTGTTAGGGTCACGCGCGGATTTTCAGGGAAATGAAAGTGGTCAGTGATATTGCATTCGTAGTTTTCTTTGTTATTTGCATTGACATTGTTTTCTTTTTTAGATAATTTCCGTCGTACTCCTGAGTCTTATTGTGAGGGTGAGAGCCGATAGTAATTCTTCGAGCAGTGCCCAATCGAGAATAGATGTGCAACAATCGATAGAACACTCATCACATGATGAACCATCGCTAATGTCAAAGATTGCGAGCTGGATTTTTCCTTTTGGAGGATCCTCTGATTCACCTTCTCCTGATCCGATTCCACTCGAATCCAGTAGACAGCATTCGCTGCAGTATTTACCTCCTCCCAAACCACAGCAGATATGCAATCCTTGCAATCAGGAGCCGTGGGTGCCTATTGCTTCGAGGCATGGGCTCGATACGGTAATTGGATTCGTACATCCCCATCAGCAGCAGACGCCTTCGTTTCAATATGGTCCACCCTCGCAACAGTATGGACCACCAAGTCATCAATACGGCGTACCGCCCCCTCCAACAAAGCAGTATGGACCGCCGCAAATACCCAACCAACAGTACGGCCTGCCGCCACCCTCTGCTCACCAAATTAACCCTCAATATGGCCCACCGAGTAACCAGTATGGTGCGCCTCACGCTCCTACAAATCACTATGGTCCTCCTGCACCCACGCATCAGTATGGACCACCACCAACGCGATACGGTGTTCCCAACGATCAACAGGGGCATTATTCGAACAAAAATCAGAATTTCAGACCACCTCCTAACTACATACCTCCCACATTCTTCATACCTCCCCCAACCGGAAAATCTCCACCGTATAAATACACTAATGTAAATAAACCTTCAAAGAACAACAAATTTGTGCAAGGAAAATCGAAGCCTTTACGCCCAGCGTTACAACATCAGCATGGACCTCCGATTCCTCTAAACTTCGTAAAAGCATCAGATCCACCGCCTTATCCGTTCGAGCACATGCCCGGGTTCTCCTTTGATTTCAGACCACCGAGCGTAGAACCGGAAGTGTTCAAAAGCTACGCTCCGATACTCACCAATTACGACATCCCCTTACAATTACCACACCTAGACGCGCTTTCCCAAACAAATTTCCGACACAGCAATCAGGAGTCGGTCAACAGCGTGCAACTCATTCCGAGCATTCGTGTTGCAGATTTCATCTCGACAATCGAGCATCCCATTAAGGTAATACAGTCCCCTATTGTCGAAGTACACGCCACCAGTAATGATGTGCCCAAAGTCGAAGAAAATGTTGTTAGCTACGGTGTAGACCAAGTGCAAACGAGCCAACGACCGATAGACACACAAGCGGCCGCCACGGCGCAGAATGCAACCTATTACAATTTAGTGCACGAACCAAACCCCGCCTACGAGCTACAGGAACCTGTGCAATCATTGAACCTGCCGGTTCCTACGGGTCACAGTCAGTATGACGGTTCACTACATACCGTTGATAATACTGCACGTGTGGTACCTACTCCGCAAACGTTCAAACCCTGGAGTTTGGAGAAGCACGAGCCACCTGTTATCTCTTATGATGGAAGAGATTTCAGTCAAGTACATTCTTCCTCAACTGCACATCCACAGTTCAACTTATTTTTACCACAAACCCCATCTACGGGAAAACCGACGCTGTCAGGGTATGCAAACAAGCCCGTCTTAAATTTCGCTGACTGGATACCTAACATATCCGACTTATCGACTGTTATGGTGCCGCCCCCACTCAAGCAACCCTCTTGGGCGACAACCAAGAAGCCGAAGCACGTGCAGATAATTATACCGTATCGTATGAATGACCCGAAGGGAGAGGCGTCCGGTGTACTGCCGATTTACACTCAACCTCCGGCCGCAGATCGAGCACCGGTGTGGAGCCATTTCGCATTGGACCATTCGCCGGAAGCGTCCGGGCAGATATTTGTAACTGCTCAGAGACCTACAGAGTCCGTTTTGAATATTCGCGAATTGGTAACGAGTGGAGATCCGGTGAAGCTACAAAAAAGTATCGACGGTTGGACGGAGCAGGAGTTTTCAAACACTATAGTGAGTGGTTTCAGCAGTACAAGTGGGAAATTGATTCCTTCAAAGAAAATACCATCTGAATATTTAACAACCCACGCATACGGAGTTACACAGAACACAAGTGGAAACTTTACGGAATCCACAAGCACGACAGAGGCAAACAAAGACATTGATACCAATTTGATACTGACCGGCTCATCTACGACTGAAGGAAGCACAAATATAGCGTCAATGGTGCCGGTTCTGTCCACGTTACCGAATTGGGAACAACTGCAATTGTCAATTTCGCCTTTAACCAAAGAAAAGATTTACGTCGTAACGCCACAGCCGTGGAAATTTCTGATACCAAAGGAAATCAACGAGAAACTCTTCCCATTTACTAAATCGCCAAATCTAGGTTTAAGTTCGAAGTTCTCCGTCGTGATTAATGGAGGTGACAAAAACCGGACTAGAATTGATAAGGATGGATTGAAGGTAGTTTACAGCGAATGGCCTCACCTTAGTAAGTAGCTACTAAAACTACACAGATAAATCTCATCCATTATATTGTAGTAAACAAACTGATGACCACGACGACCGATGAACCGAAATCGACCGGTCATCCGTTGTTCGGTCAAATGGACTTGACTTCGGTAACAGACGCTCCAAATTCCACTGTCGTTACGTTAAGCGGACACTCGAAAGTAAGTGTAACAACCACTTTTCTTTTCACATGAAGATTGCAGATTTAAAAGGAATACCTTTATTGATTGTTGTATTGTTTAGTACAATAGTTCCCACGAAATGCTAACCTCATAATGCTTAATTATTTTAGGTTGTTAGCGGCGCTACTACGACTGCCAGTGCCATTGAGAAAAAGCCGACGTAAATCGACTGCCTGACCCACAAATCTGTATGCCATATTTATTTAGGAAGTAATCGTGTACATATTGAAAACTGAGAGTAAATCATGCTCAAATTAAATTATACCTTAGTTAATAATATAGTGTATTAAATACTCCATAGTACAATTTATCGCCTGTAAATTTAGCTTTTAGACGAGTTTTCTTTTTAAATATATATTTGAAAGGACTATTTTTATACAGATCAGCATTATATAAAATACGTAACAAACTAGATTCAACAATTCAATTTGTATTGAAATTATTTATTTTCTCTTTTAAATAAATTTATATTCTGTCATGGTTACTTAAGAGAGTTTCTAAAAAGTTACAATAAAGGTAGGTATAAAATAACTACAACAGTTGGGAAGTCACCCTTTTTTTACAAAATTGGCTTAAGACGTGATGAGTTATCACTGATGTGGGTGCAGCTCCATAATCTCTCCTTGGTGACGTACGGCAGTACCTTGGCCACTTGCATGGATCCCTGCAAAAAAGAAACACCTTATTGTTTTTATAATTGTGGGAATATTTACATAATATATTATTAAATCCGAAAGGTCGCATACAACGCGCATTATCCTGCAGTTGCCAAATTACGCCTCCTAAATTTGGATATAGTCCAGTCAAATTAGCTCTCAATGTAGTATAAACTGGATGTTGTCATTTCACTGAACGAAACAATCAAACGTATTCTATGTAAAAAAAATCCGCTGAATCGGAAAATCATATTCCCCCCGGCCGCACACGCCCGGAACATATTGTCATAAACAAAAAACGTAGAAAAAATGGGAAAATGTCGTGTTTTTTCACATTTGACTGCCAATATCTCGGTAACTATTGCTCTGAGGGAAAAATGAATAGAGACGAACTTGTTTAGAATAAAATTTTCTATAAGATACAATTGCTCCGGAACGCTCATTTTCAACTGTTATTGTTATTTATGGAAAAATGTATAAAAGTAATCTCGAAAATTAACACTTTGTTATTACTAAGTAAAATTCAACCGATCTTTTTGAAAATCCGTATTTAGTAACTTCTTTTGATAACAAAACAATATGACAAACCAGATCACCGTAGGTTTCATACTCATTGATTAATTAAATAAACAAGTAGAAAAAGAGATACTTTGTCTTTCAAACTGGGGGAGTACAAGAGTGTTCTCAATTTTTTTATACATATTATAGCCCTAAAGCAATCTTTTCCAATAATTGTCCCGATGATTCCTGCAAATCGACGGACTGTGCAATTTTTTTTCAAAATCCGAAGAATTTTCTTAGTTAACAAATGGAATAACTCCCGAAATATAACAAAATAATATAACTCTATAATAGGCGAATGTAAAACTCTCGATAAACCGTACATTAAAAAAAAACGTCCAAATCCGATTAACAGTTCACGAGAAATCAGCTTTTGACTTTGAAGCCAGTTTTCGAAACAACCAACAATGATTTTGCAAATCGGGTCGCACCGATCGATTCTTTACAGTTACAGCGTGAACTTTTTTCATGCTTCTATTTCACCAAAATGAATGATTTTTATTAATCCGAGTGCCAAGGGCCGATTATAGAGTTACTTTTCTTGTTAAATCTCGGAAGCTATTCGATTTGTTAGTTAACTAAAAAAATTCCACTGTCCATTGATTTGCAAAAATGATCGGAACAATTATTGGAAAAGATTGTCTTACGGTTCCACTATGTATAAAAAAATTGGGAACGATCTTGTAGTCCCCCAGTTTGAAAGACAAAGTATCTCTTTTTCTACTTGTTTATTTAATTAATCAATGAGTATGAAACCTACGGTGATCTGGTTTGTCATATTGTTTTGTTATCAAAAGAAGTTACTAAATACGGATTTTCAAAAAGATCGGATGAATTTTACTTAGTAATAACAAAGTGTTAATTTTCGAGATTACTTTTTTACATTTTTCCATAAATAACAATAACAGTTGAAAATGAGCGTTCCGGACCAACTGTATCTTATAGAAAACTTTATTCTAAACAAGTTCATTTCTATTCATTTTTTCCCTCGGAGAAATAGTTAACGAGATATTCGAAGTCAAAAACACGACATTTTCCCCTTTTTTCTTCGTTTTTTGGTTATAACAATATGTTCCGGGCGTTTCCGCCCAGGGGGACTAGGATTTTCGGATTCAGCGTATTTTTTTACATAGGATGCGCTTGGTGTCGTTGAGTGAAGTGACAACATCCAGCCCAAACCGTAATTTGACTGGACTAATAGGGAGATTTGTTACCTATGTGGTGATAGGAGATGTGCTGAATTGCGCGTGATGATTTTTCTCGCCGAGCGAGAAAGAGACAATTGCGAGATTTTCATTGTGAAGGCAGCAGAACTTAGATAGCTTGCAGTGAGTGCGTCAATTTATTAGGTGTATAACGGTTGGGTTTGAAAAGGATGAGGTAAGGTTGCATACACTTAGGAGTTTAGAAATCAAATTTTTGAGAATAATTGAAATGTATTTAGCCTTTGAATATAAACCTATTTTTATAATCAAAGATTTAGCGTACACTGATAACTCGTTCACTTACACCTGTACTTTCCTAACAGCAAAGCAACGTGATTTGCGGTACCAGCAATTAAAAGGCAAATATTAGGCCAGATTTATCTGCATTTTATATCACAGCTAATTAATTTAGAAACACTGATCATAGTGATTTAGTGCATATTAGTTAGATAATTATAATAATTAGCCACTACATGGTGGGATTTAAAGCTCATAGGGCAAAGAGGTCGACTAACAGGGTAAGAATTAATCTGATTTCTTAATTGTCGTAATTCTGAAATGTTAATCTATTTATTTATAAATCAGCCCTTGTGGTTGTTGTTGTTGCTGACCCTGGGCTTATCTCTTATCAATCCAGGTGTTAATTATTCGTCCATGATTCATTATAACCATCTGTATTTTAGCATTAGGTCGTTTCTAAGTTAGGTACATATTTATAAATTTTACTTGCCGTAATTATAGCGCAGTAAGGAGAAAAAAAACGTTAGTACTTGCCAGTTGACAGTACGGAGGTAAGGTACAAGGTAAGTTCAAAGTTTTTTAGATTTTATTAAGGAGTCCTATTTCTTTAAAAAATAAAGTCCATCGATCTTAAAATTAATATTAAGTTTATTTATAACAATAATCCATCTTACATCGACTTCATTTTATATTCTGTTCAAAGTTATTATAATAAATATCATTTTCGTTTACTTAACATTAAACTTGGATAGGTAACTTAATTATTACTGTACTACAATACAAGAATATCTGGTGATACACAATCATTCATAGACCACACTTTCCTCAAATGTACAAATAAAAATTTGATTGCTACATATTTTATTATTACAGACCAAATTACTGATCATTGTCCACCAATAGCACCAAAGTTACAATTTCATTCAGTCAAAGCATTGATTAACATATAACGAGGGTCAAAGAAAGATGTCAGCACGATAAAATGCTAAGAAGTATTAAATCACCGTGGTCGCCACAAATAGATGGACAGTAGAAGAGAAGCAACTTTCTTGATAGTTGCGTTGCGTGGAGACGCGTTGGATGTTTGGCATACGATTATTACGCACAATTAAAGAATCGAACACAAAAATCGGGCGAAACTGCAATAACTCGAGACCGATATAGCCAAGTAGACAAGATTGGCGTATCCTACGGCTCCAGAAAGCTTTATAGAGCAGCTGGCGATGCAGATGTTTATTGATTGTGTTTGCGATGTGGAAACGCAACAAGCTTTGAAGATTACCTACGTAAAATGAGAAATTGGAAAAGGCGCTGGCACATGCCCTGCAAAGAAAACATCTTGTATAGTAATGCAAACTATTGCTACAGAAAAACATGACGAGAATCTAGAAGAATTAGTGAAAAGATTAATTGAGCAGCAATGGACAAAACGACGAGAACTGCAATGCTGAGGCTGTGTTAAAAACGGACACATTAGACGAAATTGTCCCGACTTCCGACAGTACAGCGACTAATAACCAGGAAAACTAGAACGGGTCGAAGGGAAGTGCTTCCATCAGTGGACCATCAAGAAGTTCATATTCACAGAGAAGAAGAAGGGATGCTACATGTTACGGTTGTGGATGATGTCACCCTGCCGGAGGGTTGCGAGGAACTGATCATGGCTCACATAAATGAAAGTCTCTGAGAAAATTGCTTGGGAGTGATGGCAGCCATATTATACCAATATAAGATTTTTGATTGGCCATGTGCTAGTAAACGCTAAACAACTAACGCCTGTTTGGTTGATGAAATGAACTCATTCCCGGCCAAGTTAAAGAAGGACAGCCCAGAGCGATGACACTTTGAAGTGCCCAGAGAGACTTGAAGTTATGTTTACAGCCTTGTGCAAGAATTTGACAAAAAGCCCAAAAGAACTAAGGTAAAAGCTTAATTTTCTGCTACCAAGACGGTTTTGCTTCAGAAAAAAGAGCGGCCGAAGCCAATGTGGTAATAAACAGTATAAATACGGGACGTTCTTAACCTATTAAGCAACATCCAAGAAGACTACCATGACTCGACATTACTCTGGAACGGCCACGCGTTGGTGTTGTCAGTGAGGAATCTAAAGGTTTGTTTGAAGCACCATCAGTGGAATATCCTTTGACTCACTGCGTAGCCAAGAATGTGCCATAGAATTCAAGTTCCGGGTTGGGCGCTTAGGAGAAGTCTACCTTTAACGTCCCGAAGTTGGTAAAGGGTGTTTCTTAAAGGAGCATGGGACGATTTCGTTATTATCCCGTAACAAAAGACTGTGATAATCCTAGTTACAAAGATTTTTTGAATGCACTACAGTATTTAAAACGGCCATTACAAATCCATGACGTCACAAAGCTGGCAATTCCGAAGATTGGTGCGGTGACAGACGTTTACTAATCATCTCACAAAATTTGTCGTTATCTCTTGGTCTATGAACGTACCTATATTTTCCTTTGGTAAAAGTTATTTGCAATTGAGTTTTCTTCGTGAGTGCGAATCCTCTAGATGGGGTTGATTGGCCCAGGTGAAAATTCACTTGCAGATCAATTTCTCGCGGAGGATAGATGAAACTAAAGTAAATAAAACACACGAAATGGGACAAGTAAAATCTACTAAAATCGTTAAAAAAATGATAATTAAAATAAAAGTTGCCCTCTCACAACCGAGATTAGCTCTAGGATCTTCATTGATTACAAGGAAAGAAAAACGACCAAAGAAAACTTTCCAAGAGATGTACTTACTTACTTTCTTACTTCTTTTCCAACTTGAATTTTACAATCACACTGGTAGGTATAATAATTTTCAACCTGTATGACAACATCGGAGAATGCGGTCGTGATATTTAAAATATTATGCCACCACCATTCACGGAAATAAATACGGAATACTTTCACACGGTTCAAGGTCTTCTTGGCGGACCGATTTTAGAGCGGTAAGTGGCATCATGGATGACACATCACCCTTTTCGCGTTCTTCAGTCAATAGGTACCATAAATCGTTTTCGTAGTTCACTGAGTTCTATTGTATAATTTTATCTTGGACACCCTGTGTCTTATCTCGAATCATGCCTGTCACTTGTTGAAATGCTTCTATTTTAGCCACGATCATTTGAGCTTCACTCGCTTCGATTTTAGCCTCCATTGATTGTTAACCAGCTTCCAACTTAGCTTCCATGGTTTGTTGACCAGGTGCTATTTCAGCTTCTACGGCATGTTGGTTAGTTCACCTTTCTGGTTACTACTGGCATAAACTTTCACTAATTATTCACTTAAACACAACCCGACACTTGGCACCGGTTTAACGTAAATTTAATTACGTGGTTTTATTTATTTACAACTAACTAACAATAAATTTATAACATCACTTATTATCTATCACTATATAACATAACACAAGCGCATCTATTTGCTTATATAGTAGATAGTAAACGACCATTGTTCTACAATGCTTGAGAATGTTCTAGAATAAACACGTCATTTTTCCTTTGTTCGATATCGTGGAAGACTAACTTTTCATGGATCCTCGATGCCTATCGGGTTTTCTGGAATATTCGATACAATAAGTTTCCCAATAAAAAAAATCTAGCTAGGGAGAGTACATTCTAGTAGAAACTCCGCGAAAAAGGAATACATGAAATTTTTTTGTTGGTTCAACGTCATAATGTGAGCAATACTAGATTGGAAAGCTGCTATTGAATTCGGATTTACAGTGGTGTGTTGTTTGTAGGGGACTTTCATGTAGAAACTGAATGAGCATTTTTTGTAGTTGAACTATTTGGAGGATCTGTAAGTTTTGATTTCATATTCTTTACAAGGAAATTCTGCTAAAGGTAGATAGACTGAAATGGAAGACCTGTGCACAAAGAATTCCAATGTTAGGGTACCGATTAGTGAATACACGTTGTTTATCATAAATTGTATTATAATCTTGAAATTTAGAACAAAAGTTGGTATGTGTTTCAGTTTTGACATAGATATTAACAGACTCATACTTCAACGTTTCAACTTTGTGTAGAGAGTAAACTAATCAACTCAGTTTAAGTTTATGGCAAACACTGTCTGTAACATAAACCATATATTCACGCCACATCGTATACCTATTCATTATGCTGTTGCCTGTTCAAAACAGGTGGATTCAATTTTGAATTCTAGAGCGAACGTGAATACAAGACGTATACGTATATAGGTATAATTAGAAAATTGATGAATAATTACTTTTGGTACGGCTAAATTGCTATATACCTAACCAGGCGATATATTTACGCCAATAATATTTAACGTGACGCCATTCATAATGGCCCATTCGATAGTGGTAAATATTAATCCATGCCGTGCATGTTTAGGTATTATTGATTAATGTTGAATCCAAATAATTAATGCATCTCCGAGACAGCTAATGCGATTGGAAGAGTAATATGTCTTGTTATAAGTACCACGAGACAGAAATTTCGTAACCTAGTTCTTGCGGAGACATGGAATCCAATTTACAATCTACGTGATTTATCAAGAAGTGTGTTCCAGCTAAAACCGGGACCTATTGGAGCAGCGAAATTTGCTTAAATTACCAAATATCAAGCAGTTATCGGGAGAAAAACAATTAGCATCGAGTTATCGAGATATATTTGGATTAAAGTCTAACATATACATATAATTACCATTAACAACAATTTTAAATTATGTTTATGTCTATTAAAAATGGCAACTTTAACGAGTTGTAGTTCTTTTATACGGTTGTTTGATAGTAATTCTTTTAAAGTGCATACAATTATTTTATTACACTCTGTATACATGAGAACATAGTTTAAAGAAATATTCAGCGAAATCAAAACCCTTGGGCGAAAACAAAAGCAATACCAATCCCAATTGCGCGAGCAATTACGGCTCTATATCTGAAAAAAAGCTCGAAAACTTCGGTTATCGACAGAGAAAACGACACAAACTTTATAAACTAAGAAAGTTGCTTTCGCAACAAGAATCGTAATGACCATCACTTATAACAGATTTTGATTAGTCAGAGTCAAAAGCTCTACAATGTGCCTTATGTTTTAGTTTAATAGAGAGAAAACCGTTTACTTGATATTTATGTTCATAAATTATATATGATTTTTTATTTTTCATTTGCCTATTATATGTCAATTATATCTGTCATATGCCCACAAACGGCCTGTCAAATTGATTGACGTCTTTATATTATGTAATAAAAAAGATGCAACTTGATTCGTATGAAGCACTTTAAGGTTGGGCAAACAATAAACATGACATTTGTATATTGAAAATGCATTCTTTGGAACGATGAAAAATAAAATGTTGTATGCACTTCAGGCATTACTTAATATTTAACCCTTTGGCGACTTACAATCCCTCGGGCCGGAGGCTCTCGGGCTCTGTCGCCCTCGGCATAAATATCGCCTTAATGCCCTTGATGCATAAATAACTATTTTATACGTACGTCAAATGTGACATTCCGCTGATCATATTCAAACAGTGAAGTATCGTTTTGTTCCTAGAGGCAGAGAAGCGGAAAACAGGCACAGAAATTTTACTTCTCTGCCTCCTTTCCACTTCTCTACCTCTTTTGACCTGTGTTGACTAGCCGTTTGTATACAAGAAATTCTAGCATATTAATTTAAAAAAATTTAGTGTTTCCCACGGACGAGTGAGATCCACTGACGCGTCGGATTTTCTGTACTCGGCGCCTGTAAAACTTTCGACTTCTGTGTGATTAGGCTAATCAGCCATATTTAATCGTTAACCATTCGGCTTCGCCTCCCCAATCAAATGCATATAAAAACCATATATCAAAACCCACCAGACTTTAAGATAAGTGATACAAAAGTTGCTCATTTTTTTAATCTCTATAACTTTTACATTGAACATTTTCGTCTAAAATTTGCAAAACACCACTTTCCACCCCTTTCAACCCCCGTGATTTCATCCGCGGAAAAATTAGGCTGTTTTAATTATTTTTTCCCAATTTCTATTCATTTCACTTGCCTGTAAAACCCGTTTTCGCCCGGTAACTAATTTTTTTTGGAAAAAAATATATAGCCTGGACTAGTAGGCGGTTTTACAAAAATAAAAAAGAGTAGGGACGTATCCATGAGAGAGGGTAAAGTCTTGCATACGGTATTCGTTTTTGAACTATCAGAGCGTCAAGTACGGGATTACAACAGACAAACTGTCTGGATAACATCTTTATAAATTTTTCTCTGGAAAATTACTCAACAGATATCGTCGAATCTGGCATATCGGACCACTTAGGCCAATCCATCAAGCTGAAAACTAAAAATAAAAATCGACCTAACGTATACGCTGCTTTTTTGCAATGATGAAGGAATGGGATGACGCTATTCTACTAAATAATAACGTTTGTCCTCATTCCAGATTTTCCACCTTTTTTAATGCGGTACAACATTTCTACATGCATAGCTACCCACTCAGAAAGTTGAGTACGCGACGCCAAGATAATGGAATCAAGTGGTTTAACGAAAACCTGGCAAAAATACGGAGTAATTTGCAAATGATTAATAGTTTATATTCAAAATATGGTTCCGACAAATTACTGCAAATGAAACGGACTCTGACTTCCCAATATAAGAAAGAGCTACAAGCGGCTAAAATAAAGGCAAATGACACGTACATCAAAAATTCACAAAATACGTCCAAAGCAGCTTGGGACATAATCAAATCATTTCGACAACAAAAGGTGAACGCAGATACTCAATTAACAGCGACGCTATTTAACTCACACTTCATCAGTGCAGGAAGCAAAGCAACAAATCCGACAACATCCGTGGACCAAATTTGTAACAGAGTCGACTCTTCTGCTATAAGTGAATTCAACTTCAACAATGTGTCTCAGGTGGTAGTGCGCGATGTGCTACATAAATTAAAACTCCAATACTAGGGACATCTTTGGCTTCAATACCAAACTTATTAAAAGAAATATATCGCTTTTCGTGAAACCGCTGACGACCATTGCCAATATGATTATAAACACTAATACTTTTCCGGATCTAATGAAAATAGCATTAGTACTCCCTATATTCAAGAAAGGTCATACAGAGAGCATGGACAATTACAGACCAATTTCGATCCTGCCTGTACTGTCAAAAGTGTTTGAAAAAATACTATGTGACCAAATCACCAAATACTATAGAAACCAACTATCTCTTACATGCCCACCAGTACGGTTTCCGAAAAGGAAAAAGCACTTCAGACGCGATCATCAACCTTATACTACTAAGATTCTAAATAGTTACGAGAAGAGCCAGTACGCAATCGTGTCTTTTGTAGACTTCTCTAAAGCATTCGATTGTGTAGTGCATAACATTATTATTAGAAAGCTGAGATTGATTTATAAATTTAGTGATGCAAATGCAAAGTTAATCTCATCGTACTTAACAAACAGGCTGCAGTGCGTTCGGTTCAACAATGAGACATCTGAACAATTAAAAATAACCAGTGGGGTCCCGCAAGGGTCAATTTTGGTCCCACTGCTATTTTTATTATATATTAACGATTTACCGACCATACTTCCTAGTACCGTCAGCTGTATACTGTATGCAGATGATGTTACGCTAATTTCAGCAGACTCTTCTTATCATGTGGCTTATGACAACGTGGTACACGGATTATTAGCTATTAAAAATTGGTGTGCGGTAAATAAACTCGGACTCAATGAGAACAAAACAATAACACTTACTTTTTCATTAAAATGTGACGCTAATGTGACTGTAAAGTTCACGAAGTTTCTGGGGTGTATGCTGGACTCTCATTTAAACTTTCATGAACATTGCGATTTCGTAAGGGCCAAGTGCAACAAGTCAATTTATGTGTTACGTAGATTAAGTCAAACTGTTTCCCAACAGGTAACAGTGTCCGCATATTATGCTTTAGTACATAGTATCATAAGCTACAGCATATTAGCCTGGGGGTATAGTGCATCGGCCTGCACCATATTCAAACTACAACGTAGAGCAGTTCGCGTAGTAGCTGGTCTAGGATACGGGCAAGACTGTCGGCAAGTCTTCATTAAATTACAAATTTTGACGCTCCCCTCCGTATACATATTACAAGCTTTGTGCTACGCAAGAGATAGCGTTGACAGTCAAATGAAATGTCCAACAGCACACGCACAACATAAGGATAATTTAACTATCCAATACTGCCGGCTGACAACGTCCCAGAACGGATGTGAATACCAAGCGAAGACATTATATAATTCTTTGCCTGTTAGATGCCTCTCCGCAAAACTATTTAAAGACTGTATAAAGAAATATCTTCTGTCAAAGGCCTTTTACACCTTTGAGGAATTCTGTTCGTCGGTAAAAGCGTTAAGTTTATAACTTCTTATGACCTGTGATATAATATAATCGTTTTTGTCTTGTGTTATAGTTATGTAGGAAAGTTAGGTTAAATGACAAGTGTAAATGCAGATACTGCGTAATGGCACATATTAAATATTATTATTATTATTACTATTAAAAATAATAGTTTTTTAGGCATTAAGCGGGAAGCTGTTTGAGCCTTGGTGGACCTCAAGTAAAAGAACGCGGATTAAAGCTAGCCCTGTGGTAGAATCCGTATCTAGAACTACCGAAAAATTATAAGGATGCGAGCGGACTTTTCCGGCTAATGCGCCAGCAGTATCTAGTATCATTTTCATTTTGTTAAAAATGTCCTCTTCGAAAACGAAAGTTTCAAGAGACAAAATAAATCAGTTTCGGTTTGGCCTTATGAAGTAGTAATAAATTAAACAAAATATAGCAAACGAGCTCCTGGGTATGGGTTGGCTTGGCATTACGTATTATATGGCTAAAGCTATGCTCATTCTGAATTTGATGCAATTCGGTTGATAATTAAGGGAAATGTCAAAAGGGCCTTCCTTATTCTTTGCCCTACATTGCCAATACACGAACTTCGATCTACAAATTTGATAAAGAATGCACCTGCAAAATTTCATCGTAATCGGTACATTCGTTTTTGAGGTATCGTGCTAACGGACGGACGGAACTACCGCAAAATTATAAACTCGCTAGGAGCTCGTTAATACTATATTAAAACGCGAGAACGTGAACTTGGTTGAAATCAGAGGGAACAAGTAGTCAGTTCAATGACCTAACTACCTATTGCCTAAGAAGAGGAAATCATACAATAAACAGCCAGAAAACGTCAACAGTATTCTTTCCGGAGACCCAGATTTCATTCTATGTCGTCTATATCGAGTTAAGGCACCGTCACTTTGAGAAAGACCGTATTGTTGCCATAGGGAAACCATCGATCCCAGAAAACACTATAACGCGTAATTTAATGTGATGTAATTGATTTTTTGATTTGTATAAAAAATAACGATCGGTTCTCTTTTGACAAAAAAAGGTTTTTTTAATAGTACATTAAGAGACAAGTGTATAATCAAGTCTTTAAAGGACGCGACGCGTAGGGGACCGCACAACATGTTGCGTGTGCAGCACGGACACGAACTCGAGGGGCGACCGCCTTCTGGAGTATTTGCAAAAAACTGATTTGAATGTTGTAAATCAGGGAGCAGCTCCTAACTTCGTCGCAGCTCGGAGGTAGGAGGTTATCGATGTGACGTTGGGCTCTTTTTCAATAGCTCGCGAGTTAGAGGGTGTTTGATGAGCCGTCGCTTTTGGACCACGGGCACATTCTTTTCCAACTAAACCTGACATCTAACTGCGGTCCCTGTCCCTGTAGGTTTCGGAATCCCCCATCCACTAACTGGGACTGCCCACTACCATTTTTTTCCCAAAATTGTACTTTTCTTAATTAATTGCATTTCAACTTTGTTACCATTCGTAGAAAGAGTGCAGTCTTCTTCTCTCAATGGCAATTGTTCATTCTATCCTCAAGTCATAGATGCTATCTCGATTATCAGTATTTGCCTTTGTGGTTTACGACGACTAATATGCAGATCCAGCCAACACTAGAATGTCTTTATTGATGTGTTGTTGCTGCAGACCGAATCGGTAAGTTATTTCGTTTACTCGCATGTCCCAATTTTGAGTGGCTTACTAGCATCGCCGACATATAAATGTCAACAAAAGTGATAGTGATTCGACATGATCTGATTACACACTTCACTGATTTTGTCTAGAAACCACGGATTAAAATAGTATTTTGTCAGGGGCCAAAGCAAACCATTCATCACACTGAGGCGTTGCAAATGGGAAAGGATAAAATCTGTAAAATTCAGGTTTCCATATAGCGAGAGCATAGATTACTCGTAAAGGCTTTATTAACTTTAAATCTAAGTAGAGTATTCCAATTCAACCGATGTACATTCTGTGTAATTTATCTAATCTGAAATCCTGTTCTATTGATGATTAAACAATGAGTTTATTAATGGCGCATCTAAAGTTAGTAGCTTACACAGACTAATCAAATCCATAATTAATTAGCGCGACTGAATTATGTCTCACTATCCGTGCAATCTAAATCTGAACGGAATAAGAGAAAAAGGGCTCATCATGGAATAAATAAAAAAAGTTTCCAAACTATTTAGTGAGTGTGTATTCACCGTGACGGCTTTATAAATTAGCTATGAAAAAGGACTCACCAAAAACTTCTTCTTTCTTCCCGGCTCCTGTCGAAAGTAAACAAGCGAATCCTGCGGGATACTAATATTCGAGCCGGCCTCATTATGCGATCCCAAACTTTCGTATTGGCTCCTTTGGCAATCTATGTCTAGCCTTAACGTGTTTGTCGAGTATTCGGCGCTCAGCATTATCCACGTCCAGGCTGAAAACGAAAGATAACAACAATGACAGCACGAGAAAAACGAAATTTAAATAAAGAAATATGACAAAAAAAGATTTTGTACACTAAATCTAGAAAATATATGGAATGAATAATGCTTCCGCCTGTTATGACAAGGGTGAATTTTTATGATGACAGGAAACGAAAGCTCTAGGGATAATACATTTAAATACTTTTACGACATGTAGATAAATTGTAAAAATAACTCTTTTCGGTCGGATTACGAAATATATGAATAAATTTCGAGATTATAACCGAACTGTTTGTCTTTGTCATTGCTTTTTATATACGAGCGGTCAGAGGGTATGAGCCCTTCTTAGGCGGTTCATTTTAATCTAATTCTTGAAGCAAGCGCAGAATGAGCTTTGAGAAAAAGGCAAATGTCACTTAGTTTCTCTGATTCGCTCTCATCTTGAGGTTGACGTTATAACAAAAATAGACAGATCGTTTGTACCTGCATATTACGTAAAAGTGCAGCATCTTGCTGCCCAACACCAATTTACAGCAAAGTAGAAACATCTAGAAATAGTAAACAAAGTTATATATCTAGGATGCCATTTGAACAAGGAAAGAGACCACTTACAGAAGTTTAAATGTCGAAAAGGCGAGAACCGCTTCATAATGTAACGTGATTTATAAATTCGGGTTCGATTTATATCAATATTTATTAAACAAAACTAAACACTACAAAAACCGTACAATTTATATCGACTATTTATATCACACACTTCGCAATTTATATCAGATTTTCGCGCTCAATGTTTCGTCCGTACTCGATCTCGTTCGATAGTAAAACTGCCGCGATGTTCGGTCCGCAACCATTTATACACGCAAGCAATGTAAGTCCAGAACATTCACGCAATTACCAGATACGTGCAAACATTCCCACTATCGCGCGCCTAGAAAATTCCAGAGCGCCAAAGGCGACGTCATATCTGGAGCGTTTCCGTTACAATAAAACATTTTGTGTAACATGCACCTGAATATTGATAATACGAATACGAAGATGCTATGTATTTTCCACCCTCTTATATGGGGTGGAGGTCTGTACCTCTGTATCGAGTTTTTATAAATTTATGTTACATTTGTATTATTATAAATACACGAACATCAAATATTTCAATTGATCGTAACTAAGCACTACAAGAAAATATGGCATTAAACTTCCAATCAGTAAATGTAATACCCCTCCGCCGCCGGTGCCGAGATATTTAAGATGAAGACTTTACTCCGCACGAAAAGCGGTAGTGGATGGAAGTAGTACAATTCCGTGAAGGGTTGATGAGTCTAAAAGTAGAAGGGTTTTATGAGGTACATTAGCCGCTGAGAGATCAGAAGGTACAAGGTGGCTCTGATTTATCAAAAGAATGCTCTGAAATGGACCCATTTCACTATGGCCTAAATGTTTGTACCTTTTGTTACCAGGGAAAAGGGCAATTTCTAGAATTGAAAACTGTTGAATAATTTAGGGGAAATTTAAAGAATATGGTTTGAAGACTTGAAGAAGTGAATTTGACAAGTTTTATTAATTTAAACAATTTAAGAATTGGAAGAATCTCAAAAATTCGAGGAATTTGAGGAATCTGAACATCCGAAGAGTCTGATGGATTGTTTAAGTTGGAGAATCTGAAAGAACTCAAAAATTAAAAACATCCGTATCTGAGAAAAAACGAAAGAGTGCGAAAAATCTGTACAATGTAAAAAATGCAGACGATTCGAACAATTTGTAACTGAAGAACTAGAAAGATCCAAAGTAATAAAAGATTCTGAAGAATGCAAGGAAACTGAAGTTTCGTAAAATTGCTGAACTGGAAGAATTTGGTGAGCCGAAAACTATTTAAATAAGTCGAAAAATCAACTAAAGGCTTCTAGAAGACCCGAAAAATTTGAAAAAACGGAAAAATCCGGCGAATCATTAGGATGAAGAAGTTGAGAACTCGAAAGAATTCGAAGACTAAAAGATCACATCCAGCTGCAAAATCTGATTAATTCGAAGAATCAAGTGATGAACGAAAAACAATTTAAGAATCAGAGGTATGGCTATGGAGGAATGCACAATTGGAAAGCTTTAAAATGTATACGAAACATGAAACAGAAAGGATTTGAAATAACGAAACGAATCCGATCCTGAAAAACTTAAAACCCTTCAGTATTGACTCGTTTTTTTTGGACAATAAATAATCCAGATAGATTTTGATTTATATCCGTTTTCGGGGGACCACAATTTTGCGCCATACACGGACTGGTTGAATTTACCTGAATACAACATTTGTTTTCAAGATAACATGAAAAAGCGCTTCCCAAAGGAAACGTTTTTGTTGTATTTAGACTAAAATGTATTTAACAATTTTAAGTATATCTTAGATTCGGCATATCAGATCCTATATAACACCAGCAACTCGAAAGTCTGAAACGTATGATACACTAACGCGTAAATTTGAATATCTTGCAACAACGCAAACCTTATGTTTAACCTGTTTTAAATTTGAGATTAATGCGTTTTTTCATGCACAATTATGTAAAAAATATTTTTTGGGAATACAAAGGTTTCGTCTTGTGGCGTCCCATGAGAATGCCTGAAAACCTACACCACTTTTTCACTTAATTTATTGTCTAAATGAGACGTAATAAATTCAATCAATACTTAATTAATAATACAGATATTGTTAATCAGATCACCAGAGGTTGCATTGTATGAAGTTTGTTGTATCCGATTTAACGTGGTTTCAAGCTGTATCAGTACCGAAATTTAATGAAATAATGATTACCTACTCTATAACAAAGTTTAATATGCCATGCACGCATCCGCATCCCCAATTTGATAGTCACGATATTTTTCTTTCTGTGTGTTTAATTTTATTTACAAAGTGGTAGGTAGGTAGCCCTTTGAGCTTCAGATTTGTATATTATTTTTTATTATTATTAATTATTGTATTGTATATTTGCTCATAGTGAACTTATCTTTTTGGACCTTTGATGTTTCAGTAGTTCCATTTTATTTACCTACAGGCACGAGATTGGCTTAAATCCACCTTGTATTTGGAAATGTTGCTTTGCTATTTAATACTCGAGCAGGACGCAGCTAAACCACTGTTAATCTTTATTACGGTGGCGATTTTTTAATTTTCCGCATTATTTTTCCAATTGATTTGTTGTTTTATCCACCGAGTACGAATGCCTAATGTTTTTTACCCGCAAACAATCTTTTTTACAATAAAGTCATCACAATCATTCTAGCGGTCCTGTGTGCAATGGTGTTCGGTCACTACACCCCCCACACAAGACCTACCCCACTAGGTAAATCAAAACAAATCAAAATTGAAAGTTAGAATTTTATAAATTCTCCTCGTACACACCCGGCATAAGAAAAATCCTAATATTGATCTAAAGTCTTTTCAATTTGAGAGACTCAAGGGCCTCAATCAACTCCAAAGAATTTATTACATCTGAAATAAATTTTGGGTACTAATAAAAGAAACTGGTATGAAAATTCTATCAGGGTTGCACAATGGATTCGCATAAACATTAGACAATGACAAAAATTTATTCCAAAACACAGTGGAATTAATATTAAAACACAATCCCTCCATGAAAGAAAAGATTACAACGCTTGTTTGGACATATTATCCCGCACTTAGACGGTCGACATTTAAAGTAGGGAATCGCTTACAGTTTTTCTGAATAGTCCAAATAATCCGGTCGTACAAGGTTTCAGAAGCACTTAACTCACACACTGGAACTCCACAAACCAAACCGACTTCATGAATAAGCTAGATGACAACATTTTCGGTAGCTGTTTGGACGGTAGAAACTTTTAACTTTTAATAAGAAAGGAATCTCAATAAAAAGCCTCAATGTACTACAATGCTATATCCTTCTTCAACTCAGCAAAACTGTTTTCGTAAACGGACAACACGTGCTAAAACTACTTACACAACTTTGGGTGAACTTGCTTCTGCACAGATCGATTATAAAAAATGACGAACTGCGTTTTCAACAAACAAACCGGGCTGACTGCCTGTAATTTAGCGTAAACAAATGTACACTCTTTTCAACCGTCGCGAAAACTAGCAGCAGCCTCGTTTTTATGTTGCTTGGTGGGTGGGTTGTTGGAAGAAGACGGCCGGGACAGTAAAATTTTTTTTTTGGCACACGAGTTTTTTACATAAACTAAAATGGGTAACAATTAAATGTAGCTAGGATACGTCATAGGATAATTCATACCTAAACCAGGCGCTGGTGTCGAATAATTAACAATTATTTTGTCCAAAACCATAAGGCTTTAGAGTGAGTAAATTTTCTCTTAATTGTGCTTAAAGTTGCAATATAAAATGCGAAATAAAATACCAATTTCCCTTTCCTCTCACTTAACCAGCGCCTGCTTTCCCGACGACGAAACGAGTTTATAATTCCGGGCAATACCCGAGTATTTTTAAACTTTTACATTTTAAAAACAATAAATTGAAGTTTCTGCTACAGTTGATTTCAGTATTTACTTCGATAGGACGCGTCCGGCGTCCCCACTTGTACAATATGAAAGGCGCAATTGTTCGACACATATTACCTCTTAACAGTAACAAAACACGTGCGCTAATTAATTTTCACCTGATAAAACTCCTTATCGCATTTAAAGATGTAATTTCACGTTTTACAATTACGAGACACAAAGTTACTCGCCTTAGGGTCTCTTACTTGTTAAATTTAGCTGACACTTTAAAACATTATTTTGGATAAGCCCATGTTATAATTGTGACGGTGCTAAATAAATTTGTACCTCCCACGGCACTGGTTGTACCTCATTGTTTAAATCCGAAAATTAAATTTTGACGCTCGGGTTTGATTGCACGTGTATAAATACGAATTCCAAAATAAATAATTGGATATATTAACAAACTAAAGTCGATCCAATTCCATTCCCTTTTACATTATTTTCTGATTTAGAATATTGACTTGTTTCCCATAAATACAGAAAATGCAACTCCTCTATCGTGGCCACGTTTTAGACCTAATTTCCTTTATCTAAATTTTTTACGCTATACACTCCGAGAATTTTTTACACACTATATTTATACACACCCGATAGTTACACAAAATTTGAATTCACGCCCTTGAAGAAGGCCTCTTCCAAGAAAAATTGAAAACTGAATCGCTTTTGGGATGATCAGTTGCACCCTTGAGACCCACTCTGGTACAAAATTGCCTCTCGTTGTGTCGAAATTACTGTACGAGTATAATGTCTTTTTACGTATCTTGACCGTATTTATAACTCAAATTCACAAAGAATAGCTCGGGTTCGCGATTGAGGTTGGTCGATCGTAAAAATTGAAGGGAGAACTCTCAAGCTATTGGGATCGAAGTAGAGGGGCTCTTAATAAAATTGGTGATCTGTAATTTTACGAGTTACTGGTTTCCTTGTGAGTCATGACCGATTAATGGCTTGGGAAAGTTACTGGCGACAGTCTGACGGGCGGTAATACTATCTCAATGTATATTACGTTCCCAAAACAGCCTAGTCAGCATTCCTCATGACGATATTATGCCGGTCCGCGTGAAGCGCTAAACTGACGACATTAAACGGCCGCGTGTTCTTGATGCACGGCCGTCATACGCATTTGATTAGGGTAAGGGAACGAATCCGCTTCGATCATGATTAAAAATGGCCGCCTTACCTAATTAGCACCATTTTGGTCGTGCGACAAAATTTAAAAAGAGAAGTAGGGATTAGTCGAGAAGGAACAGAATTTGGTTGACGAGAACGTCATGTAAGGGGTACGGTATAAAACTTTATCGGCCCCTCAGTGTCATCAGACAGTGCAAGCGAAAGTTATACGTAAAAACAGAAACCGTTCCAAAAAATTCATTAGCGTTCAAGGAATAAATTAATTATACATGTCCTTTGAACATCTGCCAGAAAGAATTTTGCGAAAGTCAAAGTGAAACCGGGGTGTGAGATGTTGAACTCTCGAAAAATTACGAGACCAAGTTTGCGATTATGTTAACTAATTTAAATTCTTTCCCTTTCGAAAGTTCAGGTTGCCCGGAACAATCTAAATCAGTTCCAGTTTGATGTAGGTCGTAAAAAATTGTATTGTAAAAGTGAAAGGTAATTGACGGCAGACAGTAAACGTAGACGATTCCATGCCCGATCAGTTTTCAGCTTCAACAATCACAAAAACGTCCATGTTAGTCCTCCCGACAGTTCGCGTTCCGTTATCTGTTATCTATTCCGAAGGTACTACCCGCTATGAGAAGCGCAAAAATTTACCTTAGGTTTCCAGAGGGCGCTATATGTATAAGGTACTGTAATTTTTCTTGATTTGTATAAAAGTAACGATCGGTTCTCTTTAAGAAATTGCGTAAAATATTTTAGTGAAATTTGAAATAACAATTCTCAGCCGGTATCGATCTTTGTACCTTGGCACTAATTTAGAAAGGGTTTAGTAATGTAAAAGAAACGTGGCTGGGGTTGTTTTCATGTGTTCATAGTAAACATAATAAATATTTAAATAAGTAAACAATGTAAAATAAAGTGGAATTTGAATCAATTTTACTTAGTTATTTATTTAATCTTTCATGGTATTTTGTAGTTATTTAAAGAAAATTGAATTGGGCAGTTGCAGTAGAAACTATTATACAGCTAGACGTCTTTGAAAAATTAATTTTTTTAAATTAGCACGATTAAGGGGTGGTCCAGTCAAGCAATTATTGCAACAAACAGTTACATTATGCCTTTCCAAAGCCTTCCTAACCAAAGCAATGCAATTACGAATTATGTGAGCAAATTTCCTATGTGTTGCAATATACAACTAGCATACCAATTATGCTTTCCCCATTCATACTTTTCTATTTCATTTCTCTTTTGTGAAGCAACTCCCGCGAGCGGTACAGATAGGAAGTATTATGTCATTGGAAAATTTCACATCCAGAAATAGATTCGTTTTTTCCTCTCTTCGAAGTTTTCGATAATTTCCGCTCGATTCTAAATCAGCAATTCAATTTCCTGGTCATTCAAAAACACATTTACGTTTGTCTCGATTCGAATGATGGATTTTAATGGAAATGTAGCGAGATACAAAGAGACAAAAGTCGACTTACCTGCCAATGGAGATTTTCGATGGTGTACGGGCAAGCTCCAGTCGCTTTGGTGCAATTTCGTAGAGGAATTAATTCTATACTTTAAGCTGAGCAGTCCAGTTCTGGAGTTCGTGGAGAGCTGAAACCATGGGGTTAACCTCCCGGGGGAATTGATCGATATAAGGGTTCCTAAATTATTTTTCTGTTGTCGATATAAAAATATGACGGTGAAACCAGATGCTTTCGACATCGCATTCGTGACTGCCGTTGAGTTTGCTAACGGAACGTTGCCGTAGGGCAAACGAAACTTATAGGCTGGATAGTTATTTATTGGACCTTCAACTAAGGACACTCCTGGATCTTTTGCCGTTACGTTAATTAACTTCAGTATATCAACCTCACCTGAAACAAAGAAACCAAGCGTGAAATTTAATCCAATACTTTCGAGCGTGCTTTAGGGCGAGGTAGGTACATTATAAGAAGAGGGCGAACGTAATTTTTGCATCAATATTTCGACAGCAGACTAAAAAAAGGGATAAACGGTTCAGTTGAAAGCTTTTCAAGGGTCTTTCCATTTTCTGCATACTATATATGTCAACTTCACGAAACGAGCGAAATTTATCATGTCAAGTGTACGCGCGCGAAAAAAAAATGTAATTTCTTTTGTTGGGAATTTATGAATGTAAATTAGAGGAAGGTCGATTGAACTTTATTTATTCGAATCTGAAATTGAAAGTTTAAACGCTACATGAAAAGTTGTGGCAGGAAACTTGAGGCATTCATTTCAAAAGTTGTGGGTTGGATTGTATGGAAAATATAGTGCGCTTGCCGCTTTAATGTAATTTTAAATTGAGTGAAAGTAATTTGCAGGGGAAGGAAAGAATGTTTCGCGTTTCTGCAAGGCCAGAGACTATAATTAAATATAAAATGTGATATATGCCATAGTTAATAAATAAAAATAAAGTCTCTGCAAACACAGGTGATAACGGCTAGTCCCAGCATCTACCGTACACATCATCTTTATCTTAAGACAACAAATTTATTCCACATAATATTTGATCTCACACTAATCTCCCATTGTAGCGATTATAACATCCTTCTAGGTTTTGTTTTGAACCTATTACAAGATTTCGAAAGAGAAAGTGAGAAAGAAAAGTAGGTAACAGGGAGGGGAGGGGGGGTAAATGAGATACAGCAATTCAAAATTTTAAAGTCAATGCTTCAATAGGATTAGGTAGTTCAAAAATCGCAAGCTTTTCAGTTTATAAATTGTAGTAGACTGCTGCCCCGCCATCTTGGAATATTGCGGAAAACAGCATCTTTGGAATTATAAGATATTTTAATAAAATTTCTCTTTTTTTGCTCTTCGAGTTCACAACTGAAACGCGTACCGTTCACCGAATATTTCAATAGAAAATGAAGCATTACAATATAGCTAGGTCTTTATACCATCTTTGTTATTTACATATTGTATAGTAAGTATGATATTTTGTGGTAGATACTTTGTTTTCCAAAATTAGGAGAGTTGAGCATAATGTATATGACCGACTGTGTGGCTCAGTGGTAGAGCGTTTGGCCACATAGCTGGGAGGTCGGGTGTTCGAACCTGGATTGAGGTGAATTTTTCATATGTGGCAGAGATGGGAATTTCCTTAGATCAGTTTCGATCATTCTGCCGGCTACTCCGAATTAGGTTTTCCTGAAGTTTTCATAATTCGTAAGGTAAATACCGGAGTATATAGAACAACTTAAGACCTTCTGGAGGGTCACCTCTGAAAAGTATTATGCGTTCACCGATTTCGTTCAAATTTTCATGATCTTCCTTTTTTAACTAACCCTTTCGAGGAATGTTAAATGCGAATATCTCAAGAATGGATTGTTTAGTAAAGAGGGTACTCAGAAAAAGAAAATGAAGCACATAGTCATAAGACTTATCCGCCATGAGATCCGTCATATCCTCTATTTCTAAGCCTTAAAGTCCTACCCTTAGGATCAATGTTTGTTTACAAAGTGTTAAAACTTTTTTATGCATTTAGTGGGAATTTACCCGACATCGATGTACATAATTATCGAAGAAAGTTACGTAGTAAATCTCAATTTGTTGTTCCTAAGCCTAACCTAACTCATTTTACCAAAACATTTCACTTTTTAGCACCAAGAATTTTCAATAAAATTCCTATCATAAAGTGCTTCAAATCCAAACCGGCTTTTCTTTCACGGATAATGCGATGGCTTCTATCGTTTCCAGATGTTGAATTTTTAATTGAAGTACGGGAGTAGGTAGCTAGTAAACCTACGCGTATAAGCCAAATTATCCACTTCTACAATATGGTATATTTAGAAATGTAACTTACTTATAAATAATTCTTAATTCTAGTTACTTTGGTATATATTGTGATACACCAAAAATTATGTTTTGTTCAATGGTATGGTTTTATTCTGACCGCAGACTTATTATTTTCATTTTTAGTTTAAGTGCGCGATGGTGTCCTCTACACAGGCTTGCCTTAGAGGCCCTAAGTCTCTAGTATAGCAAAAAAAAATTTATTAGTTACTTTGTCAACCTCTTCATTACTGTTAATTTTATTTGGTGTTAATTCAGCTACTCTGCTGCTGTACTTGAGCAAAAATAAAAAAATTCTTATTCTTATTCTTGTGAAGGACCAAAACTACGAATTCGAGTATCTATTCATTTTCAGTTAATTAAAGGTACAGAACCGTACCGCTTTATTTTACCCACCCCAAAAAATTTGTGATGGGGTACAACAAACGGTAATTTCCAATCACAGTTCGAGTATTTTTGGACATGCAGAGAAGAGTTTAAAAAAAAATTCCATATATTTTTCATATTATTAATGACGATTTTAACATCTGGTCACAATGTACCTATCTGAAAAGAGCAATAAATTCAACTTCTGGGGTCTCCGAACAAACCATAAATTACCGCATCCAAAAAGCACAAGATAAATATGATTAAAACTGTACAGTTGTAGTTACGGAACGGACAGAGAGGCAGATAGATTGCTGCAAACTAAAAGTCTGTGATATAATCTCAAAATTTAAGAACCCAAATAATAATCTAGGCATCTTTACGATTCAAAAAATTTTTCGATTTAAAAGCCTGTTAGCCTTTTTAGACTATCAACGCTATTAAGGCGTTAAGAGTAAAAACGCCATTAAATGCTGTGGGAACTTTCAAAAGTCTCTTTCACCTTCTAAAGTGTTTTTGAACCCTTTAAGAGTATTTAGAAGACGCGATTTTACATTTCATATCCTCTTTAATTTTATTTTTTTTAGTTTAGACACCTTCAAGAATTTTTTTACATAGCAAAACTATTAATTTTATGCGAAGATGTTCAAAGTAAAAGCTGTAGCGAACAACTTTTGCACCTACACTTTTTTCACTTAAATTCAAATTTTCTGAGAACGGAAAAAAAGTGCTATTTTTATTTTTGCGAAAAAAGATCTGAAATTTGGAAGAAACAACACAGACAGAAAAGAAGAAGATTTCTTTGTGCTCTTAAAGTTTAGCCATTTCCGAGATATTCACGGTTTTTGAAGAAAGCATCTCGGTTTCCGAGGAATGAAAAATCAATTTTTTTTAAATCCTACAGAGCTGTCCACCGGAGTAGCGAAACTTTCGTAAAGATTTATACTTTAATAATCAAAAATATCTTTCCGATAAAAAAATTTCCGCTAAAAACTCAAAAAACAGTTTTCCGATATACACTTTTTTTTAAAATTCTTTTCATTTCACCTGCATGAAAACCCCGGCTTGGAACGGGAACTAGTTTTTTAGAGCTGAACTATTTAGGTTAGCGTTATACAATTGGGAATTTTTCTTGGGGTTTTGTTGGTAACTTTTATTCCAGTGGTATACTCTTTAGAATTTTTATTTTCTAGACTATATCGAAATTTTCCTTTATTTCCTTTATATAAATCTTTCTGTTATCACTCGTTGTCTATTTTGTCTAGGCTCTTTTAATCCCTTACTATCTCATATTATAATGTCATGCGCATTTTTCATTCACTCCCTTTCTACGTTCGGTATCGGATCTTTGGTTTTCTTTGTAGTGTGCTCTATCGTGTGTTTGTTGTACCGATTTTTCCGCTTTTTGATACTTCCGCCTAGTGCCCGTTACTTTTTCATTTTTTCCCAAACGATGTCCTTGATTACGTTATCGCACACCGATTGGATTTTCCTGAAGGCCTCCAGTACATCCTAAGTACTTTTTGTGGCCGTTGTCACGTTTCGTATTGTTATTTTTTTAATTTTTTATGTAACGAAGCGTCCGGCGTTTCTAAGTGGATTTTGCCGTTTACGAGGACCACCCTGTGCAGTAACGATTGGTTCGAGCTTCGTTTCGTAGAAAACCGTAATTTCGAGAAGTTTCCGCGATGCTATGGAGACAAGGAGATACCGTAATTAATTAGTCCGCCTACACCCGATGTTGGAATTTTGGAATTATTTTTGTAACCACCGAAAGGTCTTGTTCCGGAGAAGATGAAGGACAATTAATATTTTTTGGTTTATAAGCTGTTTTAGTTTTCCATAATAAGTAAAAGCAAGGATAGATCAAGTTTCGAAGATGTTTTGCCCGCTGTCAGTTAGCGTCGTGCCTGCAAAAATTAGATAACCGCCACCTGCTCTGAGCTGGAAAACTTGCAATTAACATACAGTTAATTAATGTAATGAGTTCATGAGCTTCCGTTGTGTCTTTTGGGTATGTATAATTAGCATGCACTAATTAAATGGATTACAGTAAAGAAGCGCCGATTGAGACGATTGTGGTATCAAACTTTGCGCGCTTAATTAAGGAATCGATTCCCAGATGTTCGGGAATTTTAAGACGAACAGGAGCCGAGTAATTAATTAAAAATGGAATTGATTGGTTTCGATTTCGTATTGAATACGCGACGGTTTGAATTTTCCGTGTTCCACTTCTACCAAATTGGGTTTCCTTTATAAGCCAAACGCTCAATTTTAGAAGGATCTTTGCATCTTTTACGTTTCACTTACCGTAAGCGATCATTATTTTTTTTTGCGTCCCTGTTTATAAATTTCCGAAGGTAAGCTGTTTTAGTGATTATATATAGGGCGGAATTGTGTTTATCCGTTTTCCCGAATTTGACTAATTACTTTTCTTCCGCTAGGGAATTTGCCGGTAGGTCATATTTTGTTTTAGCGTTCCAGACATTACCGCCGCCATTTTCTGGACCTGACCGCCGAATACCTGGAATGATCATCTCCGATTAAGACTACTTCCTAGGCTACCGAATTACCGCCGACATCGTCCAGGCGCGAGATTATCGTCTGGTGGCGCCCGAGTCCGTCCGTCCGTTCGTTCCCTGTACCGCCGGTTTGCCGTTTTGCCGCCGACTACCGCTTGAGGAATTACAATATACTTTCACCGGCTATGTGCGAGCAACCACAGTTAGTCGGAATTGATAAAAATTGGTAGAGAGTACCTTTTTAACAACAAACAATTGCGGAAGGAGCCTGAAGTTGTCCATAATCTCGGCCCATGGAAGATGCGATAGATGACCCTTTCCATCTCGGGTAGTTGATACGGAAAGGGCAAAATGGAACTGTCGTTTATTTTGTGTATAAACGGAGGTATATCTAAAACTCTGCAAGGGTTCATGGTCAGCACGCGGGTGGCTGCTGTCGTGACTCAAAGATTCTAAATAAAATAGCTTTCACACGCTCTATAAATAAAATAACGTAAAACCTTACAACTGTATTGTATATTATACTAAGATGATGAATGATTTTGAGTGTACATTAAACAAGTTAAATAGTAATCGTAAACGATTTACATAAAGCGCATTTCCACTTGCATTCATTTCCCATTTGTAAGATGCAACTTCTGTTAAAATCGTAAAAATCCGCCCACAAATATGAAAGATAGCGTTGCACATGGGCAATCCATTGTTGACGTGCTACTTCAATTTCAGTTTATGAGAAGAATTTCATTTCAATGCTTTTGTAATTAAGAAAGTTGGAACTGCGCATGCGCAAACCTAAATTTTAAAACTAATGTTAGATTTTCCTTTGTTCCAAGCGCCTAAGTATCACATTTCACTTAAATAGTTCCATAGATAAAATAGTTGGCATGCGCGAAATAAAATTTTGAAACTGGCGTTTGATTTTCCTTTATCCCAAGTGCCTATGTATCCAATTTCGTTTAAATTCTTCCATAAATAAAAAACTTGGCACTGCGCATGCGCAAAACCAAATTTTGAAATTGGCGTTTGATTTTCCTTTATCCCAAGTGCCTGTTGGAGATCACAGTTTAGAACTCCTTTTATCTATAGGTTGGCTTTGAATAATAGAAAAATATAATGTCAGATTGAGTTTAGTAAATAAATAAAAATACGATTTATTTCCATTTTGCTGTGTTATGCTGCGCTATATTCAATAGGTTATGGGCTATCGCGTGTGAATTGGTGCGAAACGAAAGAGTTTAGTTGGACCAATTGTGCAATTTCGGAAATAAATTTCAACATAAATCGAAATGGTTGATGAGGAAAAGTTTGTATTCAAACAATTTGAGGGTCGTGAGTTCGACAATTGGTATTTTCGTTTGAAAATTACTTTAGAAGAAAAGGGCGTCGCACGATGGCTGGAAGACGATGCTATGGAGGCGAGCAAGGTGACCGGTGAAAAGGTTGAAATCATTCTAAAGGAAGACAGAATCTGCAAGACCCACATCACTAGACGTGTTGCGGATTCGCATTTAGAATATTTGAAAGATAGACCGACGGCATTTTCGATGATCCAATCGTTAAAAACAATTTTTGAACGGGCAAGTGTGGCAACTGAAATTGGTGTCAGAAAGCGCATGTTAACAATGCGTTGTGCAGAATCTGATAAATTAATCACACATTTCTTAGCATTCGACAAATTAGTGCGTGAATTGAAGGCGTGTGGTGCTGAAACAAACGATCGAATGCTTGTAGTATCGCTCATGATTACGTTACCTAAGCGATACGACATGGTGGTTACGGCATTGGAAACGATCGAGCCTGCAAAATTGACGATGGAATTGGTGCGTTCGCGTCTGCTTGACCATGAAAGTAAAACATCAAACCATGTGGATGCGTCTTCGGACAATGTTGCCATGTATGGCGATGGTGGTACGATGAAATTCAAATGTTACTTTTGCAAAAAGCGAGGTCATCGTAAAAATGAATGTCCAAAGTTAAAACAAAGAAATTCGTACAATGGATCATCAAACAGCAACAATAACGTGAAATCAAATCATCGATATCGTAAAGAAAATGCGAGTTGCGCATCAAACAAGGATGAGAATGATATTGGGTTTATTGCTGATGCTGGTAGTTTTGCGCTTGAGTGTGAATTGCAAACAATAAATTTCATTATTGACTCTGGGGCGACAGAACATATGGCAAATGATGAGTCTTTATTCACTGAGCTATGGGATTTGGCTGATCCGATTGTAATTGGTATTGCGAAGAATGGTGCATCGATCACAGCGAATAAATGTGGTACGATTTTGGGAACCATTTTCGTCAATGATGTCAAGCGTCAGTGTATGTTCACGAATGTATTATTTATTGAAAATCTCAAGTACAACTTACTTTCTGTGAGTCGTTTGGAAAACGCTGGTTTTGAAGTGATTTTTGGTGATGGTGTGGTTCACATCACAAGGAATAATTTAGAAATGGCTATCGGCAGGCGCAGTGGCAAACTATATACTTTGCAGTTCAGGCTTAGGCAACATAAGGTAGCAAATATAACGGAATCATCCATCAAAAGTAATATTTCGAAAGGATCGAAATCAACAAACGCGAATTCGAAACAAAGTGTTCGTTTGTGGCATCGTCGGTTGGCACATTTAAACTACGCAGATGTTAGGCGTTTATCAACTTTAGTTGAAGGGATGGGTGCTATGAATAATGATGCTGATGCTGTTTGCGAGTCGTGTGTTTTTGGAAAACAATCTCGAAAACCATTCAACAGTTCGGGAGAAGCGCGATCAAGTCGTTTATTGGAGCTTATTCACAGCGATGTATGTGGACCAGTGACACCTGTCACATGGGATGAACAACGGTTTTTGGTAACATTCGTTGATGATTACACACATTTTACGGTCGTATATCTGGTTAAATATAAATCTGATGTTTTGCAAATGTTTCAGAGGTATAAAGCGTTCGCTGAGACCCACACTGGAAAGAAGATTGCAAAAATACGCTGTGATAATGGTGGTGAATACAAATCAAATCAATTTAAACAGATTTGTAATGATGCCGGGATTCAAATCCAATATACCGAACCATACACACCTGAACACAATGGTGTGGCTGAACGCATGAACCGAACCCTGCTAGAGAAAGCACGTTCGATGATTGCTGATACTAAAATGGATAAGAAATTTTGGGGCGAGGCTGTTTATTGTGCAGCATATCTAACGAATTGGAGCCCGTCACGTGCAATAGTTTCCAGTACAACACCGGTGGAGCTTTGGACAGGCAAGAAACCAAATATGTCAAGGCTTCGTGTTTTTGGATCAATAGCATATGCACATGTTCCGAACCAATTACGAATGAAATTGGATTCGAAATCACAGAAAATGATAATGGTTGGATACGGCGTGAATGCCTATCGATTGTGGGACCCATTGAAGAAAAATATCGTAATAAGACGAGACGTTGTGTTTGATGAATCACAGCGAAATTCTCCGGCGGTTTTCTTTGAGATAGAGTCAATTACGGATGATGTTGACGAGGCGGAGGATCTTGAGGATAGCGATGAAGTGGATGTTGTGAGAGATCATAGTCGATCAGAAGCAATTAATCCAGGCGGAGTAGCGACGGATGTCGTACGAGATGATGATCAACCCACCGGAATGAAGGATCGACCACTAAATATAACATCGCGACCTCAAAGAAAGCGTCAACCTCCGAAACGATATGGAAATTGTATTGATTTGGAAAAACCGAAGAGTCATAGTGTTGAGGAGTATTTCTCTGCATTTGCATTAAGTGCTGACACATTAGATTTTGCAATAAATGCTATGGCATATGTTGACAACGTTCCACAGTCATTTGGTGAGATTGCGAAGAGAGATGATGCGGCACAATGGATGAAAGCGGTTCATGATGAGATGAGCTCACACAAGCGAAATGATACTTGGAAGTTAGTTGAGCGTCCGATGAATCGTTCTGTTGTCACTTGCAAATGGGTATTTTCTCGAAAGCGGAATGATGAGAGCAAGTTGATGTCGTACAAAGCGCGACTGGTTGCTCGTGGATTCACTCAACGTAAGGGACTTGATTTTCATGAAACATATTCACCAGTTGCAAGAATTGCTACATTAAGGATAATGCTGGCTCTTGCTGTGGAGCGTGATTTAGAGATTCATCAAATGGATGTAAAAACGGCATTCTTAAATGGAAAACTCGAAGAGGACATTTACATGGAACAGCCGGATGGTTTCATGCAGGGCGATTTTGTATGTAAATTGAACAAATCATTATATGGTTTGAAACAAGCGTCCCGTGTGTGGAATGAGCGATTTCATAATTTCATACTTGAGAATGGATTTATTCGATCAGAATATGATCACTGTTTGTATTCTCGTATCAATAAGGAAAAAGTGGTGTATCTGTTATTATATGTGGATGATCTCATTTTGTTGGGAGAAGATATCGAAGAGATCATAAAAATTAAACAGATGGTATCCAAGGAATTCGAAATGCATGACATGGGTGAAACGAGAAGTTTTCTTGGCATTAACATCGAACGTGAACGGGAACATGGGATTTTGAGGATAAATCAACGTGGCTATCTGGAAGATGTATTGCAACGATTTGGAATGACTGATTGCAATTCAATTTCAACTCCCATAGAATGCCAATTAAAATTGGGGAATGATTCGGGGAGCAAACTTACAGATAAACCGTACCGTGAATTGATTGGATGCTTGATGTATGCAGCTTGTACAACTAGACCAGACTTATCCGCGGCAGTGAATTATTTGAGTCAATTTCAATCATGTGCGACTAAGGATCATTGGAGGGCGGCTAAACGAATCCTCCGATATATCAAGGGAGCAATTGATTTGAAGTTGGAATATCGTTACAAGGAGAATTCGGTTGCATTGATTGGATATGCGGATGCTGATTGGGCAGGCGATATCAACGATCGAAAATCAGTTTCTGGGAACGTGATAAAAGTATTTGGGGCCACTGTGGTTTGGATGACACGTAAGCAGACATGTGTTGCTTTATCATCTACCGAAGCTGAATATGTGTCATTATGCTTAGCGGCATGTGAAATCATGTGGGTGCGTGGATTGTTAATGGAAATTGGAGAGACACCTGACGAACCAATAATACTGAATGAAGATAATCAGTGTGCAATTGTGATATCATCGCAGGAAAAGGAAATGCAGCGGACAAAACATATTGATGTGAAATTCAATTTTGTTCGTAATCTTATACATCAAGGAATTCTTGAGGTCAGGTACATTTCAACAAATGAACAATTAGCTGACATCATGACAAAAGGATTACCAAAGAAGACGTTTGAGTTTTTGCGAAATGAATTAAATTTGATTCGTTTAAATTAATTATTTTGGAACATTGTGATCATGATTTGAACTTGCAATTACTAATCGAACATTATCGATAGGAATTGAGGCGGAGTGTTGGAGATCACAGTTTAGAACTCCTTTTATCTATAGCAGGCGTGGGCAACCTACGGCCCGCGGGCCAGATTCGGCCCGCCGATAAGTTTTGTCCGGCCCGCTAACATAATTCAGAGTTAATACTTCATAGGGCCCACAAGTTACATTTTAATTAATTAATTAATATGATTATGTTACACGTGCAGCATCTAGTGGACGCGATCCGAAGCTTCCAAGGCGTTTAAAAGCCTAGTGAAAGATGCATTTCTGGTTTCAGAAATATCGCCAGGTATTTTCCAGAATTTTCCTCGCGATATATACGGGGTGGGGCAATACAAGGACAGGTGTTTTGGGATTAAACAACATTTTTAAGCCATATATTGCAACAAATCTTAAAGAGCATAAATGAAAATTTGGATACAAGCTGAATATGGGGATTTATTATCCACGTCTGGTAAATTTTGTATGCAAAATCGTGTCAATTTTCAAGAGTGCTTATTGTTTTTTTAAAATGATTTTTACGAAAGCAAAAAATAGATATAGACCAAAAAGAAATAGATAAATATTGATTTCTGTAAACATACTTTTTATTTGGATTTTCAAGTGTGGCCCGTGGCGCATATGAAAAATTTTATTTTGGCCCCTTGGAAAAAAAGGTTGCCCACGCCTGATCTATAGGTTGGCTTTGAATAATAGAAAAATATAATGTCAGATTGAGTTTAGTCAATAAATAAAAAATACGTTTTATTTCCATTTTGCTGTGTTATGCTGCGCTATATTCANCTGCGCATGCGCAAAACCAAATTCTGAAATTGGCGGTTGATTTTCCTTTATTCCAAGTGCTATGTATCAAATTTCATTCAAATACTTTTATAAGTAAAAAAGTTTGCAATTCGGTTTATAAATGGTCGAGATGCGAAAAGGGCACTGTGAATTTTGAATCTATTCGATTCAACTTTTGGCATTGCGTATTATATGGCTAAAGCTATGCCCATATTGAATTTCATGCAATTCAGTTCATAACTAACGGAGATGTAAAAGCGATCCAACATTTCTAAACAAAGTTATCGTTCACACGGACAGATAGATGGACAGACAGACAAAGGAACAGACGGAGAGACCAACCGGCAGGCGACAGATAGCAATGCAAAATTATAAATGATCTCTAGGATCGTTAATAAACGGCAAAAGTGTAAAATTATGGAACATGTAAAAAACGGTTTTTTGTTTTTTTTACAATAACTTTTTTTGTAAGCGGTACAGAAAAAATTCCTTCCTTGGTACAAGACTCGACACCATAACGAACCAAATAGCGAAAAAAAGTAGAACAATAGCTCTTAAGATAAAAAACTAGTAGCGTCGCAAAGTTAGCGGACGGACGGACGGACGGACGGACGGACGGACAAAGTGGCCACAATAGCGCATTTTTTTTTTTGTTGTGGAAATGCGCTAAAAAGGTTAGTTGTAGGATAGAAAGATATTTTTGGATTAAAATGCTAATTAAGTTCATCCATTTCCTTTTTATGAATTAATTAAGGCATGTAATAAAAAGATTTATTTTTGAAGGATAATTTATTAAAAAATTTTTATCTTCGTACCTTACAAAGAGCAATTTCGTTTGAATCTTCAAAATGTGACACTTTTTAAGTATGTAATTTCTTTGGCAATGAAGGAAGTTGCAATTACTAATTTAGGAGAACTTGTCTAAAGTATATTAAGTGAAATTTCAGGTTGTGATCTCTAAAAGTGACAGCATGACAGTTCTCATTATATTGACCCTGGGTTAACAATAATTTCTTTGTGAACCACTTTCAAAAGCTGCCGAGAAAGCCATCTTTACAAGTGGAAACAAAGATAATAGTCATAGGCTAGTACAGAAAAAAATTATGTATTTCATTGGAGGAGATATTAAGATTCCACGCGTTCGACCCCTCAGTTCGACGTGTACATGGCAAAATGAACGTTTCAAAACTCTTTGAAAATAAATATGCGTTAAACAAAAATTGCATTTATGTTTTTTCGTAATTGACGTTTATTGGAAGGTACCAATTCCTGTTTTACTTCTCCAATGTAAAATGCAAGTGCAGTTTTAGATAAGAAATTTATAGTAGAAGTATCTAGGCTGATGGCCCTCAAGGATATTGGAAAACAATAATATTTGTCGCATTGTAAACTGTGGTAAGTACATACTTATAAAAATCTGGAAGTAATCGTGGTTTTATCGTAGGATAAACATTTTAAGTATTTATAACTCAATGCAATTTTAATTAAAAAACAAAAGGATAAGGTTAGCAGAGTATTCACCAGAGCGGACAGTTTTCAATTTGTACGGTCTGCCGAAAAAACCATCTGCGCAAAAAGTTGGGCAACATTGCAATTATATACGCTTTAGGAACCGTATCTTTATCGTGTGGCTATAGTTGAGCCGCGGTCGTTCACGCTCTGCAGAAATAAGCGAGGGTTTTCTCGTCTATCTAGAGGAGTTATAAATTTTTTCTTCCAACTTTCGTGAAAGGGTTGATGATGGACACTTCTCGAAAAGGTATTACAAACAAAACTATAAAACCCTTTGTTTTATAGTACATCATTCTGCTTTTAGTATACGCCGAGCACGTTCCTCTTGAAAATGTGAGATAAATTTTGAATGAAAGGGTGTTAGAATATGCCAACTCCACGTGATTGTTTTATCTTCACATAGCGAAACATATACTTGTTTTTAGGTCGCCTTTTCAGATGTACGGAAAAACTTGACTCAAAAGCGTAAGGGAACAAAGGAATTGAAATTTTACAAAGTGAAGGAAACTTTAAGCGATACTAACTTCAATCAATGTTGCAATCCAATAGTTTTATTGCACATTCTTGGACTTTTACTTTATCTGCGATTTTTACTTTGTTTTTCGGTTTCAAAGGCTCGCAACGGGTTTACCGACTCAATCTCGCTTTATATTGCCATAGTGTAAGAATAGAAATTGCGAACATATAAGTTACGGATTCATAAATGCGGAAAGTGTTTAAGTGTTTCTGGTCTGCGCTTTCAACCAACACCATAATATTAGGTTTAGGGAAACGCAAAACCGTTATTATATTACACCATGTGCACGTATGTTTTCCCCTCACCATCGTTTTCCCACCCAATATATTTAAATACTGAAACTGTTTTTGATAAATCGGAAAATAGGTTTGAGTTTTCGTGTGTTACAAAGAAAACGCTAAAATAGGTAATACGCAATCAGTTGAAGGATAGTTATATTAGGTCAATTTTTTTAAGTCGAAAGCTGGTTGATTAAAAATAAAATCAACACTAGAACTTTAAGAGGGCGAGAGGTAATCCACATTGTTAATCGCCAATTAGCGCAGGAATGGATTATAATAATCCTTCATCAATCAACCTTTTCAAATGAATTACACCGAGATCTACAATTACAAATTATTTACGTTGATATAACATCGGATTTCAACACATCTGACATTTTAAGAATTTGTTAGTAGTTTCTATGAGAAAATCGTTGTAATGATGAAAAACGCGATTTTAAAATGCGATTAATAAACGATTGCTAGCAAAGATTGCAACTACTTGTAGACAAAGACAAAGGATGATTAAATACGTTCCTTTAATAACGTGGCTCATATTATCTTGTGTATGTTTTGAATTGATTAGATTGTATTGCTATTGAATAGAAATTTAGTTATTTGTGCATCCTAAAGTATTTTTCTACAATTTAACGTCACTTTTATGCTATTATATCCAGACTGTAAGGACAGTCGTAGTAGATCAAAACTTTGATTTTGCTAGTGTAAAGTAATTCGGATTATTGATTCTTTTTGAATCTTAATTACAGTTTCAGTACACGATTATCCTCCGTGTCAGACGTTAGCAATGCCATTTCGCAATATTTTATGTGCAGCGCAATTCACTAACCCTTTTATTGGTTTGTTGTCACTTCACATTCTTTCTGTTTTTTCATCTTCTTTTCTTTACAAATTCTGTTGTACTTTTTTTCTGTGCCCTCACCTCCTTCTCTGTCTCTTCCTTTCTTTCTCTCTCCGTCATTTATACTCTCTGCTCCACCACTCCTTTCTTTTATCTCTCCCTTTCTACCCCTTTATCTGTTTCCATGTTATTACTTTTTTAATCTCCTTCATATTTTTCCACTCTTCCTCTGTGCTCTCTCCTATTTCATATACTTGCTCCTCTAGTCTCCTTCTATAATCTTCCGCCGTGTTTTTGTCCATAATTGTATCTCCCTTCGTCTTTAAATCTTTCCATTTCTTGCTTTTTTTATTTTCCCTGTTAGCCTTACTTCCATCGGTTGGTGATCCGGTATTACCCTTGTTCTTGTCGTATATTAATCTATTTCTTCTAGTATGTTTCCATTTTACTATTATGTAATCAAGTACCGACCCCCCTCTCTCTCCCATGCATGTGTATTGCCCATCCCTATCTCCCTCCGTGTTTCCGTTTAATATTCTCCAACTTCCTTTTTCTGTTAATTGCAGTAGCAACTCCCCCTCTTTGTCGCATTCTTTATCTTGACTTTTTTATGTTCCTTTTCCTATCTCCACCCAATTCCTTTATTCCCTTTCCTGGCATTTAAATTTCCGCCCACTATTACCGTCTCCTGCTCCATTTCATTGATCATATTTTCTAATTTATTCTTTAACTCTTTAATTCCTTCTCTGCTATATATGTATTGTTGCAACTCACATTCTCTTCTCTCCCCTTCCACTAGTCTTTCCTGTATAGTGTATACCTTCTTCTCCTTTCGTTTAATTCCCTCATTCCATTATATCTTTTTTTACCCCTGGTAAAAGTCACCTTTTGCTCTTCCCTTTATGTCAGGCTTTATGTTTCTTTCTTTTCTCTCATTTTCTTCTTCGAGTTTGCTTAATCGTTCTTCTTTTTCCTTACCCCATTTATCTTCCCCTCTCTTCATTTCCTTTTATCTGCTACACCATCTTCTCGTTCATTTTTTCAATTAGCCCATGTCCCTCCTTTGCTGACTTATTTCCCCATTAAGATCCTTCAGCTATTTTCCAATACTTCTATGTTTTCCTCAGTTCACTCCCCCCCCCCCCCTCCATAACTGTTCTTTGTCCTCCGGTTTCCTTTGTTTCGATGACTATCTTAATTCTCTTAAACACTTCAAAGCACTCGTCCTCTCTTGCTTCTTTCCTCTTCTTACAATTCCCGTTCATTCTCTTCTGCGCTACGGGTTTGCCCACTCGGAGGGATTCGCCCCTCTCAGCCTCTTCAGTGAGAATTACTAACAAAAACGCGCGTCATGTGTGTTTACCTATCTGTCTTACAAAACACCTGACAGGCGTGTCCTCTCTTTCGGGTCTCGTTAAACAGTCGATGTAATTGGTGGTGAAGAAGCGAAGAAAACGAATCCACGAGTAAAGGGCCATGTTTCATTGATAAGGAGCCATTTTGTGAGTGGTAGTCAATCAGACAAGATCATCACGGGGAGATTTTTGGGATCTGTTCGGTTTTGGGCAGCAAAGGCTTGATTAGTTCGGGATTTGAAATAAGTAAACTAGCCCTAAAAATGCGTCCGGGCATAAAAACAACCGGGTGGTGAATACGGGTATATTGGTTTTATTTAGAACATAAAATTTCCGTTAGTTACAGTTCAAATAGAAAAAAGCATGTAAGTGAATTAATTCTAACGTGTCAGTTTTTTTTTATCCACGCAGAAAGAATCCCAATTATCGCGAAATTAAGAAGAAGCAATAAACAGTTTACGTCGACTAAAATGAGTTTCGTAGGGGGGTTAAAACAGTCGTACGCGGTCAAGCGCAAACTAATTAAGCGCGTCAGTATCTGTTCGTTACCGTACAAGGCCATCGTTAAAGATTCAGTGGAGTTGTTTACTGCCCATGAAACCAAAACCCGTTGGACTATGACACAGACATTAATTGTCTAACTATAAGTACCTGGAATTACATTATTCCATGTACTTTTTAATAATCTTGTAGCTCGAATTTGCTCGTCGTTATCTGTAAAGCTGTAAGAAAAGTAAAGAATCTACTACACATGTACTCAATTCAGCACAATTTTATTCCTAGTGCATTCTGATCACGAATCGGTAAAACCGCTATTTAGGAATCGAGTCAGGATCGTTACATTTCGTACTCTACCTACTCCATAATATCTCTCTAGAGGAATACTGCAAGTTTAATCCGCCGACTTTATGCCCAACCTCTTTATATCAAATAAATTTGATTCTATTACAAACTATTTCTACGCTACCTCTAAGCAGATTTAATTATTTGTCTTAAATTTACAAATTTTACTACTATTCAAACGATTTAACCTTCCATTTAAAAAAATGCCTGTAACATTGTAAAATTGACGGAAATTACAGAGATTTAATTAAAATCTGCCCCACAAATTTTGAGGTTTCGCCCCGCAATTAGGCAGGTCACACAGGCCAATTTATTTTGTCATAATTAGTTATTTACATCACGATGATAATCAGAAATCCTGTCTCTATAAAAATGTCGTTATCACTTTACGTATAGGTGTAAGACACTAATAAAATATGTGCATATCTTTACGCAAAATATGCAGTACGAATTTTTGAATGCTAAATTCCGCATTTCCGTCGTTGTCGCCACAATGCTTTTGCAAAAGAGCAATTTGTAAATGTATTCTATCGGATGCGTTATAAATTGTCCCCGTAACATGAAGATGCATAAATCACCCTCTCGGAACAAGCGACTATGGCGCTAATTTATCGAAAGAGAAACGGCAATGTTAGTATAAGGTATTGATAGAAAAAGAAATGCAATGTCTCTTACGTGTAGTTGAGACGAAAATTAGTTCAGCATATCTCGAAATGTGCGAGTGTTTGGGTTTTGTTTGCTGTCACTTTTTTAGTAATGAAGTCCGAGTAAAGGTTTCTGCAGTTACATTCAGTTTAATTAGTATATTAACTGCCCTTTAGGGATAGTAAAAGCTAATATCAAATGTTTCAGAGATAGCGGAGGCAAATTTAAACCGTGTAGGTATACCTCAAGGGATCAGTTAAAACTTTAATCTTTGTATCCTCATTAAATCAATAGGTTATTAATAAACGCATACCAGTGGCTGTTTTTGATCGGCGCACAAAGCTGCTACATTTTCAACCCTAAGTCGCAGCTAAAATTAGAAAACTGTCAACAAATTTTCCCGTTCCTACATAAAAAGACGGTACATTCTATAAGTATTGCTGTGTACAATTGCCAAAGTCACTAAGATACCCACCAAATACCTGTTCAGATAGCTCAATTAAACAAACTTGATCCTAACCTCCTAGCGGTTACCGGCTGCTCTTAGCTTCTTGGTAAACCTATGGACCTCTACACAACCTCCTGTTCGTCAAGACAACCTGTGTATGTTGGGTTGCCTACTTTCAGGGAACACAGGAAGCTGTTCTGGGTAGCTCGATATCGGAGATCCAGGTCCACCTCTCATTAATTAACTAAAGCTTGATAGAATATAAGTAATATAATGATTAGAAAATATATACACAACTTAATTAAATATTAACAATTGTACAGAAACTAAATTATAATGGCTGAATGCGAACCCAACTTGAGACGTTGCCTTGTAGTTTGATTTATCTCTGGAATTTAACCTTGTTGGCATCCAGTATCAAAAACTCGCAGGTAGTTTCAGGCACAATTTCTTTTATAACTAACTTTGAACGTGATCATGCAAATAAGGTAAGTTTTTAAGTTATAGCCCAACTAAAACAATACCCAAAGTATATTACAGGAGTGATTGTTCACGGCGAGCGCAATGTACATTCACAGCGTCTACCGAAATTTAAAAATGGGTAAACTTAATTATAGCACGGCTCTACATCCGGACACCCTTAATTCACGGAAGGTAACTGGGAAGAGCGCGGTATTACAACCGACACCTCTACTTTAATGGAGGGGCAGGTAAATTATTGTCAGTGCGCGATCTACAATCGCTACTATAACTAGGGAACAGAAATGTGGTACTTAGGATCAGGGCAAAGATTCTGATCACCCCATTTTTGGTTCGGTTTCTGTTTGTATAATGTTTGGAAGGAAGGGTGACTGTAATGGTGATGGTAATGATACTGGTGGGAATGTCAACAATTATGACGTCCTCGTACCTACCGCCCTCTCCTGATAGAAATGTAGATTAATTCCAGATTCCCACAGGAGTCAAATTACGAATTAATACCATTTAATTTCACGTCAGCACTCAGTAACCCAGATCACGTTCAACAAATGTTGAATTACACCTAGCATAATTCTGGGCACGAATATCAAATTTAACATGAAAACTCTAATCCTGGGTCGTAAAATCTAGGGTTCGATGAAACATAAGATTGTTCATTGACTAATAAAATAACATTTATTCGGGCTACACACACATTGACAAAGCTGAGAGAACGAGGGAGGTTCTCAGGGCCTGTTTATAGATACCACGCATGCAAGCGATCAATAGACCATTAATTAAATAAATCTTAATTGCATATAGTTTCTAATAATCCAAAATCTGGCGGCTGAAAGCGACATTCTGGCGCACACAAAGAACTAAACAAACACTTGCCGACAGCTGCAAAAACTGCGGTTTCTGGAACAGCGGAACACTTTTACCTTTAACGACATGCGAAAGGCCTTGCTGTGCTGTAAACTGTTTGGTCTACACCTCGAACCATTATTTTTCCGCATGCAGATCAAGTGCTTAATACCTCTCACGAACTTAATTAATTCATTTGATGACGCCCTACATTAAATCAACTAACTTTCATCAACAAACAAACTTCATTATCAAAAAGACGAACGCCCTCTTAACATCCAACAGGTTGACTGCCCAAACGGTGTTTAAAACGTGTCGTAATACTGTCGGACCATAAGCGAAAAAATCCAACGATGTACAGCAAAAAGCTGCATATCAAACGGCCACCACCACAGAACCCTCGTTCGTCGTTATGTTTTCATAGTTAAAGGATATTTTCTCTTCCAATTTAAAAACCTCCTTTAAGATTTTGTAATGAATTAGCCAATCAGAACCAAATTTGATTAAGTCCAGCTTCGAAATAAACTGCATACCGTCGATAACACGTGCTTATCTTGAAACTGATTAAATTTCACCTTATGCAACGCGATAACAAATAACAATTTGCCAGATTTTAATGCATTCAATCATCCTACCTTTTTACATGTAATTTCACTTTTACAATTAAATAAACAAATAACAAGGAGATAAATTTAACCAATCAAACATTTCTTATACAACAAAAATTTGACCTTTAAATAAAAAAGACACAATTTTGGTGCGAAAAAATCAAGACCTGCTCTGTAATGTTTAATTAGCCACTTTACAGGTGAGCAAATCTTGATATCAATGTATAATGACATCAGTAGAGAACATTCGTTGAACTCCTTTCGCTGTAGCAAATTGAAGAGAATTACCATCTGGCTAAACTACCTCCGACATATTTCCACTTCCTCAGGACATACATATTACATACCACCAGGTCATGGAGTCGATGGGATTATTTTCTTCATTACAAAGCATTTTGCTCACGGTATATTTTGTTGAATGATCCTTGTAACTTTTGGGAAGCAGTTTAATAGATGGCTCCATGTATTGTTGGAATATGAACCACTAAATTTTCACTCGCATTTTGCCGGCGCCGCGCTTTTTGGTTGTGGACCTTCGTCTTCCTTTTTCGCTTATGAGCCGTGACAGAGTGCACTTCATTTTAATTGAACCGATGAACCGTTAGTTGGGAAACGCATGGAATTTTGGCTACCACCATCAATACATAGTAATATTGGGCTAATCAATTCATTAAATTGGGTACTCCGGAAATATTGTTAGAACGGATTCCTCCATAAGGAGGATATAATTACGTTTTTATCTTGTTATCGTTTCGGCTGATATTTGTCATTTTATCATTTTCAGCGACGATGGATTAATCAATGAAAAACTATTTTGATCCATTCGTGGGTCCTTAGATTAAAAAATAAAACATCTACAGGGTGTACCATTTAAATGAAATTGAACGATGCAAAGAGTGGTTGCTTTAACCTTTTTTTTTAAAAAAGTAACTTTTCGAATTTATATTTTGTTAAGCATATGAAGATTACACATGTACCGCTTTATAGAGAACAGAAACAAATTTACGCGTATATTTTGAATAAAAGGTGTGTAGACGAGGTTGAACTTTAAAGAGTAAGTACGTACTCCTTGAGTAAGAAAAAGGTGGTCGCTGTGCCGAAAAATTAAGTGGTTAAAATTCAAAGGACGCCATGCAGACGAGCCAATTTCACGAGCAGTTGTGCTAAATTGTGGTCGGAGAAAATTGAAGCGAGTCGCAAAAAAGTGTTACAGGTTTTTATTTTGAGTGAAAATTTCCAACCCAAGACTCGCTGCTGTTTATTTTATTTATTCAATTAAGAACACGCCGTCAAGTTACACGTTCTGAATAAATTGGCGAGTTACCTACAGGCTCAATTTTACACTAAAATGTGAAAGTAGTGTAGCGAGTGATAAAATTTACGGGAGGGAACATTTTCGAATTGGAAACAAAATTAAACGTAGTGAATTTAAAAAAGTCGTTTTATAAGTAAAGATTCGTTCGCAGTAACGGTAACGGACAGTTAAAAGTCGTCTATCAAAGTTGCGTGTTGAATTTTTTGCATTGTATGAATAAATCGTCGAATATTTTTAGGAATTTTGCATACTGATTTTAATTAAAGTTAACTTTGATATTATTAGAACTTATAAAACTTTGCACATAAGCGATACCTTTTATCTTCAATATATTTCTCGACTATTTTCTAATATTTTTTCTTAAATGCCAAAGCGGCACTTCAATCTTCGTAGTATCTTTACTACGGAGGGGTTTTCCTCTGAATCAAAAACGCGATTCAGACTCAACTAGATAACAAGAAAATCTTGCATAAAACATTAGTCATTCAATTCTATGGCGTAACACCAGAATTGATAAAGTACTACCTAACCTGACAAATTTAGAATATTCCTCGCAAAAGTCGCAAATCAGTAAAACAAAAGGATTGCAGCCATCAGCACGAAAAAGAGCGTAAAAGTCTACCCTTTACAGGAAAATTATAACTACAACTGCCTTAAATTGAAGCCGATTTTACCGGTTATAAATATATGCACGCTATACTATTCCGCTTGTCAAGAATTCCTTTTGTTAAAAAATAATTATAAAAGAAATAAAACGTACTGAAGTTCAAGTTACCCCTGGAATGGAGAAAAGAAATATAAAGCTAACTTCTCTCCTATTATAATTCCGCTGATGCTTCCCCAGTGAAAGGATACAGTTAACAATGAGCGGAGAAATAGAATTCTTGATGATTCAAAAGACAAATCGACCCTTCAACATCTGTGACCTGTAAAGATATTTCTAAAAGAGAAACTCTTTTAAAAACTACGTTCATTATTATGAAGTTACTGGGACCCTAATTATGTATCACTCGTTTAGCGTACGTTAAGCATTAATTACCCCCGCAAATGGCGCACTAAATTCAGCCCGAACAAAAGTGTAATTGCGATGCCACGAGATATGATCGCTTAAAATTGCAAATTACTTAGCTTTGTTTCATTCGTTATTCTGAATTGCTTCAAGTAAATTAGGGCTTAATTCTTTCGAGATCCACGTGTACAGTTCGATTGGAATTGAAACTCGTCTAAAATTCGCCATCTGAGATTTGCATTAATGTAATCGCAGCTGCAGTGTTGAAATTTTTTTTCCGGTATTTAAATCTCAGTAGCCCCGGCTGTCTCGTCACACCCTGAAGCACGCCGCACTGCTTACTGGATTCTTGAAATTCAAATCTCTCCCTCAACGTTACCGCCAGGTTACCAACTTGGCAACCGTTACGTCTGAAATGTCATAATTACGTATTTTTTTAAATTTTCACATGTTTTTGTAAAGTGCTTTTCAGTAAAATAAATGCAAGTTCCGACATCACAAGAACAGAACATTTAAAATAACATTAAATTCTTTCACTAGTAGTGGCGCTTCCTTTTAGGTACTTACCATTAGCAGCATATACCATTGTTTTCAATTTTCGGATAATTAGTGGTTTTCCTTTAATAAATCATCACAAATGAGTTTCCAATAGCCATTCAATTTGGTACTATTTACTACTCGTGAAATATGAACGTGAAAGCCTTATTGATTTAACCTCGGATTTAACTTCTACCAATTAAAAAGGAATTAAGAGATTTGAGCAAAGAAAACTTGTTTAGTGTAAGATCAGTATGGATCGCTGTGCTAAACGTACGCAATTAAGGAAATTGGACAGGATTCCAGTATTTACTGTCAGAAGCTATAGTCGAATAGAACTTTCGGTATAATTAATGGTTACGGTGGTATGTAACCACTCAACTACTTGAATGTATGCATGAAGTGGTGTTAATATGGGTAGGGAATTATGTTACCTGCAAATCGTAGGTACAGTTAACCCTATAGCACTTTAGAGAGGGAGAGATAATTTTATTCACAATTTCTTCCCTTAATGAGTTGGATTATTTGTGGTTATACTATCAAGTGTATATGAACGATGCATTCCAAAATGTATGTGGAACTCATTCAAATTACCACAACATATAATAATTTGCAACATGTACACTAGTTACCTTTAGTACATACTATACGTTAGAGCTAATTTTTATGTTTAATTCATGTAAGACTTTTTACACTTTTTAGCTCCTTATTTAGTTACTCTAAAGCTTTCTCAACTTCACTAAAGCTTTTTCATAATTTTTTTCAAATGCCCTCTCAATTTTACCTTATGCTCCCTTCCAGTTTATCTCAAGTTACCTGAAAATTTCCCTCAAGTCCCAAATTCCCTTCATATTCTTTTAAGATTTGCTCATTTCCTTCTCAAGCATCTCAAGTCGCTCCAAGGATTTTAAATTTCTCGGTTAATGTCAAGATCTCCTGCAGACAAACTCCTCTTAAGTTTCCATTAAGTGTTCTTAAAAATTCACAGCCCCTCTCAAAGTTCCTCGCGAATCCCTCCTAATTGAGAAGAATTCCCGTCGAAGCGTTGGTAAAGATTGGGCCAGGGAATCCGCATGGGGAAGTAACAGACAAAGAAAACAGTTAGTAGTAAAGTTCAAGTAACCAGAAACGACCACCTTCCGGCACGAATCAGGGTTAAGCTACATCTCTTTTTGGTTCCATTCCACAAAATCGAGAGCGTTCCATTTACTAAAATTAGAACTGCTCGAAAGGTAGGTATAGACGCACGGAATGGATGGCTAAATTAGGAGTGAAATATCAAACAAATCCAAAAGATCCGTTGATAAACATAACTGCTAGCCCTCCTTAATGGACCACCAAATCTGGATGTGGATAACAAAATTTGATTGTGTAACGTAGGTCCATTAACTTTACCCCAACTCCACAGATGCAGTTTTAAAACCAAAAATTGCTCCTTATTGTTTTTTTCCACCTTTTTAACGTAACAGTTCCCAATCTTTGCGTTCTTATGACACATAACGTTTGATAGTGCCTTGAAATTTTTAGTAACTAGACCTGTATCTCCAAAAAACAACTTTGATGCTTGTGATACCCCCTTTAATCTCATCACTCATTATTCTTCCTCAAGCATAATTTTATCCCTTTTATAAATTAATAAATTTAGATAATGTGCTAGAAGTAAGGTACATCTGGTCGTATTTTGCGTGATTTATAAAAGGTTTTATCTGGTCTTTTGCGATAAGAAGTTTTATTGTTAGGCATAAATTCATTAATGCACATGTGGTTCCGATAAGAAGTAGCAAGTGTTTTACGACGATGTGAGAATTTCTAGGCAGGTGTGACGACCCAGGAGGATGCTCCGTAACCGTAGTAAATGCTAGTGTTACAATGAATAAAATCAAACTGTGATAAACTGTTTGTGGTGAAATCAGACTCAGTTGCCTTTTTATATGTTTTGTGTTATTGTCAATACTACTCTGAATTAGGTTTTCCTGCAGTTTTCCTAATTCGTAAGGTAAATACCTGAGTAGTATAGAACAACTTAAGACCTTCTGCAGAGGCACCTATAAAAAGCATTATGCGGGTCACTCCGTAATTGAGCGCAAGCCTGTTGAGGGCCCAGAACAAGAGAGGAATAATAAATAAATAAATTAGCTGTGTGTTTAATCGAACCCATTGTGCGACCCAGATTCAGACCTTTCGTACTCAATAATTGTGTCAGGTGTTAATCGAAATTTTATTTAGTTAATTCTTTGGAATTGTCGGAAGTTGACCGTCATTTGTTTTGAGCTACATTATTATGAACTAACGGTGAGTACCAGATATAAAGACAGTACAGAGACCTTAGTAACAGCCTATTACCTCGAGAAGTTGCGAAACATAAGAATTAACAATAGTTCAGTACATTTGGAAAGGTGTATTAGTGTTCACAAAAACTGGTTAAAAAAAATATTAAGCAAAAAACTTAAAAATTTCAGAGTTACTGATCATAAAAATAAATGGTTACCCCATTATTATTCACTGAAAATGACTTCAAAGGGTCACGAGAACTGGGTTTTAAAAGCCACACACTCGGTTTGCTCAGATTACAAGAGACTCTAAATATACTGGGCCCGTAAACACAGATCGAAAAAATGAAAAAACAATTACAAACACCTTAAATCTCAAATTAAACCGTAACATTACCAATACCAACTAAATTAACAAATGTTTAAACACCACAGACAAAATAGAAAAAGACCATATTACAAATTCTTGTCGTGACTGTAGCAATATTTAGTTACTTCCCATTTAAAAAAACCATAGCGCGTTTTCATTTCATTTCATTTTCAAATTTCAAAACTCTGAACCTTGACCTTTGATCCGTATATTTTCAATCTTGAATTTTGAATTTCAAAGATGTATCTTGAAGGTAAGTTTTGAGTCTAATATTGTATTTGTGTATAACTTATTCGAATGTAGGGGAAAGATATGTTAGAGATGAAATTGGGAAAGGGGTAGAAAAAATGAAAAATCTGGTGAAAAATAAAAATGTAGAAAATCGAGCAAATGGAAAGCTTAATTTGAAAGAACTGTTAATGGGAATCGATGTAGAGGGAAACAAGATATTTACGATGTTAAGTGTTATCGAGGGCAAGTAGTTGAAAAGTCATGGGGTAAGTACAATTGGTAGATATTTGAATGTAGAGGACAATAATGTAAGAAAATAAAATGGGATAGACAGCAAAAAAATTAATAATGAAAAGCGTACGAGGAGAAGGAAAACCGGAAAACTATTTTGCCGTAACAGCACACTTGATGGTGGTGCTGGTATCAAGTGTTCTATGGCCAGACTATTAACAACTCTTCTTCAATTTTAATTGACGAACGACACAAGCTTCAAAGCATAGGCCGACCGCCGGAACAATCGTATTTGCGAAATTTACGCGCAACGGATTGTTACGTACGTTAAAGTCAAATGACTCGAAAACCACCTCGCATTCTTTATCTTATAATTTCCGTGGACAAACGGAACTGAATTGAATGCTCTTGAAGTTGGTGCTTACGCAGATCTCAAGACGTCACAGACGCCAAAAGCCCATCTCGAACGCGTGCGCTAAAATCTCACTGTCAGGCGCGTCATGTGACTGTCTGACATCTACTCCTGCTAAATTCTTGAACAATTTTTCCATTATAAGCACAAGTGCGACAATTATGTGTCTATTTGTAATTAATTACACCAGATTTCTTAATTACTTTTAATAAAGTTCAACACAGGATGTAACGAAAATTACACTACTTATGCGCATCAATTAGCACCTCAGGAACGCATACCCTTATTGTCGGCAATATTTCATCCTTAAGGGCATACTCCCCTGGTTTACATAATGTACATACACAAGCGGACAAACAGAGCGACCGTTAAAGGTTCATTAGTCATCAAATTCACATTTTAAATATACAATTAAGTACTTCGACGTTAATTCACATGCAAGAAACATTTGGAAAAGTGTAGCGCTAATTTTCAGAAAAAAAAACGGTTTAGTAGTTTTCAAAGAAAGAGATTTAGACGAGACACCTAGGTGCGATTACTGAAGCGAAAAGCTGATGAGAAATAATTGACAAAAAGGTAAAAGATACGAAATGAATGGGATTTTTATACAGGAAAATGGATGGTCCAATATGACCAAAGGAAATTTGAATAGGGCCAGGAAACGAAAAACGGCACCGAAATTAATTCTTGAAATTAAGAGAAAAGTTTAAAGAAACTAGTAGTTATACAGGAGGGTTGCTGGACCTGGACCTGGCGGTGACCTTGGAAAGTAAGGCAAGGTCACGTGGTGGTTACCTTGGGAATTAGATCAAGGTGAAAGTCAAGTGACACGTGGCGGTGACCTTGGGAATTAGGTTAGGGTGAGAGTTGCGTGACACGTGGCCGGTGACCTTAGAAATTAGGTCAAGGTGACAGTCGTGTGCCACGTGGGCAGTGACCTAGGACATTAGGTCAAGGTGCAAGTCAATGGCAAGCTGTAGTTGGGGTGTAAAATTACATTTACAAGGTCAATGACCCTAATTGTGTTGTCAAATAACATTTTCCATGTTATCAGAGACCATTGACTCAATCAATTTTCAAGGTCATCCGAAAGCGTTGAGCCCATTTTGTGGTGTCAATTTACATTCCTAAGGTCATCCGAGAGCATTGACCCTACTTTTGTGGTGTCAATTGCATTATCAAGGTCATCAGAGTTCATTTAACCTTGAAATTATCAAGGACGTCCTAGGGTGTTGATCCAATAAATTTCCAAGGCCATTTGAGGTCATTGACCCCATACATTTCCAAGGTCATTGGCCTCACAAATTATCAAGATCGTCCGAGTGCACTGACCCCATAAATTTTCTAGGTTATCCCAGGGCATTTGCCCCATTTTTTTGTAGTGTCTAATTAGATTTTCAAGTTCATGCAAGGTCATTGGCCCAATACATTTTCAAGGCCATGCGAGGTCGTTGGCCCCGTTTTGTGGTATCAAATTAGATTTTGAAGGTCATCAGGGGTCATTGACTCCATAACATTTTCAGGGCCATCCAAGGTTAATGACCCAATGTTTAACCGTTAATGGCCTTCAATGGTGCATATAAGAAGCTGCAGAGCAGTTTATTGTCACTTGCGGTTCCCTTCTTTGAAATAGGTAAAAAAGCGTGGAGGTAATATGCATTTAAAATCATGAGAATCTATTATTATCCGTTCTCCGTACTTGGTATTAATCGCATCGATTTCCAACACTGTAGTTTATCGGTTTATCAAGTTCACTAGGATTTTTAAACGGTTTGTACAACGTATTACTGTTTAAATCGGAGAAATCCATATTTAATTCAAGGCCCCGACTGACTAAATTATCATGTACACCGACGCGCTTTATATGGTAATAATGTGACCTTGAACTCGCCTCTAGAATATAAAAAACTATTAGGATTCACGGAAACTTGAAGTGACCTTTGATCGATACCTTGACGATTACTACCAGGGGAGGGCACGGAGCGAGTGTCCTTTGGACTTTACCTTGACCTACTTTCCAAGGTCACCGAAAGATTACTAACAGAGAACAACACCCTGAAGAATGGGGTCAATGTCCTAGAATGACTTTGAGAATGTAGGCCAATGACAGGATTACCTTGAAATTATATGAGGTCAATGACCTAGGGTGACCTAAAAAATATAATTTGACAAATGGGGCAAATGCCCTCGGATGACCTTGAACATTTGTGGGGTCGGTAACCTCGGATGACCTTGAAAATTAATGTGGTCAATGACCTCGTATGACATTGGAAATGTAATTTGATGCCCCACAAATGGGGCCAATGACCTCGGATGTCCTTGAAACTTAATGGGGTCAATGTCCTTTGATGTCAGTCATTTCTCACCTTGACCTAATTTCCAAAGTTACCGCCCGCGTGTCACTCAACTCTCACCTTGACTTAATTCCCAAGGTCACCACCACGTGACCTTGTTCTACTTTCCAAGGTCACGATTTTTCTTTTATTTATTGGGAATGATATTTGAAAAGATAAAAAAATTAAAACATACTATTTGCCACTATTTAAGCTCTTCAAGACACCGTTGAGAGATTTGTAATATAATGTTTCGTTTCTGAGAAATCATTATCAACTCTATTTTTTATATGGGCCGTAAAAAGGTATAAACTGTATTGAGTAACATTTTCTATTACGAATACAACGATGTACGGCAGACAAAAAAAACCAAATTTGGAAACTATTGGCATCGAATTGATAGTTATAAATTCAATGTTATTGGTTTCAACATGATGGTGCACCCGCGCGCAACGCCCTAATCATGCGAGAAAACCTATATGGCAAATTTTCTGGAATAAGGAAAAATTCGTTATATGATTTCCGAAGTGCCTACGATGGCATCCTTATCTTGGATACAGTGCGTACTAATCACAAAGCACTTAAAAGTTCTTAAAGTTTGGATATTGGAACTGCTAATAAACTTTGCTGTTTGAATCTTCAAGCTTAAATCCTGAACCCCCATCTTGAAGACTCAGTCTTGTATCTAGATCCTTGATGCTCCAATCTTACAATTTGAATCTTGAAAAATATACCTATATCTAGGATTGTAGCTTCTATACTGAAGGTTGAACCTTGAAGCTTCCGACTGAAATTCAATCTTGAGCCAATTTTGAAGCGTAATTTCTGGAATTTACAAATATAGTACGAATCTTGAAAGTAGTAGTTTGTTTGTGTATCAAAACTTGACCCCTGTTACAATAGTATATTAAGATACAAGTGTATAATCAAGTCTTTAAAGCACGCGCAACGAGTTTAAGGGCACGACGCAAAGCGGAGTGCCTTTAACGTTGCAAGTGCTTTAAAGACCAATTATACACGTGTATCTTATAGTATTTTTTATTATACCTGCAGTATAATTTAAAAATAGGAAATACAATGAAGTCATATTGACGTTATACTCGAATACATGTCTAATTAAGTGGGCTGGGTGTTCGTAATTTCACGATTGCCATGGAAATGTCACTTGACGTTTGCTTATAAAAATCATCGTCTTTGTGAATTAAACGATTTCTGTTGAAAAAGATAATACACTGCCCATTCAATCGATTGTTGTAAAATCTAAACAAACGTTGGTTGGTGTAAAATCCAACTCCAGTAAAGCCTATTATAAAGAATATGAAAAGTTGTTTCCATGGATGAATAGGAAGTTACTTACGAATACAGTCTTAAATGCATCTATAATGCTGGCATATATGAAGGAAATGTCAAAGGTATTTAAATCTTCTATATTTTGGTGCATTCATTCAAAACTTTAAAGCAATGCTGCGATTAAAAAGCGGAACAGATTTGGAAGCATACCCTAAATTACGCGCGTTTGTGAAAGCTTCAACCAAAGGATAGTACAAAAGCCAAAGAAATGTTCTGCATTTACAGAAAGCAACCTACGAGGATTTTTTATTTCATCCAGATGACAGTTTCAAAAGTCATACTTGAAGTATCGTTACTTAGCAACTTTAAAGCACGTGTGTTTTAAAGGCCCTTTTTCGCACGCATTTGAGTGTTTAAAACGGAGATTGTGATTCAGGTATAATAAAAAATATTATTTTTCTACTCCTATGTCGTAAACATACCCAAAATGTCACCCTGTACTGCACATCTAAATCGTTCATTATATCATACGGTTGCATAATGAAAATTAGAACTGTTACTTAATATATATATATTACGTAACAGGTTAAAGGTCAAACGCGAAATGTTAATTTAGTAGGTTGTCAGCCCTGCCTAATGAATGAAGTAACGTCAGATTTTGTTGTTGTAGGTTATGTTTCACATTTTGTAAACTACTTTGAACAGAATTACCTATAATTTGTTTAAACATTGCCATTTGTATGAGAATGGAGCCTGTATGTAATTTATTAGCCGTGCCCAATTATTTTTCATAATCGTAATGGGCTACTCAAGAATGGTTTGAAGCTGCGTTTAGCTAATTAAGCAAACTCTGTTACTACTATTTTGTATTTTAGAAAACTACAATAAGTACTCCAAGAATTAATGGATGGTGCCAATTACGACTTGCATGGAACACGGAATAATGCACTTTAGAACACTGGGTAGTCCGCTGCTTCCTTCCCTGGAAAACTCGTTAAAAGACGCAGCGTTTTGAAGGCCTTAGTATTATCGATAGTTAGGTACCTAATACATTGTCAACTGCAACAATAGAAATCGTTCAAAACTGTAATGAAAAAGAGCACAAACACCACCTGAGCTAGTTAGGTAGTAATCTTCAACTTCAACACTTGTATCTTGTATCCTATTGGCTATTGCATCTATGGTGCTAAAATAAAACTCACATTGCAGTAAGGAATAGGGATGTAAAAACCCTGCAATACACTTCCAATCTAAGTAAAAAGTATTTATAAAATTCTTGCTCGCTGGCGTGCATTCATGGAATATAAGTGAGGTTACCTTGTATTTTGTATTCCTTTTAAATAGACCATGACATTTGACACTTGACAGTTCTAATTTTTAGTTCGAAGTTCGAATATTTAGAACCAAATCAATCGTAATCTATCAATCTTTTATCAATTATATTCAAGTCGTAGAAAAAGTATAGTACATAATTCGAGTGCTAATGCCTATTACGCACTCGATTTTATTACAACACTCGCTCGCTGCGCTCGCTCGTGTCGCAAAATACTCGTGCGAAATAGGCTTGTTAGCACACTTATTATGCAATATACTATTTCAATGCACTCCGGTTTTTGCGAATCACTCATTTGCCCATCTCTTAAAGGCCATACATTTAATTTGGAATTTCTGAATATGACATACATAATACAAAGTAAGTTATAATCAATGAGCTGTCGTCCCTCCACGGGGTTGCTGTTTATGTCTAAAGTTGTGACCCTTCTTTGAAACTGCGATTTATCTCGCCAACAGTAACTGTATTGTCCGCAGTTATATGGAACGCTTGGTCTTGTGATATAGGTAGTCGAAATGAATAGATACCGGGTCTTAAGAGATCATTTTTAAAAATTATTAATGATTGAATACTTATTTTTATTGTCGATATTTCATTGGAAAAACAACAAATTAGACTTAAAATTTATATTCTGTTGGAGTAACATATGAGTAACAGTTCAACAGAAAACCGAGTTCATTGATCACAATTAATGAAAAGCTCGGTTTCGAACCCTCCATCACGCCGTATCAGTGATCCTCGAGGGTACAGAAAACTCGATTAGAATAAAAACACTTACCGGGTAATTCCGAAGCGGGCGATTTGGGATTAATATGACGGCTTCCACCATAATCGTCCAATTCATTCTCGTTCGTCCACGAATGTAAACTCGACGCAGTAATTTCCAGAAGACCAATAGTAATAAACCATACAAACGGCAAACAGGAGGTCCTCATGTTTCTGAAATGGAACTTTACTATTAGCAAGTGAGATTTATCTGCGATATAGAGCAGCGTGTATATGGATTTACACTTTTCAGGGGGTTAGTGCAAGAGAATCTGGCGTGTAAATGTGCAACTCAAATGTAAGATTCTCACGTCGTCACACGAATATTCATAAAAGTGTCACGTCGAGGAAAGAATTGCAAAATTGTGTTGGAGTATTATGAGAACAAGTTGCTAAAATTTTATGGAGAGAACTTTATTTCTACCGTATCTGGAGTTACTAAAATAAAACGTTTTCAAAGTCTATCATTCAAATAACATAAAACTCGGTATCGCTGATCAATATACGTTTACAAACCGTTTAGCATTTTCATTAGCATTTTAATGGTTGAGAAGCAGTAAAATTTTCTTAGGGCATTTACTTTTGCCTTGAAATGTCTCTGATAAAACACGAGTCAGCCATATAACGGACTGTTTTTGGCATCCAAGAGAATCGGCAAAAAAAACCTCATGTAGGTCGGATATGATGTTCTAGTCATAAGAAATATCTTTTTTCTAGGAATAAGTCTCCCCCCCTGCTTTAGTTTCTCTGAACCAATAATTTCACTTTCTCCATCAACCTATTTTTATTAATCTCTATGGTGACCGTTTGCGTTTAGCATTAACCTAAACTGTAAACCCATATTCAAGAACTTATCTATCCCTTCACTATTCTCCAACTTTTACTCAATTCCTTAAAAACCCGCGGGCTTCTGGATTTAAAATTTTAATGATAATAATAATATTCCCGCTGTTTATGACCATTGTAACAGGGTGGGGATATCCCTGATTGTTTTTACTTTTACGGCAATGTTAGATTCTATTTCCCAAAATGTATCCACGGCTAGCTCAACTTTACTAAAATGTTCTGCTAAAATTTACAAAGGCACATGATCATTTCCAGAACAAAAAATGATTAACTTGTCGCTTATTCTAGAGCTATTGAGCTACAAAACCGGAGGTCGGGTGTTCCAGCCTTGGCTGAGGTAGGAATTTTTCATCTGTGGCAGAGATGAAAATTTCCTTAGATCAGTTTCGACCGTTTTAATTTTAATTTTTGCGGGGTGGTTTTTTTTCTGGTTTAATTTCCCGTGTTCGCGAAACTTTCTCCCGTTAGAATACTGATATTCGGTGATAACTTATTTGAAACATAAACCCCTAAATCCTTCACCGCGATTTGGTTAATTTATTCACTATTTTACGTGCGATTGTTGTCTTCGGTCGATTGCATTAGGAGCTCACACGTGATTTTTCATTGGGATATCCTTTTTGACTCCGCGCTCGACGGTTTACCCCGGACAATCCGCAAACATAACTATGTTTAACCACGCAGTTGACACTCTGGTTGTCGAGAACCGAATACCCTACTACAATTCGTTCTGGACTAATCCCTACTCCTCTTTTTAAACTTTTATTACGCCCAAAATAGCGTTAATCAGTTAACGAGAGGTAATCTGATTTACTTAGAACTACAAATTACATGGGCGTTAAGGCCATCAATCATATCCACGGTCGTTTTTAAAACTGCAATTCTCATGATGAACCCGCGTGATGTCATGCTGAGTCATCCTGATTTGGCCGTTCTGATACGTAAAACCCATTAATTTACTTATCGACTGATAATGCCCGTCCGACTGTCGTCAGTAACTTTCCCATGTGATTAACCGATTACTACGCATCCGGAAGTCAGCGACTCATAAAATATAAATCGAAAATTTTATTAACAGATGAAAAAATTGAAAAATAATAAAAATTTTGGATTAACTAACCTTCTTAAGGGATTAATATTAATATAACTATTAAAACTTAGCTACCGTGCATAAGACTCAACAAAAATCAACCGCATACAAGGGCGCCCACTACAGCACTTACTAGGTTACTTAATTTAGCGTCTTTTTGAGGATAGAGGTGAGAGCATAGGGGTGAGGGGGATGGAATCCCCCCCCCCCCCCAGGAGATTTAATGACACTTTCACGAAAGCAACCATTATGGCAGTTTTGGGGATAAGGCAATAAATTCCATATTCTATACCAGCCTTTTCTCAGTGCTTTTCTCAAAATTAAAAAGGTTCTTTTCTTTCGGCCTTGCGTGGTGTTGAAGTGAAGGTTTGTAGGGTGAGTAGGCTCAAAAATCAGACTTCGTTTAGTTTTTTTAATTGGTAATCCAAATATTTCGGACGCAGTTTGCTGTCCTTCCTCAGTGGGACCCTCAAAATATTCAAAGCCTTCAGGATCCTAACGATGTTTTTTCCAAAAAGACGTTACCGTATCATTCTCTACTGGACGGTACCCCACACCCAATATCCTCCGGTGCTGAACTTTCCCTGAAAATGTTCAAACATTTTGGGGACGGGCGTTGTATTGGGCGCTCTGAGAGGTATGGAATACTCCCCAGGAAAGGGAAATTTAATGACACGTTCTCTAAAGCAACTGTCATGGTAGTTTTGGGGATAAGGTAATCAATTCCATATTCCATACCCCCAAGACCCCCTGGTGCTTCGCTTTACATCGAAATGTTCAAATCACTCAGGGTTTTCCAAGATGGAGCTACTGCATTATTCCTTGCTAATAGGTGTCGCGAAGACATTTCTATCTGGATAGTAGACAGAACCTCCACTACATATTCTCCGAAACGAAGAGGACGAGGAGGTCTCAACAAAGAATAAAAGCCACAAGTTTCGCCGAGACGCTGTCATTAGAAGAGTTAAAATTTTAAACGTAAATATTTATTTATTAGTTATTGTCTCTGTTTTCTGGCCCTCAACAGACCTGTGCCCAATTACCCGCATCATGCTTTTTAGAGGTGTCCCTAGAGAAGGTCTTGAGTTGTTCTATACTACTCCGGTATTTACCTTACGAACTAGAAAAACTACAGAAAGCCTAATTCGGAGTAGCCGGCAGGATGCTGATCTAAGGAAGTTTCCATCTCTGTCCCAGGTGAAAAATTCTTTCCTCGGCCCAGGTTCGAACACCCGACATCCCAGGTATGTTGCCCAACGCTCTACCACTGAGACACATAGCTAATATGTATGTAACGCAATGTTGGTGGTGGGTACTTACAAAAGAAAAATCGTAGGTCTTTTCGAGGAGCATTTAAAGGTGCGTCTTCCGGTTCAAGCGGAATAATCCACGACCGAGATCTCTTAAAACTCGGCGAGACGTTTCCACTGGAAGGGTCCAAACGAGTATCTTTCTAACGGGACGCCGAAGTGGGTATTCACAACGAGACAATAATACATTTCGACGAGACGTTTGGAAAGATCAAAACTTTTAACTTCCTAAGCTTAATCTTTAGGTTTGGTATATCTAGTGTCACAAGGGGAGCCCATATCGATCATTTATAACTATAAGTATCTGTAATGAAGCTTTTTGAGTTATTTTGTAATGTAACCATTTTATTTCTTTGTATGATAAATAAAATTGAAGCCATGTACATAATTTGTAATAATAATAACCCTGTATTAAGCAGTTATTTGTATTTCATTTTTTACATTTTGATTTTTTTAAACCTTGCTCATTATAATGCAACGTAAGTGTAATTACAATTAATTAACAGTAAATTTATAATAATTTTAAAATGATTTGATTTATAACAATTAAAATATTATTTATTACTCATATATACATAATTTATAACAGCGCCAACTATTTATTAGTTCGGCGTTGAAATGTGAACTGCCCTGAAACGCTATTAGATTTGCTTATGTAGCAAACGCCTCTCTTTCTCGAAAGTTCTCGAACGCTTCCGAACGTTCCCAAGTGTCCTAGAATGTTCTCGCACAAACACGTCATATTTCCCGGAAAGAAATCGTCACATTCGTTTTCGTTTCTTATCGCCGATGACACACATCATGCCACAACAGAAATGAGAACAGGATTTTCATGAAAAATTAGTAGATGCAGCTAATGGAATGTCATTTGGCTTAGGTCCTTACGTGTTCCTATGCAGGGACTGAAGGGATCGGTTCGCCAGTCCCTGCAGCAATTCTAGAAGATTAGGAAAAGCGAAACGTTTTTGTACAACTACTAATGTAATAATGTCATACGACGCAGCCATTATAAAATATGTACTGCATATCTCATCCCAACATTTCTGAATGCCTTTGGCATTTGATATTGCACAAATGTTGACAATTCAGTGAATTTGTGGCATATTTCAATCACATGGAAAATATGCAATATAGCAATGCTATTCAAATCGAAATGTACGAGCAAATAACTTTAGCGACGCATCGACAATTTACGATCGGTAACTGCGGCTTCTATCAAATATCAGTTCATTCAGAACATTTCTCAATAAATTCTCGTTGAACATAGTATTGAGGCAACAAGAGGATTATTAATAGTTACTGTTGAGGTCTGATGTGAAACCAAACAAAGGCAACACTACAACGAGCGATTAAAATTACTATATTCCCGTTTCCCGGCCTCTAGTGTCATTCTGCAATTTCCAGTTTCAATATAAGGTTGCGGTAAAATAGTAGTATAAATGAAAAGAGTCACGTTTCCGTTGGGTTTATAGCTGGTTATGACGATACAGGAGTTCGTTTAAAATGAACTTTCTACAGCAAAGATGATTTTTTTCTAAAATAAATCGTACCTTGGCGAGTACTGAAGGTATACCTCTATTTAACCCTTAATAGCAATAAGAAATATGGTGAAATTATCTAAAAAATACGTCACAGGAGTCATTTATAGGAATATTCTCACTTTACCTAAGAAATTAGATTCAAGGGAAGGAACAAACCAAAACTTCTTGAGTCCAAACATAAGTATTTAATATTACAATGAGGCTCCATTCAGTAAATTTTTAAAGATAGATTCCTTTAAGTATTTCAGATTTCTTTCGATAAAACGCAATTTCTCAAAGAGAACCGATCGTTATTTTGTGTACAAATAAAAAAGTTACACTATTTCAATTATAGCGGAATCGATGGTTTTCCTATGGTACAAATGGATATGGTACTTTTCGAAAGAATGATACCTTCAAGCTGGACAATATATAATGGAACCTGGATCTCCGGACGTACCACTGCTGTATTTTCTCTGAATTGGTTTAACGATTACCGCTCCTTGTGTAATCGTTCGGGCATTAAAACGTCTAATTTCTGCTGTATATAAACTGTAGTTACGTAAACATCCGCAACTGTTGTATTCGATATATCAGTTGCAGAGCAATACGTCACGACATTGGTAAAGATCAACTAACAACAAAAGCACTTACCTAAAGGTTACCTGCACGTTTCAGATTTGAGATAAATATTTGCGTAGCGACTAGCGACTCTTCGATCTTGGATAGGTACAATGTATTAGATCAGTTCCAGCTAATCGACAGGTAGCAATCTTAAATTCGAAAGTGAGTGTTAGCGTTTCATGCAGAACACGGTACTTCTTTAATACGATCACCCCGATGCTCGTAACGCACAAAGAAAAATATATCCAAAGGCTACAATGTGAAAATCAGACCCAATTCCAATTAATTCAAACTTACGTACCATTAATAAATGGGTTTCGGAGGCGATATAGGTAAAACAAGTATAGGTAATTAAAGTAAAACATAAATGGCATAACCTAAGAAAAAACGTGTTAACAAAGAGGAATTATACGAAATAACTCTGCCTAAAGAGGATTACAGCCGTTCCTCATTCACGTAAAGACGCTTAGATAAATAATTTAAACCATTTTAGCGTGATTGGGCTGGATAATTTCCACTTCAGATATCACACTCTTTCAAAAATTAGACCTGTCATTTCAACGACAAAAGCAAACATGATATTTTTCTCAATACCAATGGTGCCAACTACCCCTAACACACTAAGAGCGCATTCGGTCAGTCACCCAAACCAAGAGTAAATTCATCAAAACAACGGGACGTTAGTTGGTTCGGAACACAACAATAACATTTCATTAATGTTACGCTCTATCAGAAAGTCTTTTCGTACAAGCGGTTTGAGGACCACCCTGTACATGAACCCATTATCATAAAATAATTCGTGTAGCATCAGACAACCCTCGACACAATTTAATATTTTAAGGTTTCACCACGTTAATTCTATTTACATTTAGACGTAGATAAACCTGACCTGTCACTTGATCCCAGGTTCCGGGACGCGATCAGTGTTAATGTACTACAGAATGTTAGATTTCAGCCCGGCCGTTTACTTGAATAGTAGTTAATTGCTTTTGTTGCAGAAAACCTCGTCTGATTAGATTGTGTCTAGTGTCAAATAAAGCGCGCTTAATTGGCATGAGTTTTGGGATTGGTCACCGATTTTTATAATGGCGAATATGATTGACAAAATGAACAACACGAAAAGAGAATGGAAAAATGAAAATGGAGAGTTGATGAGATACCTACATCAGAAAAGGAGTGAGGAAGCAGTTAAAGAAGGAATTATCGAAAATAAAAACCGATTTAAGCGAAAGAAGAGTAAACTTGGAGGGATATAGAATTTTCTCTTCAGGACGGGAAGCTTGAGGGTTAGGTTGCGAAGAAATTATTGGGCCGTAGGTCGTTGGCGCCAAGGTGAAAATTTTTTTAACACCACAAACAGAATCAATCACACGGTGATAACGAAAAGTTTGACTTTTTAAGATGTTATATCTCACTAGCCATGTTAGATAGAAAAAATTCACAGATTTCGCAATCCTTGCAACCATCGGAGACATTGGAAATGATAACCGTATAACCTATAAAGTCATAAATAACCCTTCACACGAAATAATTTATAACGTAAACTTTCTGAATGATAAGCGGCGTAACATGCTTGCCATACTATCACGGGCGATGTGCGAGAATTTTCAATTCGAATTAACAAAACCCCTGTGCACTGTTAAGTAAGTACCGTATCGACAGTATTCGCGACTTTTTCTGAATCTACCGATTGCAGTCGACTACGGTACAATCAACACTAGATGCGACACCACTGTCTTTTTTTCTACTCCGCAAACCTGGTAAATTCATACCCATACAAAACATAAGCATTTCCAATGCTAAAAAGGTAAAAACTGCCTATTTTAGATATTTTTACGCTTCCTTGCTAATTTTCATTGGCTTGATCATTGCAAATGGACACAAGAAAGAATTTTTAGAATCTGTCGGAAGGAAAGAGTTGTGCCACTTTCGCAGGATTAAGACGAAAGCACTCACTTAAAATCGTAAGGAGTTTATGAAAACCTTCCGTGAAAAATTTTGTTTGACTGGTGATTTTAGAGATTCCTAAATTCCGTAACTTTTAATTTTAATTGACACAAAAAGACAGGAAGAAAATGGCGTCTATTTTCCTTAACAGTATCTGGCAGTAATTCGCAACTAATCAAAGCAGATTTTGCCAATTAAACATTGAAAGCGCATTTGACATGCCACACTCCTTTGTCTCTCTTATAAAATTCCACAATTTGAAGTAAATATTTAATCCTTTAACGCAATGCCGACTCCTAGTTTGGCACGATAGTACTCCCCCGTTTCCCATCTAGCTTAATATGCGGCGACTGCCTGTTTAATACTCTACGCGAACCCTCTTTGTCGCTTATATTATCCTCCCGAGCTAGAGACTTCTATAAATTGCTTTTTCGTATGAATATTTTAAATTAGTAAGTACGTGATCCGACCGTGTAGCAAGTAAACATGCAAAAGATACACGTTTTGGACGAAAGGATATCCGTCTCTGGGAAACAGAAGCGCACGTTAACGTTCTTGGATTCGGGAACCTCGCACCTTAATTATACCTTTCAAGAGGTCCTAATTTGTCACTCTGAAAACAGCTTTGCTCTAAGCGATTCGAGAGAAAGAAAAGGAAATGGATGGCGGCACTCCAATAACCAACAAACGACAATTTAAGGACGAGTTTAAAGCTCGTCAAAGTAAAAGTAAACGACATATTTCCGTTAGACAATCTTTTATTAATTTTCACGTTGTCAGTTTTCTCGTGAATAATTTACCCGTTCCCATGTCAATATAACGTTTAACAGTACATTATAAGGCTGTTCTGCTTGTCGATCAACATTACCGTAATCAAGTAGCGCATAAATTATGTTGTTGGGAATTTCGAGGGTAAATTTCAATCAATGACCCAAACAAAAACAAAATCCTGTGTTTCGATTCGATTCTTATTCATAAATGTAATACAAATCTGTTCATGAAAATAATTCCCACGGGTCCATTCCTTTAGGAATATTAGAATTAGCTCAAACCAAAATTTATTTATTTATTTATTTATTTATTTAACCAGAAACCATACAGAATAAAAATTCCAATTACATGGCACTGGGGCTCTGAACAAATATTAGGGCTTAAGATCTAATTTTATTTATTATTGAATTTAGGGGATCGTGAAAAAAGTCGATATCATTAACTGAGGATAACTTATTTAAAGTGATCAAGATCTTAATAAGTGGGGAAGTTGTGTTGTTAACTACAAAAATAGTATTATTTTGCCTTAGCTTAACAAATGGTACCTTAAGCATAATTTCTTGAAGTAATTCGGAAGAGTATAACAAGTTGTGTAAAATTTTGAAAAATTAATATGCAAATTCCTGAAAATAATTGACCACTACTTTATACAAGTAAAAAAATGTTATTTACCGCATAAGGTGCTGAGAAGGGCTAATACTTTGACTTATTTTATGACAAGCCCGCAAACGCCTGGTTACCGACTACAGGGTGTTTTTGATGCAATTTTTATCCACTCAAATTTGACACGCAGGGAACTTTTCGTTCGGGACGCTGGTCGAAAGCAGCTAGTGGCGTGTTAATCTCCCTAAAGGTGGATTGAATATTGAAATAAGAAGCTTTTCTATCGATTCATCCGTAGTTATGTGACTTCGAAATTGGGTTGATTCCGAATTACAGTTATCTCGTTGTGAGGATTCGATTGGGATTTCACACGTGGTAAGTACTGCCATTTTCATTGCCAGCGATATCTCTGGCGGCTTTTCTTTTTAGACTTATACGATATCTGACAGTTAAGCCGACGTAACATAATTAGTGCTTAATTTATTTATCATCGTAAAGTATTTAAGGATGTTGGGTGGCGCTCAACTCTATGGTAAGTGAAACGAGGTACCGAAAATTATATCCCCGAAATGAATCGACCGCTGTAGAAGATTTCAATCTCTTTGTTACGGTACACCCTATATTCATGGGTGATTTACTTGAATACTACGCGCAACTGTTATGAGTCGCTCGCGATATGAGATTTAGCGTTGTGGCCAAACGCTAAGGAACTCGCTCATTTTCTCGAATGCGGTTAAGCCGTTAAGCTATCAATTGCCAGAAACTTATTAATTCTTTATTGTTACTTTTAAGTTTAAGCATCATTATTGTGCAAGTAAGTACGTTTGCTATAATTATAATATTAGTTCCGAATGTCACTATTGTCTTAATTTAATGGTATGCATATTGTTATTCTTGTAATGTTACAAAGCATGTGCTGTTAGTAATTATGTTCGTGCATGTAGATTGGTCGTTTGTATATGGGTATTATCCGTCCGTTGATCGATTGAGGAAACTGGTCATAGTTCGCGAGTGGCGTACCGTTATCTGCGTTACCAGATACAGCAGTCAGCTGTACCAAAACTATTAAGAGAGCCGCTACCGTCACCGATACCATTAGCGTCAGCAGTCAGCTCAGCTGTGATCATCGCGACGCATTATCAAAGTCATCAGGTCCAGGCGTGCAACACATCATTATCGGCCGGCGCAAGTATACGCCATATTCTTTTCGACTTAATCTAGTCGACCACTCATACTAGTTAAGCAGCTGCCTAATTGTCCAGTGCCTTTAGATAAACGATCGATCCTTAATCAATTTAGAGCTCTTAGCATTTTAAATACCGGTCTGTGATTCAATTATCTCTTAATTAATAAAGTTCATTGTTAATTAATTGTCTAATTAATGTGTACTGTTTATTATTGTGCAAATTGGTCGTTACTGGCAATATTTTCATTTCGCTAGCAATTTGTTTTGATTAGTGGCCCGATTGCGGACCTCAAGATTATTTCTTTGGAAACGGTGCCCAGCACCGCTACATCTTAATTTTTCCAACCATGACCTAGTTGGCCGTTTATGCGGCGGGTTTGAGTTAAAGCGGCGCCAACCCAATCTTACGCTCTCGTTATGTCATGGAGCGGGCCACTTGGGTAAGCGGGAGGGCGAGGAACTCAGGGAGGTATTTGGTATGTTACAAGAAATTTTCAATATTTTGTCAAAGCATAGGCGCCATGCGCAACTGGAAGATGCGAACCGATTTTGAAATTTGTTTCTTTTTTATTTATATAATTCGAAACTTTTCCACGCTTTTACAAATTCGAAATAATAAAATAGTTTTTTCGGCCCAGACTAGATTAGAGGGATGTAGTTATGTATTTAACTATCAATTTAATTAAAACAAGAGCCAAGATCAAGCTCTAATTAACTTAATTTTTTCAGCACATATTATGTGCGTTGGCATTCTTAGAATTATTCTAAACTAGCGGATCTTTTCAATTTCCCTTAAGATTCTCTTAGCAAATAGGTGAAAGCTCTTCAACATTCCTTTAGAACACTTTCTTTGAACTTCCTAAGAAATGCCGAAGCCTTGTTCAACTTCAAAAATTTTCCGAGGACGTTTAAAAACATCGAGAATTCTCTCAAACCTAAAAAATATTTACGTGCCAGACAATTCCCTAATAACAATTTTTACAACATCTGACTACGACTGCCAACAGCTTCGGCCTGTTTAAGAAAACGTAACAAATTCCAGACAATATCCAAAGATTTTCAAAAAACCTGCTGAGATTTCCCTAAATAGTTTAAGAAGTCTCAGAAACTTTTCGAAAATTTATTAAACCTTCCCAAAAATGTGTGGAGATCATCCATTCCGCATATTATCTCTAATTTCGAAAAGTTCCGAAAAGTTCCTCGGACATTTCCCAAAAATGTCTAAAGATTCTGTGAATTTTTCCAAAATTGCTAATGATTATTACGTCTTGTTTATCAGGAATTCTCAATGCCTAAAGGGTTTACGAGTATTTGAAAAAAATTTCCGAAAGAACGAAGAAAATTTAGTTCTCCGAAACTACCCAGAAATCTACCGTACCTAAAAACTGCACGATAAAACACTTTCATAAAACTTTTAAGCCATTAGCATAGCAATTCTTAAAACATTCTAGAGCTTAAAGATTATAAAGGCTTTTGGAGATTTTCCAGAACCTGTTTAAAATTCCAAACATTTGTTTCCGATTATGATCAAACCTTTTTAAGAACATCTGAAGACGCTTTGAGAATCATCCATTACTAAGCTTCCGAGAATTCCGTAAAACTTCATAAAACCCTTCAGGAATCCTCAGATCCTTTCCCAAAATTTCCAAGGCTTTTCCGAGACTAAGAAACTGAGAAGAGATTACTATATACAACGACTTTCCTCAAAAGACTTTCTGGATTTCCAAAACTTAATTCCCGCAACCTTCCTAAAAACCTTTAAAAAATTCATTCGCCAACGTTTTGGGAGTTTCGTAAGAGTTCTTAAAGCATCTGACACTTTTTAAAAATACCCAGTATTTTTGAAAATCTCAAGAAAAATCCTACCGGCACTCCAATAAACCATCTTCAAGTCAAACACTAAAGCATACCGAACCTTCCCAAAAGTTCCGAAATATTTGCCCACTATTACCAGCCTCTCCAGAATTTCAAAGACCCTTCGAAGATTCCGAGTTTCACACAGAAGAATTTTTGCTACCCATTAAACCATTTTAGAAATCCTGTGAACTCTTTTAGGAGCTTTGGGAGTAATAAATGTTTTAAGCTGTTTGTTAATTCCTTTTAAATCCTTCCACGATCGTATTGTCTGTTTTATAGACTTTTTTAAACTTTTGAAACACAGGTTTTCTTAAAATTTCGTATCAATTTAGCTGAAAACTTTCGAATCTCTTAACTTAAAAACATTTTTAGACATAAAAGTACTTTAGAACCTTATTAAGGATGTATGAAGTTGTTTTACAGTTTGCTCGCAGTTTTCCTTCACTGCAATTCCCTTAAATTTTTTAGAAAACTCAGAGTAGCTTATAAAAAAAACTGTAGTAAGATTATTAGAAAACTTTCTTAATTTTTAGTGGTGTTTTGCAGTTATTCAGCAATTTTAAAATAGAGCTCGTTCTTGTATTGACTGGCCGATGTGTACCCATCTGTTCTGGGAACTGCAGCTATTGTCATATTGTAATTTTATACGCAGTACTGCTGAATTTGATTACATTGCTCCTCTTTAAAATAGAAAAACAAACAATGATTCACAGAATGCCTAACACGAACGTGTTTAGTCGCATAAAGTTTATAATCCCTTACATGGTAGCAACGAAATTTACCGTATAATCGTTTCTCAATTTCTCCATTTGTAATGCACGAATTCCTTCGAATATGGCTATTTCAGATAATAGGATTACGGAAGATGGATGGTGTAAACGATTCAGCAAACTCAAACCCTAAATACAGCTTTTGTATTTAAGCATTTGACACAAACTTAATACGATTTATTATTCCGACTAAAGTGGGAGGTTTTTCACTTGTTTGTGAAGATGGTGCATGTGAGAATGTCAACATACCTACCACAAAAGAAGGTAGGTATTCTCTTACGGTTTTTCTTTAAAGGTAGCGGGACTAAAATACGTATGTACACCCCCAGGCGTTTGCCTTCCACAAAAGCTCAAGTTTTCAGCCTTTATAGAGTCATTATTGAAGTTTTTCTGCTTCCCCGCTGCAGGATTTTTATTGATTGTGTTGAAATAATGCATATTTTGCCGCTACGTGATTAAGTTTTCATAAAGACATAAAAAATCAAATCGTATAAACCTGAGGGAGTTTCAATAATGTTTACCCCATTAATATTTTATTACCCCTTTTCAACGTTTTTATTTGCATTTAGTATACGAACCTAATTCCTTCAATTATTCCACTTTTGGCCAAAATTGCATGCTAAATTTCGTAGAACGTGCTCAAATCAAAGAAAACCGACGTTTTCCATGACATGCATGCATAACCATTAATCATGATACTACCTGAATTTGCGTGCATATTCATTTTCAAGATGAATGCGTAGTTGATTTTGATTAGACGACCTAATTCAGAGTTGAATGAGAGTCATTAGTTGAAGTAACTGCAAACAATCTCTTAAAAAGGATCGATATATCTATTGTGTGGTTGGTGCAAACGATAAGACGTATTGTTTAAGATGGTATGCTTTTGTTGCTGATACGATGCAATTAAGTTTGGATGACCTTAAACGGCAGTAATTAATACCAAAGATACGCATTACTATATGCAAATTTACGATTTACGTACCTATCTACATGTATTTCTCATGCAAGTGTACCATACTGGATGCAACTTCACCTCATTCCAAGTATATCATAAATTGTTAATTAGCAACCGCTCCAGCCTATTCCTACCTTTATATATCCAAGTAATAATTTAAATCAGGATTTGTAGTTGTGGGACCCCCTGTTACGTAGTATTCAGATCCACCCAAGTATACCTATTTTGCTGATTAACGAACTCGTCCGATCGCTAGTCTTTGCTATCGGTTACCGGAAACAAAATTTGAAAATTCGCTTTCGTCTCGTAACGGCCTTAGTTACATTTATACACTTGCATAAAATAAACTTGAACCTCTACGGCACGGGAAAAAATTTTAATTATTAATTTGTCCACGGCTAACGCAGTAATAAAAATCTTTATACTCCTTACCTTGCAAAAGGTTGGTCTCTTATCTCCTCTTAAAATCTGAAAGTCAAAATCTAATGCTCTGGTTTGATTGAACTCAGATAAAAACGCATGTGATTTTAGTTGGTTGAATATATGAATTAAAGCAAACGCTCTCAAATTCCATTTTTCTTTACACGCTTCTGGATGTAAATTATTAGCTGGATTCATAAAAAGGAAATTTATTTATTTTATTTCATTAAGTAAATTGGAGGGATTATTTAGACATTTTCTAAATTATTCAATTTAGACAAGATGTTAGAAGTAAGGCATATCTGGTCGTTTGCGATAAGAATTTTTATCGGGCGAAAATTAATTATCGCACGTGTTTTAGTGCTGACAACGAAGAGATAGGTGCTACAAAGAATTATGCGTTTCATATTGGATAGGTCGGGACGTTTGGTGCGTTCCGTCGTTGATTGGCGAGTTATTTAAATATTTTTAAAGGAGATTATTTTATAGCGGAAGTGGTGTTTCCTTAGATAATGGAGACGAAGCTGCTGTTGCTCTTAGTTTTTGCGAAGGTAAAAAAGCATTGATTTTTGTTTACGCTCATTTCCCGGCAGTCAGCCTCACTTGTTTTGTTGAAGACGCTGTTCGTCGTTTTTTATAATGAATCTGTACAGGCAAGTTAACAAAGGTTGTGTGAGAAGTATACGCGTGTCCGATTACGCAAAAAGTTTTGGCGAGTTGAAAAAGGAAGGAATGTGATACAGCGAGGCTTTTTGTTAAGGTTCTCTTTTTATTAAAAGTTAAAAGTTTCTACCGTCCGAACAGCCACCGAAAGTTTGTTCATTTTAGGCATCAAGCAAGTTGGCTTATGTAATTCTGTATGCAGTTTCCTGAAGTTGTCAACGCGTGTCTTTTTGTCAGTGTTAGATTATTTGATAGTAAAAAAATGTAAGTAATTTAAGATGTTATATTTATTTGTCTATCGAACGCCTGTGTGTGGGGTAATACGTCAAAACAAGCTTTGATCTTTTGTTTCTTGCAGGGATTATGCTTTAATTTTGGTTCATTGTGTTTAAGAAACATTTATCGTTTAATCGTATGTCTATTCGAATCCATTGCGCGTTCCGGGTAGAGTTTTTCATGTCAAATTTTTCTATTCGTGCCAAAGATTTATTTCAAGTCGATCAAGTTGATTGAGGCCTCCGCTCCGTGGGGTAGGTGACGTTATTATGTCCCCCATCTATGATCATGAAATTAATAAACATGGCTAGAGGGCACCTTAAATAAGCGTTTTCAAAAAAAAATTGCGGAAGAAGCCCGAACCTTAATTTATTAAAAGTCCTATTTCGTCGAAATATGAGGTCACTTATTGTCATCCTTGTGTTGGTGAAACTGAAAAATCTTAAGTGACAGCTAATTTTTGTAAGAGGTTATGTTAACTTCTTCGGGTACTAAATTGAAATATGTTGAGGTTATTTACAGTTAATGTGATAAAAATGGTATAATAGGTATAATATGCAATACAATAAATTTTAGATTTAGTTTACCGACTTAAGGCGGCCGTACACGAGCGGTTGTTGTACGGCAGTGGACGAGACAACCACTCGGAGGATACCGGCAGCGAGTTGACTGCAGATGGGCTATTCGACTACCGTGACTGCAAAATGCTCGTGTACGGCCGTCCTTATACATCTTGAACGCCTTAGGAAAGAAGAACGCCGCACAGAAGGTTCGATTTTTCATCTGGCAAGAATCATGTTTTCCGTATTGAACACCGACAACGAAACTCCGGGGCACCTTTCGCATCCACCATAGGTGGATTCCCCTTTGTTCTCTACCGCCGATTAACTTCGGATTTTGTTTTCGGCATCTGCCGGTGACTAGAATCGACCGCCTTATCACTCGAAAGGAGAAGGGACACCTTTCGCATCTTCCATAGACTACCTCTTTGTTATCGAACGCCTTTTTCGTATCAGCCGGTGACTAGTATCCACCGTCTTATCACTCGAAAGGCGAAGAAACATCTTTCGCATCTTCCATAGACCGGCTGTTTGTTACCGACCGCCGATTAACTTTACCTCGAACATGTTTGAAACGGAACGATAACGTACTGAATACGTTTGACTAGGACAAACATCGAATCGTTGATCGCAAAGAGCCGTCAATTTCACTATCGTGATATGCATTATTGATTCATCGTTTCGATCGCTCTGAAACGACGGATTCGACAGATCAATCGTATGGAGCCATTTACAGGATTGAAAAAAATAAGTGCAATCAAGCTTGTGGAAAATTTCGGGCTCCTTCCGCAATTTTTTGTTGAAAACGCTTAATTAAGGTTCCCTGTATCAATTTTTATTAATTTCATGGTTATAGCTGAGAGGCTTCATAAGTCACGTAACTACCGATTCCTTTAGAAATATCAAAACTTTTTCAAACCAAATTTAATGTGGAAGTTCTTAAAAATAACCGACTATCAAAAGATAAAATAACTTGTTGGTAATATTCTCTTCTGATTACAATTGGTCTTATCTCTCCCCTAAAAATGTCGCTCCCTTAGAATAGGTTACAGTTGACTCCATGATGAATGTAAAATAAAAATGTTCGTACGTATTCTGAATTCAAGCGATTTATTAATTTTATGAATTGTTAAACTGGTTTGTTTAGATTCATACGAATTTTCCTACCGTTAAAATTGGCATTCATCACAAAGATAACGTACATGGGTGGTGGGGCAGGAGGTTTAGCTGTACAGTACAGTAGCGATCTATTTCCATATTTCTATTTTAAAAAAACTACCTTGTCCAAGAAGAGATCAGGTCAATTTGTAGCAGAAGAGATTTTTACCCACATCAGCAACTGTAGGTTATTTTATTTTTTTAAATTATATAAAATAGTGGTTGGTTATTTTTAGGCATTTGTATCCATTTTATTTGATATAATTTTCATTTTTTCCTGAAGGAATCGAACCATGAGAGTTATTTCCATGAACAGATTTGTATTTGTATTATGGATGAGTTAGTTCCAAGCAAAGGATTTGGATTATTTCATTGATTGTTTATTTCATTTCAGCCTTCCTTCCATTCCTTTGGTTGCATTAAAATTTTGTTTCGTATTCAAGATGTGTGTGTGTATTTTGAACAGAAGAATTCACCAGGATTTATCATGTAGTAAAAATAAAATATTTAGATGAGAACCAAATTTAGCAGGGACACGTCACGAAAAAAGTTAGAATTTGATCGTTATTGCATTACCTACTTAATATATTCAACCAACTCAAGTCATATGCGTATTTATTAGAGTTCAATCAAACCAGAGCATTAGATTTTGAATTTCCGATCTTAGGAGATAAGAAGCCAAACTTCCACAAGGTAAACAAAACAATTAAACAATTTTATTACTGAGCTAGCCGTGGGAACCATAAATATTGATTGTCAAATTAGCATTTTTGTCAGTACCGTAGAGGTTCAAGGGGGTCTTCAGCCCCTTATAAATGTAACGAAACCCGTTAGATTACATGATTAAAATCGCTAATTGCTTGGCGCTATATGCGAGTGTTTTGAGAGATCAAAAGTGTGCGAGAGGAGAAGAGATTTTTGGCATCGGTTTTGGGTCGTGGAAAATCTCAAGTCTAATTTGGGTTCGAACCACGAGAGAGTCACGTAAAGTGGACCGGAATTTAAAACTTTATTCGGCCAAATTGTTTCTTGAGCGATTCGTACAAAAATTTAATAATTGTGTAATTGATATTTCATTAATGTTGTAATAAAAAAAAGTGCCAATCAGTGTCAATCGGCTGACTGAACCCACCTTGGATTCGCTAAATTTATCACGCAGGAACCCATTTAGCAAGGATTTGATTTAATTTTCTATTTAAGTTGGTGTCTTTCAGTCAGTAAGAATGTCCATGTAAATAGCTTCAACTGTGTTAGCCATAAGATGTATTTTTGTGTGGAAACTTTACCGTAGATTTTTACAACGTTGTTATTGAAATAAGGAGTCGTTAAAAAAGAACGTGAACTTAAAAAAGAACGTTTGAAATTTGATTTTCAAATTAGAAGGTAAGAGGAAAAATTTTCATTAAAATCATTATTGTAAAATTCATGTTAGGGCGGGTTTCTGTGCAGAAAACAATTTAATATTACAGTGCAACTCCAATTGCGACCTAATTTGCACGCCACAAGATTACAATTTTTAAAATCAACAAGTGATTCTACGTAAAAAGAAGTAAGGAAGATAATTACGAAACTAGGGATGCGCTTAGAACCGATTTTTTTTGTGTAATTAAGGTAAATAAGTACCAGACTTAGTTGTTCAGTTTGGAATAAATGACTAAGCAACTAAGTTGGCGAAACCTTATTTCAATTAAACGTTATATAATTGTTTACCTTCAACCGTTATAAAATAAATAAGGGTGCTATATTAGAGGAAAACGTCTTAACTAAATTATACAGTTAACAACATAACAATAAAACATAAACGAAATTTTGCTGTAATTCCTTTGTGTCTGGACATTCACAAAACACATTCACGAACGTTTGTACGAAATCACTAAAAATGTCGTTACACAAATTGCTTACAAAAGGGGTTCGGGGGTTGCACTAGGGTGCTATTCGAAACAAATACTTCTTTAATTATCCGACTCGTAATAAAAAACAACATCGCTACGCAATAAAGCTCCATTTAATGGAGTGTAATTTACACCCAGAAAACAATTATGTACCTTCATTTTATTACCTAATCCCATTCAACGGATTCGATTTCGTCAGTCATCTCATTTATGAAGCGGGCGTATGAAAACAGACATATAAAAAAAGGAGTGCCAATTTATACGCTAGTACACTACACCAAAAGTGTTTGTTGTACATTTTGGTAAAAAAAAGCGGACACTTTGCAGTGTAATTTTATTGCTACATTTATTTTCTTCATTTGCTTTACAAATGTATCCTCAACTTTAAATCGGTGAAATTTGAATGGAAATTATTTTTACCCGAGTTACTTTGCGAATAATTTATAATTCAGAGATGTATATGCATCAACTACTTTTGTTCCGAAAATAAATCTGTATTATTAACTTTTGTGATTTAGTGCGCGATTATAACATTTGGCCTTACAGCTAAACCAAATATATATCATTTTTATTGTAATAGAACGCTAGAGGAGGATAGTTTCGTTGCAATTTATCGAATCCCACGAACTTTTTAAAGTGACATTAATATTGGCCATCTACAAAAGTAGCCGATTTTATCTGGAGCTTTTTGGCGATATTAGTGAGGGTAACAAAGTCATATAGGTAGTAGGGTGGGTAACGATACACGATGGAGAATAAGGCAAAATTATTCGCTATCGAAGCTTAACGAGTACGCCAGAGGAAACGGAAAAAGAAAACCCGCTTCCTATTTTATTTCTTTGTAGCTTGCGTCACCATTAAATTTTAAATGGGAGTAAAGACGACATAGCGGAAGAGAGATGCTTCGTTCCTTCCTATCCACTATTCTCATGCATAAAAACTTACCATAATCTACGTGCAACCAGACTTGGGTTTGCGGAGCTTATTGTGCAAGGCAGCTTTTCACTAAAGTCGTATGTATTTGGTACCGCCTGCAATCTATTTAAAACGGAGTTACTGGGACGGTATATAAATATTTATTGTCGCCATAAATTCGCTTTTTCAACCGCCCATGAAATTCAGCAACAACGAAATACTTGCTGAAAGTAATTCCCTGGTATAAAACGGTCTCGAGAACAGTACAGTCTTAAATTGTAGTTAAGAGTATTACGATATGCTAGACAAATACAGTAGATTAATTCCTTACCAAAACTTTAAATGGAATTTGAAACAATTACATTTACGTTCTGCGCTACTCTTTCCAAATGTTGAGACGCAGTACAACTTGGATTTTAGGGAAGAATATAAATTGTCCAGAATTTTTTTCGAAAAGAAAAGAAATGGGAATCACATGTAAGAAATGTGTTTATCCATTCCATTAAATACTGTTTTGCATCACAAGACCAGGAACCCATAAGACGCAATACTATATGATCTATAGCCAGTGACTCAAACTCAAGGTAGTAGAAGCAAGATTCAAGACATTTCGTACTTTGTATTCGAATCAACAATAACAGTAAACATTAATTGATTCACAAAGACAAACATTTATTCCGAAACACATGAAAGAAGAAAATCTCTGAAAGAAACCTTACAAATTCTGTTTGGACATATTACCCCGCACGCATACGGTCGACAATTAAAACAAAAAATCTTAAATTACGTACGGTTTTTTTCTTAATAGTTCAATTAATCTGGAAGTAAAAGGTTTGCGTTACTACGGGCACTTAACTCACACACAAATTTTGACAGCTTCTGATCTTTTCTGTATAGACAGAATTAGATGACAAACCAATCTGGCTTGATGAATACGGTGATAAATTTTCTTTGGATGTTCGGAGAGTAGAAACTTTTAACTTTTAATAAGAGAACGTTAACCAAAGGCCTCGCTGTACTATAACTACTTGCTTTTTCAACTCGACGAAACTTTTTCCATAGTCGGACAAACGCGTTAAACTTCTCACACAACTTTTTTGATAACTAAACAAATAGGGTCGACTGCCCGAAAATTTAGCGTAAAAAGATGTACACGCTCTGTAACCGTCGCGAAACCAGCTGCCTCGCACTTCGTTAATTCCAGTATTTAGAGAAACAACACTTTCACCATAAAATAAACTCCTTTTCTGGAAAAATTTTCAAATCAACCGCTATTCACAATTAGATTTGATAAACGCTAGCCAAGACGGGACGCGCTAAAAGTCCCCACTTTCGATAAAACACGTGCGTTAAAACTCATTATCACAAAGACCAGATAAAACCTTTTATCAAGTTCGCAAACTTGACCAGATGCACTTCCAACACCTTATATAAATTGAACAATTACAAAGCGATAAAATTTAAACGAGAATTACGCATTTACAAACACTGACATACAAATTCACATGAAACGAACTAATTATCTGTTTATTTCGAATAATCCACAGATTTACTTAATAAACTGAAACATTCTCATATACAGGGTGTATATAACGTTGTTTGCACAACAATATTTCTGTAAAAGTATAGAGGTGTGACGAATAATTATTATTTTTCCCTTTTTGTTCTCTCTTCTCTCTCTATTGGAAATTTCTAGCTATAGCCCCATTAGGTTTTTTTTTAAAGAAATAAGAATCTTCACATGAAACCGTTTTTGGTATCTTCAAAAACATCATTGGCAAACTTCTCAGAACTTCCTTGCCAATCGTCTTAGACAAGACATCATTCTATAAAACACTAGACATCTTCGAAATCATCCAAGTACCTTAAAAAGGTAAAAGCTTGCTAGAGACGGAATTTCTAGACATTTCGGAAACCATATATTTTGGTAGATCTTTGGTGATAAGCTTTTGAACGTATTTTTAAGAGTATTTGTAGAAAAAAACATGTCAGGAATCTTCCTAGAAATAATTTTTCGATATCACAAAGCTTATAAGTCTCCTTAGAAACTCCATTGGAAGGAATTCCTACAAAAAAAATGGGAAAATTGAAATTATTTTGGGTATTTCGGGTCTAATAATTTTAAAGTGGATAATATATGAATAACGTGACCGGTCAGTAATTTGCCAAAGGTGTGGTAACTACATTCTCCGTATGTATCAAGGACGTCGATGTCGTCCGTAATATCGTAATGTTTAGTAAGCAAATCACAGAGAAAACTTTAGAGAAACCGTAAAACAGGGCCAAAATTAAATCTCAAAAATGTTTGAGTAAAAAACAATGGGGTCTATTACCTTTTACAAGCCAAAAATGAACATTGGGGGAGAGCAAGCAATCAACTACCAGTTCAGCTTTGTGTAGGTGTTCGGTCCAAGGAAGGAACTAATTTTTAAAGAAAAAATGGTACTATGCGTGACCTCTAGCGGTAGAATAATAAATTGGGAAATAAAATCGATAACATTCGGTGCGTTTATCAGGCGATGCGCTTCACGAGGGTTACCTAAAGGCGGGAATATACCAGCAAGATTTCTTGCGCGAGTTGCTGTCTAATAGGACTGTCGAGGTGTAAATATGTCCGACTTACTGTGGTTTTTGAAGTGACAGCTGTGGTTTAGGTATACATGCTGCACTCTATGTCACTTTCAAGTGAAATTTTGCTAATACCTACATAAAAACTATACATTTTACATTTTTGACATTTTATACGAAAATCTATGACTGCCAATAACACCAAGAAATCCGAGAAGACGATGCTTCAGTTCATAAAAGTTTAGCAGAAACGAACCCTACGAGTATTAGGAACGATATTATTTGGGCAGGAAACGGTTTTAGTAATTTTGCTATTTTACCCGAATTACATCCCAACCTCGTTTTCAGTAACAATAAATCAAGGTGAAATATAAAAGCCATTTATTTCGTCCCCTAACACATTATCTTCGCATAATTATATTATCAGCTTCCAGCTTAATTAATTACAAAGCTAAAAAAGGACTAATTGTCGGTGCCAGTAAAGTTGTGGTGTATAGTCGAAGGGTTAATTAATACAAAGCATGTGTTTCAATGGAAGTTTCTCCGGCTTTATTAACTTACCGAAGGTCGACGCTTAGACGAAAGTGATGCGTAAGTTTAGAGCTTTTGAAGTAGAATGAAAACATACTTGAACGTGGAGTTCGGAACCGCATAAGCTTACTAACAGATTAAAGTGATACATCTTAAGAGTGTACGTGATGTTCACTGAAAGATCTCGGCTTAATTTCCCTGGATAAGTTTGGTCGTAGGTAATCGAGTTTTGGCCAAGTAATTTACAACTCAAATCGAAAAGTCTGCGCCATTTTTCTTTTGTTAACAAGTTTGTCCTCTAACTCCCTACTTACCTATTATTAATAGCTAATCAAAACAATGACTACCTGGGGCTTTGTAGTTAACAGGGGTTTGGGAAGTTTTCTACCCATGATTGTTCACTTTTAGTTCTTATATATTGTTTGTGATTTTATGAAAAGTACCTCGTAGATATACCTACACGTAGGGAAATTACTAATTTTTGCAACTGAAATGAAATTTTAAAGTGTGATTGACGTATTAGAGGAAATATTTCCATACGGTTCGTGTAGGGAAATAATGCAATTCCACTAATGTCACAGAAGTGAGATGCGAGGTTAGCGAAACGGCCGCTAACCCCATCATATTCGTTTATACGTCCTTTTCAACTAACAGGGCGGAAGTGTCCCCTGTGTACCACCTTTTTACTGCTCTCAATTTAAATGTATTTGGGTTTCTGACGGAGATCATATTTTACGCTACCTCTCCTGCCAAATTTGACACACCAAAATTCCAGTTTTAGGGTATCCATTCTTGAAAAAAAAATCAAGTAGTCGTACCGCCTCCGAGTGCATTAAAATAATTGCTAATATATCGTCAAAAGCGACCTACTTGTCTGGCCAACCTTCGCTGTCGGCGATCTATTGTAACAGTAGTTCTATAGATGCATTTAAATATTTTCGAAATTTCGTTGTGCAGTAAGATTTTGATACTTCTAAGAGTAGAGCGGTTTATGCATTGCATCATAACATTGAATTTGGACCCTATTTTCCGTAGCGTAGAAATGCCACAAAAATTTTAGGAAGCATATATAGTTTGGGTACATCATTTAAATAAATTCGGAGGGGTCAGGTCATACTTTAAAACCCAAAAATTAGTCTGGCAGTGATATTTATGTATTGTACAGCTATTAAGGCTACTAGATAAAAATATTGCAAGAGATATTTTTGGGCATTTTTTTGCAAATCTATGAATGGGCTGCGCAATAACGAAATAACAGCATGTTTCCACATGCACCTATAGTAATAGTGTTGTTTTTTTTATAATTTCAGCGTGGGAAAACACCTTCTATAAATTATGTCACCAGATTTTGAACTATTAGTATCAAATTACATCCTTTTTAATAGAGATATTAAATTACATTTCTGAACTCAACGTGTGATAAACCATTACCTCGAGATGAATATGCAACTTTGGATGAGTAGGAAGGTGATTAGCGACCTTAAAAGCCATCTGGGATTCAAATTGTTTTGGCTGAGTCCGATTCCGTTTAGTAAAGTAAATTAGCACAAATTTTATTAAACATAAAATTAATTACTAAAATTAAATTACTAATTTTATAAAACTATTTACTGATAAAATTATATTTAAAAAAAAAGTAAAGAAAAAAACAGACAGACGGCCGGACATACAGCAATACAAAATTATAAGCGATCTGAGGTCGTTAATAAAATATGACTGATAGATGTGGCAAAAATGTATAGGTAAACTGACTGATAACTGCTTATCTCTTGCTTACGTATTTAAGGAAATAAAAAAATTCCAATTTCATCCGACATTTTTATGAGTAGAAATATCCTTTAAAATTTAAAATGGTCTTTGTTTCGTATTCAGTTTCACGTACATAAAATAGCAGTGTATTGGATTTTGTCTGTTTCTTTTTGCTAATCTTCCGTAGAAATTGCTTTTAGCTTCTAACTATAATTCGTTATGAAATAACGGCAAACTGATGTTTATGGTTATCAAACTTCTTATAGTTGTATATGTTCTGATTATTCATATTCCGTACTACTGTTTGGAAGAAATTTAAAATTTTCATCTACATCAACATTTAGTATTTCATTATTCGTAAATAAACATACGTAGATCTATATATATCATTTTATGCCACATTGTATATAATTTTTTTTTGTTTTTGAGTCATCGTAGTATTCGTTCAAGGTATAATATGGGTTTTGTATTTAAGATTAGCCTGCCTTTGAGATAAGACGGAATATATGCGCCTGAAACTTCTGTAATCTGCATGTTATTGCTGGAAATGGCATTATCGCCCGAAGTATGTTGGTACCTAATGCCTGACTTCATCGTTAATGTAATTAAGTTACGGCAGGTAGAACAAGATTTGAAGAATATCGCATAAGATTTTCAGCAGGGGAATTTTTTGGTGCTCAGCTCGCATTCGGAAACACGACTTTTGATCCGGCTCAGATTCAATACCATTTGTGCTTGAACTCGTAGAAATCCATTGGCGTAGGTTTGAAATCGCTGTCTTTTTTCGTTCTCGAGTTAGAGAGGGACAGACGGACAAAACCATCACGTAATAGGAATTTTTTTCTTTCAAAAAATTCTTTATGGGCGACTTAATTCTATTTTTGATTTTAGGAACCGAAAGTGCTTTTTAGAGCTAGGTATATAAATAGTCAGAGGCACAGCTTACACTCAATCCGAGTTCAATAGTACATCATTGATTAAAATCGGACTAGTAGATTTTGCTGAATCCCGGTCAACCTCAAAGAACAACAACAAGCAGCCGTAATGTATAGTGAAAAACGATCATTTTCACCAGTGAATGTTTCCTGTTAAAAGTCCACCGATTTCGATGAATCTTTTATTAATCTTCATAAGTTTCTTCAAACGCGAAAAACAACATTGGGCATTTAACCTCCCCTACAAGCCCTGCACGCAATCGCTCTGTCCATGAAGTTCGCCATAACTACACCATACACTTTCAAATCGAGTCATCGAATTTCACGCTTGAATTCCGTAAAATTGTGAGCTTTGTTTTCGAAGACTTGTGACCTAATGTAACCCCACACAGTGGGGTGTAGTCCAGTCACGGGATAGAGGTGGGAGTGTTTCCCTTGAAGTGTGGCACCTTGCACCGTCCTGTTGGAACCAAAGGTTCTTAATGTTCATTCGATCCACCTAAGGCCATAGAAAATCAGTGGGCATTGCTCGGTAACGAAATCCATTAACAGTGACTGCATTACATTCATAAAGAAGATAGGGCCCATCAAACCTCTACTAGAAACCTCACACCGAACCGTAACTCGTTCTCGAATTTCTCTTGGATTCTCATTGTAACAGCTTAGTTGCAAGTTACAAGGGTCGAAGACCTCACTTGCATAAAATAAAATTGAGCTTCCACGGAACTGGCAAGAAATTTTAATATTTCACCAGTAGAGTAATAGGGGCATACTTGGACCATTTAAGGTCGCTTGTCAGCTGGCGATGACCTTGAAAAGTCGGAAATTGTGTGTGACGTTTGAAAGTAGATCAAGGTGGCTTAAAAGATCTCTCGCCCCGAAAGGTCAATGACCCCCTTCCTTGTGGTCTCATAATTATATTTCAAAGACATCAGAAGTCAATGACCACATTTTATGTGCTCTCATAATTCAATTTCGAAGTCATAAAATGTCAATGCCTCCATTTTTGTGCATGAACGCGAAACGAACCCAAACGTGAACTCGGATCTGATCCAGACGTTAACCCCAATTAAATCTTCACTTTTGGGTTCCCGGATTTGGGTTTGCTATTAACCCTTGATCCAGTTTGTAGAATCCCGCTGAAACGCCAATTAATACCAAACCTAAACTCCACTGAACCACACGTGAACGCGAACCCAAAACCAGAACGCGAATCCAAATGTGACGCGAGCCCAAGCGTGAACGTAAACCCAAACGTGCAGGTTAAATGGGCGTTCAATGACATTGAAAATGAAATGTTCCAAAAAATTAACATTTGATTACTTTGAAATTTAATTTTCAGACTTCATCATCTTTGGAGGGTGAGAGACCTTCTGACCTTGACCTACTGTCCAAGGTCACAGACTTCCCAAGGTCAAGATAAGCGGGGGGCGAGTGACCTGTGACCTACCTTCCACATTAAAATTCATCTTTACCACAAAATAAATTGTTGGTACATGTAAAGCCACAATGTAGACGTTATTTTCTTTAGAGAACATGGGAACGCTGCCTTAAAAACAACTACATTGGCGATCGCTAGATGTGTTACTATCTAACATTAAAAATATACTGCGTGCAATAACATTTCATTTCCCATTCTTCAGTATAATCTTTTTTGTTTAAAATGAGTAAAAAGGGCTTCACGGAAACTGATTTCCGGACCTGTTCAAAACCTGAAAACTTACCGTTCATCCGTTTTCCAGTTATTCATTTCGTACCGTTTTCCGTTTATCCCTTTTATCACCTATCGTCAAACCACCTTTTCCTGCATCATTAACGTCGGTGTCAATTGCAATTCATCCAATTGTCAAAGACCGGAAGCTTGAGACTAGTTGGGCCTCGACATCGTGAATGTTACGCTGTGGTAGTGACTACGTCACATCCAATGTACCATTCAGATACTAAAGATCATACCACACTGACGGGTTACGTATTCGGAAGTGGTGGTTTCATTAAAATAAAAACAAAACACTGCGTTATCCGTAATTTGATAACATATACAGTGCGATCATCAATCATTTCCTGTGCCGCTCTTATGAAACATGATTTTAGTAACCATTTGCCGCAACGGATTTGATGCTGAACCAATACTAAACATAACCTCTAAATCTAATTCTCTTGTCACTTTCCGTTTGATCCATTTGTCAATTACACAAAGTGGGTAAATTCCATTTTAAATCAGATTCAGAATTGTGTAGTAGCGTATTTTTTTATCACTAGAAAATAAACGGCCTTGCTACGAATTAGGCTAACAGTCGAATCGTTTGGTACATTATGGCGCCAGAGAATCGTACGGGGTCGGGGAACAGTAGCTATACGAAACTTTCACCGCTTGGGTAAAGTGTTTTGATGATTGAAATTCGTTGTTCCGTAGTGTATCTTTGCACGGTAATCTCTGACAACTGTAACACATGTCACTATGAACCAAACAACGAAATTCCTTGACAAAGGAAACAAAAATGGCTGCCATTTCAAATCCGACGTTCCCTTTGAAGCAGCCTTTAGGTATCAAATAAGTAATATTGTAGTTCTTGATCAGTAGCGGAGGTAGTATTTATGTGTAAAAGGAGGAGGGGGCATCATAGACGAACACTGAGGGTTCAGAACCCTCCATGGAAAGCCGAACGCAACTTGGACGAAAAGAATTTTGAAGGGTTATTTTTCATCAAAATCAGTGAAAAAGCGTAGTGAATTGTTTAAATGAAAGCGGCTAGTTAAATGTTTAGTGGAATTTAGATATGGCCACCATTATGAAATGAAGACTTCTGTTAACTAATGTATGCATTACAATGTATCGATTTTGGATCACTATACGAATTTTTAATCCCTAGATGCTAATATTAGGACCAATAGGACAAACCCAAAACCGATAGAGACACCATGGACATTTTCGGGATTAGATATCAGCTTAGATTCTATAAGGAATCTCCACAAAACTTAAGGGATCTTCGAGTATTCCAGAGAATATCCATGGATTTTGAGGATCTGAAGGGGTTGACGTACAAAACGGGCACAATTCCCCATGAAAAATTGAACTTGATTGGAGATTGGTGCATTGGCATTAAGTCATCGTAGATCAAAAATTCCCACAAAACGTGAACTGAATGAACAAAAGAAATGCAAAATACACCACAATAATTTTTTTCTCCAACCACCTGAATAAGACGCTATTTTGTGACAGTGTTCGGTACCTAAAATTGACGTTTTGCGGATTAATCGCTTTCACCATGGCAACTGTACAAAAAGTGGATACTTTTGGTCCTAGTACCAAAAAGAAATTGACCTTGAAAGTTGGCCAATTAAAAAATTACAATCACGGAGATATGTCACATTGACATCGTTTTACATTGCAGGTTGTAAGATATTTCTATACATACAAATCAAATATTTTTTGCATATTCAATGCAAATAATGATGTTACCTATACGTATGTACAGTCTCTTGTAAAAGTAATGTCCCTCGGATACCTACCACTGTAGCATAGGCAACCAACATCCCAGCCGACTAGTTCAAGTTGGATTTGCGGGTGTGGGAGGTAGGTAGGTATCTAATGCGGTTCGTTTTCAGCAGGTATTCCCACTTTGCCAAACTAAAAATAAGTTAGTAGAATGAAAATGAATGGCATTTATTAGCTCAAAAGATCTGCGCTGCTTTAATCTATCCTTGGTTTAATACAATAGAAATTTTTACATTTCTTTCAATTGGTGCGTTTTAAATTTGGAAATAGTTTAGCTAAAATAATGACCTTTTACTTTTAATTTTTTCGAGTAGATTTTCTTCTAACAAAATAAATGTGATGATTTTATCGTTTTATACTGACATTGAAATTGATGTCTCATTATTAATTACTCGGGCCTCCTAATGGAATGCGATTATCTGCACTGGAAGCGCGACAATGCCGTTCCTTTTGTAACTACCACCTCCCACTCCTTTCAAACCCCGGGATGACACCCGCGGAAAAATTCAGCTGTTTTAATTATTTTTCCCTAATTTCTAATCATTTCACCTGCATGAAAAAGCCGGTTTAACTGGTAACTAATTTTTTTGTCAAAAAATATATACCTATAACCTGGACTAAATATCCTTATAATATGCCTACCTACTCAAAAATATGCAACGTAAAAGCTCTCCTAAACTAAATTCGATATTAAATCAACCACGACCAAGTATCACAAATGCATATCATTTAATTTCTGATGCTAGTTACAAAAGAAAGGTATTGTTGCACAGTGCACTTGTAGGGCAATTAATCGCATTCCATGAGGAGACCTACTCGCAAGTAATTATTAATGACACTGGAATTTCAATGTCATTAAAGGACAAGAATGTCACCTTTATTTCGTTAGAAGAAAACCTACTCAAAAAATTAAAAAGTGAAAGGCCATTATTTTGTCTCTAGCTAAACTATTTGCAAATTTAAAACGCACCAAACCAATTGTAAGAAATGTAAAAATGTTTACTGCACCAAGCCAAGGATATGCAGCGCAGATCCTTTGAGCTAATAAATCGATGGCATTCACTTTTATTCTACTAACTAGTATTTAGTTTGGCTAAATGGGAATATCTGCTGAAAATGAACCGCATTAGATAGCTACCTCGCACACCCGCAAATCCAACTTGGACTAGGCGGCTGGGATGTTGGTTGCCTATGCTACAGTGGTAGGTATCCGAGGGACATTACTTTTACAAGAGACTGTACATGTATTGAAAATGATTTACGCTCGCTATTTTTATTTAAACCATGTGTAACGTAATTTACATATTCCGTGAACGTAATTTTAATACGTATACAACCCGCCGTCGCGCGTAACGCCATCTACTTCAGACCCATTGTACTATTATCCGTCATTTTGAATTCAAAATTTGAAAAAGTTAATTGCAATTAATTTTAATTAAAAAACTGTATGGTAAGTTTTTTATTTCAATACAAAATATAACAATATTAATTGTGTATACAATAAAATGACTGAAACTGATAGCGACATGGATTGCACTCCGCCAGAGATTATAGAAACGGCAGAACATGCTACCTCAAGATTTGCTCCCTACAAAGTCGCGAGAGGTGAGAAGTAAGAACGAATAGGTTATAAGTTAACCTAAAAACTAGAGTGGCATGACACGTGAGGACAAGAAAGCAGAAGTTCTCATACTAGTAGTGAAACTGTGACTGAATCTAAATTCGAATATAATTTGAAGTAAAGGGGGTTGGAGAAAAAATTTTATGTTTTATTCGTACAAAAAATGCGTTTTCGGGACTCGGAAGGTTGCTGGACTCCGCTAACGCGTCGTCCAGCAACTATCTTCCTCGTCCCGAAAACTGACATTTTTTGTACTAATGAAACAAATAACTATAGATGAAACAGTATATTATGTAGTTCTACAACTAGGTTGACGTTATGGCATAATATAGGAACTTATTCCGTAATTTCACTGCACTTGTACAACACGAGTAATTCAAGAACGCAATAAAAGAAAATAGGTTTTTTCTTTAGCGCATTTCGTTCATTTATTCAAATTCAGACATTTACATATGACGTCCTCTCCCTGGGTTGTATATTATCAGTTATTACCCGTACATTCTTTCGATTGTTTCTTTTAAAATACTTCCAGTAACAGGTGCACGCAACCGCAATCTACTAAAATAGAATTTAAAATAACACGCCGGAGCTAAAATGGAAAAGAAAAATAAGAAAAATGTTACAGGCATGACGGTTTTTCCAATACAGAAAGCTCACGAAAATGAAATAAACATTACGCCCCTGCTTAACGCGTGCTATTTTTTTCAAGGAAGTTCCACGACAGTTATTCATGTGCAATTACTACGGATTGCATCATTTAAAGGGCGTTATCGATTAATGGTACAGGCAAAGTACGAAAACACGCATCCGTTGTTAGTGGACTACATAATTTTGTAGTTAATGTGTAAATTGGGCACTGGACCTCCATTTAGTAGTTTCACCGTATGCTCCCAGTAATAGGTTTACGCCGTCATATTCAGTTTAATTTCGCACTAATTATCCTTTTAGGATTATCTTTAGACTTCGCATTTTCCACGTTACGTAATCTTATTATATCCCGTATAGTTTATAACTGGAAACCTGGGGTTTAATTATAAGCGTAAACCACAATTAAAGTTCCGACTGAGGTATTATCCCCATGGAAATTTTTCTTGCAAAGACAATTTCCTTTGTCAAACTCCAAGCTAGCAATTTAATTCTAGATTGTCAACTGAAACTTTTCATTTTGTTGTAAATAAATACCCAGGTTCCCGGGAAAATCTCGACGAACTTCAAATTTCTTGTTGAAAGTAAATAAATACCAGGCTTTTATTATTACATCCCCGGCTGTGTTTTAGTCTAGAACTCTTCCTTTTTTCAATCCAAAGTTAAAAAAGCAATCTACCTTAACTGATTACGACTTGTACTGCCTTTCACGACAAATAACGTTAGTTATTATCTTGGTAAACATTTGAATAAGCATTAATGAGCTCTATTTTGCCATGGAACATAATACAAAGCTCGTCCACTTCATTAAAAGTTTCATCGTTATTAAATCATTAAAGGGTAGGGGCGGAGGTATGATCCTAGGTAGTGTAGAGAGAAAACAAAACGCTAAGAGATCAAAAAATTTAATACTTAATCCAATTAAGGGTTAGTTATAAAATTTCAAACGTATCTGCGTTAGCATCCAGTAATCTGTTTTAGAGCAACAGTGATTAATGTAGAGCTATAGATAAGCATAACAATTTCCTTTCCATTTAAAATGTGCGAACGTATTATCATCAATCTGTTTAAATCGCCTTTACTGTGCCATAAAGCCTCCATTTAACGCTAAAGTAACGTTTGCTACTAATTTAGGATAATTTGATTTTCGACGGAATTATTTATATATTTAAATAATTGCACAATTTGGAGAAGGCATTGTCATGTTTGCTACGCTAATAGCTAACTTCAATTTTAAAAATGATAAATCACCAAACTAATTTATCAAATCAAGATTCTTTTAAATGGTGATATTTGACAGAATTTGAACAATTTTATTACACAAAGCAAATTTCTAATAATTGAAAAGTACGTACATTACATTACAAATACATAATGCATAGTACCCACGTACAGCTCTGAATTTACGGACGTACATTTCACGTACATGGTACGTTATTTTGTAGTACTTTTTACATGCTAGGTAAGTACTTTATCGTACGTACATTAAACGTACTGTTATGTATGTTTAATGTACTTACCTTTGCTCATGTACATAATACGTGCTTTTCTGAACATGCATACTACGTTCTTTTAGTAGCAAAACGTACCGTGTACGTGAAATGTACGTACATGAACCGTAAGTGTACGTGAAATGTACGTCCGTAAATCCAGCGCTGTACGTACTATGCATTTGTAATGTACGTACACTATAATGGCGTCTATGACCAACATTTTATGAACATACTTGCCATTCTTGTCCCATCCAGTCTTTACATCTCACTAACACATATTTGTAACTTTAGGCATGCACAAACCAAATTCAAACAATAAAATTAATTTATACTTCCACTGCCCAAATTAGAAAAACAAACTCATTAATAACTCGCGGAATAACACTCCTGATTTTAGAAAAATGAACGGTATTTGCGCCATAATTCAAAAAAATGAGACACCAACGTTTGTAATGTCGGTAATACAGAAAACGCATGTATTTAATCCAAAACTTATATACATACATGATAATCCCATGTATATACATAGAATATCATTGCGAGGAGATATAAGGTACATGATCAGCTGATGTACTTTTTATGTACATAAAAGATACATACAATGTGTGTGATACTGGTATACTTTCGATCTAAGATGCGTATGCTGTTTACTTTGTGTGCCTAAACATCCATATCACATCCAAAATGTATACATATTTATAGAATATCTATACTGAAATGAAAATACATATGTCCATAATGGATGTACAATATAGTATGTACCTACATAAGATGGACGGAATATTCCCTGTACATTGTGAATTTAAAAGGTATATACGTAAGATATCGAATGCTATGTGGGTGGTCTTACCGCGACCAATCACATGCCGAGGAGCCAGGGGCTCCGTCATCTGCCGGCAGGTATGGATAAACTATCTCTCTCGCACTTGTAACTGCAAGTGAGTCTTTTTTGCCGCACTTACTTAAAATTGCGAATTTTATCGACCAAGCTTACCACGGGCACGACGTTGTTTAAAATTTATTAATAAAACGCGTAACGGAGAAGTGCAGATACATACAGGTCGTCCGTAAATCGTAAAGACATTTTTCCATACATTTGGAACTCCATGAATTTTTGATTTTTTCGCACTTTTTGGTTGTTGCGGTTCATGGAATAATTACTCGCTAACTTATATGGGTTATTAAGGTCCCCTAACAACCCTAATAACTCTGCCAGCCGTCAATAATTTCAACATACAAAAAATGGGTTATTAAGTTTGTTTAACGGCTAGTGAGTGCGAAAATCTGACTTATTTTTCAACTGATCTAAACATGGGTTATTCCTATAATATACATATATATATATATATATATATATATATATATATATATATGTTTTCGGTTAAGTTTGGCTACAGTATAAATTATATACGGTATAAACTTTATACCGGTATATAGTAGTATAAATATTAAAATTTAATCGTAAAACACCAACTTTGGCTACGAACGTTTTTACTTAAGTTAAGGCATTTTTGGCTACATGGAACGGCGTAAGTAAAGGGGGTCCTGTATAAATGTTGTTGATATATTCAAACACGTTTTTGGCTACATAGGAAAGTGACATTGCAGTATATACATGCGTATGCGTATTAAAGATGTTCATTGTTTACATTTATCCTTGCAATGCAATCAACGGTGAATAATAAAAGCATTATCTACTTAATGACCTTGCTTGTACTGCAGGAATAATAACGAGTGAGCTACAAAATTTTGATTCAGAGTTGGCCTTGAAAGAGAGATATACCTACTTATCGTGTTTGTATAAATGCCACTTTTTAACGCACGCTGTAAAATTAATTAATATTGGGAGTGACCTAACACTTCCACGGTCTTCTCTAAATCAAAATTTTGTTGCTCACACCTTGCAAATGCTATATTCGAAAAGTAAAATCGAAAAGCTGTTTTTTATGAAATCTTGATTTATGTACCTAAAGCGTTTTACATTTTTGGATGGCAGTTCATAAAATTACAGTAACTAGATGATAGCGCATTCTTTGTACTTAATGTCGCATTTCGAGAAAAGAAAATCTCGGAGGATTGATTTAGATTACTTAAAAGCGACAGATTTATCAAATTTGATTGATTGGAAGCCTTTGGACTAAAGCGGTCATCTCCATTATTTGAATAAAATTGGCGAACAAATGGCACTTGCTTAATAACATATTGTTGTGCAAATTGTGCAACAAACTGGGTTTAGTATCATATCATGCACAAATAACATTACTTTGACTAGGTTTGTGCTTCGTCATATATAGGGGACCAAGTGTATTGAAAGTACTGGAGCGGTCTGGCATGGATTTCCTTTGGGCACAAAGTATATCAAATTTGATTAGATTATCGATTGCAAGATTTTGCACTAAAAAGGTCATTCCAACCATTTGACCAAAATGGGCTAACAATGGGCACTTGCTTCAAAAAATATTTATTTGCAAAATTTATAAAATAATTGCATACAACCTACTGGGTTTAGTATAATCATGCACACATAACATCACTTTGACTAGGTCTGTGCTTCGTCATATATGGGTCACAAGTGTACTGAAAGTACTGGATCGGTCTGGCATGGATTTCCTTGGGCACAAAGTATATCACATTTGATTTGACTATCGATTGCAAGATTTTGCACTAAAAAGGTCATCCCAACCATTTGACCCAAATGGGCACTTGCTTCAAAAATTATTTTTTTGCAAAATTTATAAAATAATTGCATACAACCTACTGGGTTTAGTATAATCATGCACACATAACATTACTTTGACTAGGTCTGTGCTTCGTCATATATGGGTCACAAGTGTACTGAAAGTACTGGAGCGGTCTGGCATGGATTTCCTTGGGCACAAAGTATATCAAATTTGATTTGTCTATCGATTGCAAGATTTTGCACTAAAAAAGCCATCCCAACCATTTGACCCAAATGGGCTAACCATGGGCACTTGCTTCAAAAAATATTTTTTTGCAAAATTTATAAAATAATTGCGTACAACCTACTGGGTTTAGTATAATCATGCACACATAACATTACTTTGACTAGGTCTGTGCTTCGTCATATGGGTACCAAGTGTATTGAAAGTACTGGAGCGGTCTGACATGGATTTCCTTGGGCACAAAGTATATCAAATTTGATTTGACTATCGATTGCAAGATTTTGCACTAAAAAGGCCATCCCAACCATTTGACTCAAATGGGCTAACAATGGGCACTTGCTTCAAAAAATATTTTTTTTGCAAAATTTATAAAATAATTGCATACAACCTACTGGGTTTAGTATAATTATGCACAAATAACATTACTTTGACTAGGTCTGTGCTTCGTCATATATGGGTCACAAGTGTACTGAAAGTACTGGATCGGTCTGGCATGGATTTCCTTGGGCCCAAAGTATATCAAATTTGATTTGACTATCGATTGCAAGATTTTGCACTAAAAAGGCCATCCCAACCATTTGACCCAAATGGGCTAACAATGGGCACTTGCTTCAAAAAATATTTTTTTGCAAAATTTATAAAATAATTGCATACAACCTACTGGGTTTAGTATAATCATGCACAAATAACATTACTTTGACTAGGTCTGTGCTTCGTCATATATGGGTCACAAGTGTACTGAAAGTACTGGAGCGGTCTGGCATGGATTTCCTTGGGCACAAAGTATATCAAATTTGATTTGACTATCGATTGCAAGATTTTGCACTAAAAAGGCCATCCCAACCATTTGACCCAAATGGGCTAACAATGGGCACTTGCTTCAAAAAATATTTTTTTGCAAAATTTATAAAATAATTGCATACAACCTACTGGGTTTAGTATAATCATGCACACATAACATTACTTTGACTAGGTCTGTGCTTCGTCATATATGGGTCACAAGTGTACTGAAAGTACTGGATCGGTCTGGCATGGATTTCCTTGGGCACAAAGTATATCAAATTTGATTTGACTATCGATTGCAAGATTTTGCACTAAAAAGGCCATCCCAACCATTTGACCCAAATGGGCTAACAATGGGCACTCGCTTCAAAAAATATTTTTTTGCAAAATTTATAAAATAATTGCATACAACCTACTGGGTTTAGTATAATCATGCACACATAACATTACTTTGACTAGGTCTGTGCTTCGTCATATATGGGTCACAAGTGTACTGAAAGTACTGGATCGGTCTGGCATGGATTTCCTTGGGCACAAAGTATATCAAATTTGATTAGACTATCGATTGCAAGATTTTGCACTAAAAAGGCCATCCCAACCATTTGACATAATGGGCTAACAATGGGCACTTGCTTCAAAAAATTTTTTTTTGCAAAATTTATAAAATATTTGCATACAACCTACTGGGTTTAGTATAATCATGCACACATAGCATTACTTTGAATAGGTCTGTGCTTCGTCATATATGAGTACCAAGTGTATTGAAAGTACTGGATCGGTCTGGCATGGATTTCCTTGGGCACAAAGTATATCAAATTTGATTTGACTATCGATTGCAAGATTTTGCACTAAAAAGGCCATCCCAACCATTTGACCCAAATGGGCTAACAATGGGCACTTGCTTCAAAAATTTTTTTTTGCAAAATTTATAAAATAATTGCATACAACCTACTGGGTTTAGTATAATCATGCACAAAAAACATTTCCAAAAAGTGTTTTTTTGAAGCAAGTTCACCTAAAGCGCTTCAAATGGGAATGGGGAACGAAAAAGGTTATTTAGAATAAATTATTGATGTACAACCTACTACATTCTGTATAACCCTTGATATTTAATATCACTAATGAGCCTCGGTTCATGATTCTTCAAGTAGGTACCAAATATACTGGAATGACTTGGGCGGTTTGCTATCGATTTCCTTGGGCATAAAAGTTATGGACTCGAATATGACTATCCATTGGGAGATTTTACACCAAATGACTAAAATTTTTTTGCAAATTTTATTGAGTACAGTGGCACCACGTTCAGAAAGTCCCTTACAGGGCGAGCCCGAGGGCGCTAGAAATTTAGACTGTACATTCTCATGCAAAATTGATAACGGGCGATCAAAAATGACTTGCTGTTGAGTCGCCTTTGGAAGTTTAAGTTAAGTACGATTTCCCTTGTAAACAAAAATTCCAAAGGTCACTCGACAGCAACTCATTTTTGATCGCATGGTATAAACAAGTACGCCATAACGCCCGTGCTATATGAGTTGCATAACATCAAGAGGAAGAGGAAACAGTAAAATTATTAATTTTATTTCAAATTATTACAATCACATTGAAATTAATAACGCTCACATTGACTAAATTAACACACAACGAATTGTACATTGTCAATAAATTCATTTCTCGTAGAAATGTTATTTGCTTCTAACCAAGAACGTATCACTTCCTTACGATTATTCATCGTTGGCGGCTTATTTATTTGAACACTATGGTAAGGTGCGTTATCCATAACCACAATTGAGTTTGCTGGTAAATTTGGTATAAGATGCTTCTCTAACCAGTGCATGAAGTTGGTAGGATTCATGTCGTCGTGATAATTCCCCCGATTTACTGTGCGACATCCTCTACAAAACCAGAACGACTACTAGCATACTACGATGTACCTCTGACCAGCCCTATTGGATTTATAAACTTCCGATACTTCATCTGTTTGTAGGCATTTACTCACTCCGTACGATGGGTGAATATAGGTTTCGTCCAAGTATATAACGGGTCTTTTGTCACATTCAGGTGTTCGTTTTCTTTTAGTGTTAAATAACCAGAACACAATGTTACGATGTCACTTCTTTCCATTAACAACCTGCGTTTTTCATAACACTTCTTGTATCGAAAACCAACAATTGCTTGTGAGGAGTTTCCCTTCCATCCGTATAGTCGAGGTTTAAAACTCCCAACGATCTGCTTCTTTTTATCGATCAAAGAATTCGACTACTTTACGAATTATATTACGAGGTTCATTGTGAACAAGTTTTCTCTCCAAATTCATGATTTAGGGCTTCTATAACAATGTTTACATCAATTAGATACATTGGTAATGTTAGGTACAGTTTTACATCTAAAAATACTTTCAGGGAACTACATACCTTATAAGATCGTAGATCCAAGCTATACGAGTCTTGAAAAAGGCGAGTTTGTAATTAATTATTACATTAAATTACTGATGTCATTATTTACAGTAACAAACATAACCTATAAATAACCTATAATGAATTATTTGTTCAAAACCCCCATTGAAAAAAAATTTCGCCGCTCATGTACTTGAATTTCGACTACACTAACATGGTAGAATTTATATGTTCCTGTAGCCAAACTTTTGTAGTCAAATATGCCTCAGTTTACCACGACTAGTGTATCAACTTTGACTACGTAGCCAAACTTGACATTATGTAGCCGAACTTACCTTTTTATACGAGAAAGTGTAGCCAAACTTAACCGATAACATATATATATATATACATACATACATACATACATACATACATACATACATACATACATACATATTAATATATATTATATATATATATTATATATAACGAATTTCTACAAATCTTTCAAGAAAATACTGCTTAATTTCAAAATGGAATACACCGATCTATCGAACATAATACTGCTTACGTAAGTAGTTGCTATATTTAACGATCGTATATCTTTTTATAGTAAGAATTTCATATACAGTTCACCCCTTTTAAGCGTGAAGGTAGCGGTGCAATTCAATGTTGAGCTAGATGTCCATAATGTTAATCCGTGCATTCTAGATGTTAACTTAAGTAATCGGTGGTCTGCTGCACTAGCGGTAGCGAGATAATGCAAATGTGACACTCCATGGCCGTTGCTGAGCATACGAATTAAAACGGTACAAATGTGGTGTGTACCACTGAATGTGCTTAACGCACAATTTTCTCTTAACTATTAGTTACATCTATTGCAAGAAAACTGCGGATTTGGAATGTATTAAGTTCTTGGGGTACTAAAAACAATAAATACACATAAATTTTACGCAATTTGATTTGACATCTAATGATTTGACATTGAAGTTGAAAGTTGGAGGTACGTGTACGAACTGCCAACTTAGAGATGGAAAATTACCAAAAACAATGTTACAATCAAAGTCGTTGTAACACTGTTTTTGTCGAAAACAGTTGTACAAAATGCTCATTGTGACACCGAAATAGAATAGTATATTGAAAGACAAGTGTTACAATGCGACCTATTTATGTACGTGTGGGAAAATAAACATTGAAATAGGGCTTTTCTATTTCATAAATATCAACACCGAAAATTTCCCCGTAGCTGCAACGCTACGATAATTTTAATCGGAATAATCCCCCCTTTAGTTACTGAGTCATTCTTACGCCCACAACAATGCCGAACTGTGAATGGCCGTGGTTATCTTGGTATCTCCCTTTTACGCTACCAATCGGCTTTTAGGGCTGGGACTGGCTTTCAGATTTTTTGCAGAATCAGCAAATTTCCCAATTAGCTGAATCCTAGAAGTAACAAAAGACAATTAATTTACAGAGTGTAATTCTAAACCAAATCCACATCATGAGGCGACAACTACGGCTTAGAACAATCAACCCATTGATGAAGAAGATTGAAGAACGCTCACTTATATAATCGACAAAATAAACACTTGAAACTACAATGAACAATATTTTTTGGGGGAGTGTTTTCAAATCCTTGATACTTTTACAACTGAAAAATTTTACTTCCGCGTAATTCAAAGGCGAAAATTCGCAAAAAAATGTAACTCAATAAAATGCTCTCGTTACAACATATAATCAAAATAATTGCCAGCGACATAAGAGTTTCTTGTACATGTTTCCTAAACTGGAGATAGTTTCTGGGAAACAAGGAATTTGCAAACTTTGACTCAGTTCACTGCTTGTCCTGTCTTGTCTCCACCACTTGAGCTCCAACGCTTTAAACGACGAAACAAAATTTTGTAAAAGGTGCAGGCACGGCAATAGCGGTTGGANACATACATACATACATACATACATACATACATACATACATACATACATACATACATACATACATACATACATACAGACATACATACATACATACATACATACATACATACATACATACATACATACATACATACATACATACATACATACATACATACATACATACATACATACATTCATACATACATACATACATACATACATACATACATACATACATACATACATACATACATACATACATACATACATACATACATACATACATACATACATACATACATACATACATACATACATACATACTTACATACATACATACATACATACATACATACATACATACATACATACATACATACATACATACATACATACATACATACATACATACATACATACATACAGAGAGAGAGAGAGAGAGAGAGAGAGAGAGAGAGAGAGAGAGAGAGAGAGAGACGCAAAAAATAGTAACCTGTAGTTATGGTATACTTGCTTACGCCATGTTCATCCATTAAGTAATTTCTTTTTCACATTGAAAGGGGAATCTCGCTTTTTATGCTACATTTCTCTTCCAAGTACTTTCGTCTCTGCGTCTTTTTCGTCCCTTTGGTTTGGGGTCGTGTCCGGTTTCTATTTTCTCAACTGCCTTGCTAAAGGTTGTCGCTAACTTTTCCGTTCTGTTACGGTCCGTAAACTGTACAGCGCTTTCAGACGACGTACGCTGCACCGCGCATGTCTTCATTCCGACCGCGACCGTGATTGCTTTTGTTTAAGTTGTGTTTTCTAGTTTTCTTGATACCAGCATGGATGTGGATACAAGTGCAGAAGAAGAAGTGATACTGTCCGCCTTATTAGCGGATGAAGAAGAAGTGATTAACCAGAAGAGAATGTGGATTCATCCGATAAATCGCAAACGGAAGGAACATGGTGAATTTCAACACTTGTTCTCGGATTTGATAAATGACGAACGAAAGTTCTTCCAATATTACAGAATGAGCCACGGAAAATTTTCTGAGTTTGTTAATATATTGGAAGATAAATTGACTCTACAGAACACACGATTTAGGAAAGCAATTTCGAAAGAAGGAAGGTTATCAGTAAAGTTAAGGTAAGTACCTAAACACAACCAAATAGAACAATGAGTTTATTTTAATATTGTTATATTATACAGAAATATGCTTAGTATTTGGTACTTGTATAGAATATGCACACACATATAAGTATTTTAATTCGTATTGGTTTGTGAACCAAGAATGGATAGCTGCAAATCCTGGTAATATTGACTTCCATATGAAGGTTACGTACGATGAGGTAATTGAGTCATTTGTGTGTAATTTGCGCCATATGAATGATTCGGAAGGTTTTGGTTTGAATTAAACATAGGCGGTTGTCCCGAAATGTTCTCTACGATTGGACAGATCAAGCTTTTTTCGGCTTCGTGCACCACATTAAATATTTTCGATTGAACGTCTATCTGTACATTTGCAGGAAATGTCCGAACGGTTTCTTCCATTGAGTCAAAAAATTTTCCCCATTGATCTTTTGACGGTAAAATTGGTCTTGCTCTTTTTTCTGTTAGATATTTCTGCAACACAACGGCTGCAGATGTTGGTTGCTTCCTTTTAACCTGGGCATGCGATATATCTGGTGTTGATGTTCGAGACATAGAAGGCGACGTAACGGATGCACTATCATCTTGAGGTTCTCCTCCATCAGGTCCATCATCACTTCCATCTCGTATGTTATTGTCACCATCTACAACATTTGTTGTTTGATTTCTCATCGACAAAAATGGCCGTAGAAATGCCATTTGAGATTCAAATCGTCATAATTTCTTGTCTGTTGCAGCATCTCCACTACGACTTTCATGAGACTTTAATGCCTTTCTGTAAGTATTTCTAAGAGCATTTCACCTTTTCTTACATGCAGCAATTGAAAGAGTAATCAATCTGTTATGAACTAAGGTTAAAACTATGAATAGAAATGTTATGCTATATAAACAGATCATTAGGCGGATGTGACTAAAACCCTTATTTTCAGATTCTTGTCTACAGGGGATAGCTTGCGAACGATTGCATTCAGTATATCGTCAATCAATCATCAATCCCGTGCCGTACGATGCCGGTTTCGGACGCGCGTACTTGTCCTACACGTTCAAGCGCTGTACGGTATCGGACGGATGGGATTGTAGACCTAGAATCCGGACAGCGACATAACGGAACGGACTGCATAAATACGCGGCATTACGTTTAATTGCATGCATTTCATGGAAGCAGAATTTTACTGTACGGTAACGGACCGGAAGGGAACGGATAAGTGCGCGACAACGTTAACTGTATTTTCTATTAATCGGATCTGTTCTCACTACCAGGACTATCGGGAATAAAATCTGGATCATTATCGGAATCTTCGTATGTTATTTCCCCTTTCTCGGTCACTAGCAATTTGATTATCCCCCTGCTCTTCATCTAAAATAAATCTCTTTTAATAATCGTTGCCACGGATTAATTTAAGCTACGCCTTAAGCCAAGCTCCGCTTAAATTTGCCCGGGCAAACGGACATAAGTTTCCTTTGAAATATTTGTTTTTAAACACCACACCACATCATCTATCGGCACATGTTTAAACCTATTGGGTCAGGAAATCGGCAAGCAGATATTCTATACCCATCATTATTATGGTGCGTGTTCAAATTCTAGTTATGCAAGTCTTTTTTTTAACATGACTCCTCGGCACATGCTTTATAGTGAAGAAATGAATATAATTCAACTCACAGAAGTTTAAATGAATACATTTCATAGGATTAGTCCACACATATATATCTACCACAACTTTGTTTGAAAACATTTGCATATTCAATATACATATTTTACGGAAAACCAAATTAAAACAGTTAGGTAATTCGTCCGTTTTAAATCAATTAAATAGGGATTTGCCAGTCTCGACGAATGTATGCGATTTAAGTTTATTTCGTTAAATAAAAAGGTCTCTTCTTTGCAGAGGACTTCGTGGTTGACATAATGACACTCATTCGCTCATTTCGTACGTCAACTAATTGGGGGAGAAGCATTACCGCAAGTTTCACATTTCGTAAATATCGCTCATGCTTGGAAGAATAGTAATCATATTTCTATTTGTAGACCTTTAGATTAGAAATCCAAAAGTATGCACATATAATTTCGGTCCGATGATAATATTTGTGATGAAAACATTGTTACAAACTGAGAGGATTCAAGTGTACCTGTTGAAATCGCTGATGCCACCCGAGAGAGAGAAAAACGCTGGAAACCATCAATCACCGAATGTAGACATGGACTATTCATTCAGGTTACACACGAGGAGACATTGAGAAGGCAAAAAGGAAAGCTTTTATACTGAAACAGCCAAACTGTACAATCCTACGCAATTATTGGAGTAGTGAATAGGTAACATGTCCCCTGACGGGACAATTAACAATAATATCAGTTCATTAATATAGTGGTTAGTTTATGTAACCATAATACTGTTTATTATAGAGTAAGATAGTGTTTGGTTTGAACATTTTTTATAATAGTAGGTCATCCGTAAGGGGTTAGTTGGTTTTATCGTTGAATGACATAAGTACCTACCTACTTTATCATTAACCGTTTAATAAAAAAGTAAAGATTCTTTGTGACACGCTGCTGGACACCTGTGTTCCGCACTAGGAACACTTGCGGTTATACGCTCGAAAATTCGGGATTTCGACGTAATATTATTAGAATATTCCAGTGGCGTATTTACAGGGGGGGCATAGGGGGCGTGTGCCCATCGCGCGCGATGTCGGCATTCTTTTTTTCCTAACAGGTTACTTCAGCTACTAGCTACTTTGCCCGTATCTACAGCAACTAGCGAAAGATCTTTTTCCACGTTAAAGAGAGTTAAAACATACCTCCGAAATACTATTGGACAGGTATGTGTTAAGAATAAATTATGTTGAATTGCATAGGTAATGTGAACAATGGTATGTTTCAGAATCGTCTTAATGGACTTGCAGTGTTAAGTATTCATCGTCAACACGATGTCGATTTAGAGAGGGTTTTAGATAAGTTGGCGCGTCAGAAAAATAGACGTGTTAATATGTTTGTAGCGTTTTATTACAAAATACAGGAAAAGAACTATTAGCGTTTTGAAATATAAACAGAATGCCAATTATTAATTATTTAATTTGTTTCACCTAGACAACCACCTATATTGTTTTTCTAGGATCTATCGATTGCACATTGCGTTAATGGTCGCCACAGTACTCCCCCCTCAGTGACTACCTAATTGTTGTAGTCGCGGAAACGTACAAGCGGTTTAGTGTTTTTTCGTAGTCGAGTTGTTAAAAGAGGAGAATGATCTTCAGATGCAGTTTTTTCATTTTTTATCTCTGACATGTCTTCTGGTAGGAAAGCTGGTTTTAGACGATCAATGCCAACGTTGACACTTTTACCGTTAAATAGAATAGTGTAAACTTTCTCACTGCGCTTGATTACTTCATGAGGTCCGGTGTAAGGTTGCTGAAGCGGCTTTCGTACTGCATCAACTCTTAAGAAGACATGTGTACATTTTTGCAGCTCTGGATGTACAAAAACTGCAGTTTTTCCACGTCGTGCTATTGGACATGGACGAATCTCACGCATTTGATCTCTAAGTCGATCGACGAAGGTTACAGGATCCACGGAAGGATATTCGCCATCAAAGAAAAATTCTCCTGGAATTCTGAGCTGAGTTCCATAAGTTAATTCTGCAGGCGAACATTGTAGATCTTCTTTGAAACTTGTTCTTAGTCCAAGGAGGATAGTTGGTAGTAGCTCAAACCAATTAGTGCTGTTATGGCACATAATGGCGGCTTTCATGCTTCGATGCCAGCGTTCAATTAAACCATTCGATTGTGGACGGTAGGCGGTCGTGCGGCATCTCTTAATCCCAAGTAGATTCGTTAAGGACGAGGTAAGTGAAGCTTCAAATTGACGTCCTTGATCAGTCGTAATGCGTTGTGGACATCCATAACGAGACACCCAGGTGGAGTAAAATGTTTTTGCTACTGTTTCGGCGGAGATGTCCACCATAGGGGTAGCCTCCGGCCACCTGGTGAAACGATCGGACATTGTGAGACAATATCTGTGCCCTTGGGAAGGTAGGAGTGGTCCTACGATGTCAATATGGACATGCGAAAATCTACTATCTGGAACAGTAAAAGAAGTTAGAGGGGTCACTGTGTGTCGTGATACTTTCGATTTTTGACATTGTATGCATGATCGCGCCCATGACGTGATGTCTCGATTCATGAATGGCCAAACGAATTTCTTCTTTATCGCTCGACCGGTGTTTCGTCCACTAGGGTGTGAGAGATTATGAAACATATGGAAAACTTTTCGTCGTAGACTTTTAGATACATAAGGACGGATTATGCCTGTAGAAACATCGCAGGCTATTGTTGTTGAACTGTTATCAAATGGACAAAGCTTTTTCATTTCTAACGATGGCTCCCATTCAACAGCCGTTGTAATTCTCCATCAATTTCTTGTTCAGCGGCGAGTGTTTCAGTGTCGATTACAGTAGGCGTGATTATTTCTTCGATTCTGGATAAAGCATCAGCAACGACATTACTTTCTCCAGGAATATGTATAATGGAGGTTGTAAACTGGCTTATGAAGTCAAGCTGTCTAAGCTGGCGAGGAGAGGATTTATCTGCCTTTTGTTTAAAAGCGTAAATCAAAGGTTTGTGATCGCACTTTACTATAAAATCTCGCCCTTCCACCATAAACCGAAAAAATTTAATCGATTCGTAAATGGCCAGAAGCTCGCGATCATATGTACTGTACCGTTGCTGTGTTGGACTCAACTTCCTCGAGAAAAAACCTAACGGCGTCCATGAATCATTGTTGCACTGTTCCAGGACTGCGCCGATTGAGAAATCTGAAGCGTCGGTTGTCAGCGCGAGTGTTGTACCTTCGATTGGATGTGCTAGAAGAGCACAGTTCGCCAGATCTTTCTTGCATCGTTCGAAAGACATTTCAGCTTTGGATGACCATTATAATAGCCGTTTTGTCGTTTTTACAGCTGTTCTTCAGGTAATCGTTCAAAGGAGCCTGGATTTCAGCAGCATTCTTCATAAATCTCCGATAGAAATTTACCATGCCTAGGAAACGACGTAGGTCCTTGACGATGGTCGGTTTCGGAAATTTGAGGATTGCAGATACTTTGCCAGGGAGCGGCGAGCTACCATCAGCTGATATAAGGTGGCCTAAATATTCTACCTGATCAGCGCCTAAAACACATTTTGCAGGATTAACAATAATTTTGAATTCTTTAAGGCGCTGAAACACTTTTTCAAGGTGAAATAAATGCTCTTCAGGAGAAGAGGAACAAATTAAAATGTGATCAACATAACAAAAACAAAAATCAAAATCTGCTAACACTAAATTAATATGTCTTTGAAAAGTTTGAGCTGCGTTTCTTAAGCCAAAAGTCATTACACTAAACTCGAAAAGTCCAAAAGGTGTGATCACTGCAGTCTTTGGAATATCACACTCAGCCACGGGTATTTGATTATAAGCACGCACTAAGGGTGGAATTCATAGACATTACTTAAGTTAGACTTACACTTTACTAAGTGCACACTTAGTTTGGTTTAAGTGGAACTTATATTTACTGTTAGTATCTGTCCGAATTTGGCGCGTTACTATAGCAATAATGTTATGCGTCACCTTAACTATATCATTGAATACCACTAGTAGTACGCGCTAAGTATGAGTAAAGTGTAAGTGTAACTTAAGTAATATCTATGAATTCCACCCTAAATCTATTGTCGAAAAAATTGTCTTACCGTGAAGCTTATAAGAAAAGTCTTGCAAGTTTGGCACTGGGTACTTATCTGGGGTGGTAATGTTGTTTAATCGTCTGTAATCACCGCAAGGTCTCCAGTCTCCTGGTGTTTTCTTGGGTACCAGATGAAGTGGGCTAGCCCACGGGCTATTGGATGGTCGGCACCATCCTTGATCCATCATAAACTGGAATTCCGCCTTGGCAATTCTTAATTTTTCGGGCGAAAGTCGACGAGCTGGTTGCGATACAGGCGGTCCAGTTGTGATAATGTGGTGCACCGTGGAGCTCTTCACTTTAGTGTCTGGCGGTACGGGGCGAGTGATATCTGGGAATCGAGCCAAAACCTCATGATATTTTGAAGAAACTACGAGAGTTGTAATTGTTGGAGCATCGCAGTCTTCAATGCTAGCGACAGAGGTGAGTTGAGTTCTCGAGTCAATAAGTTTTGTGTTTCTTAAATCAACTAGCAAACTATAATAACTCAAAAGATCTGCGCCTATTATGGGTTGAGAGACGTTGGCTATAACGAAAGTCCATTTATACGATCGCCTTAATCCCAAGTCGAGGCAAATTAATTTTTCTCCATAAGTTGATATTGGTGAGGCATTGGCTGCGAAAAGCGACACTTTAGTGAGTATGCAAGTTGACTTACCCAAGAACTGCTTTGGAAGCACCGATATATCTGCTCCCGTGTCGATTAGATATCGAATTCCGGACTTTTTATCTGTTATGAAGAGGCGATGATGTTTTTCGCTACCCCCGAACACTGCCTCATGTGTCGGTGGGTTGTTTAGTTTTCCTTCGGCTTGAAATTACAGGGAGGTTTGCATTTTCTTGCCTTTTCACCGAAACTGGCATGGTAGTAACAAACTTCCTCTGCTGGGCGATGTCTAGAGTTACCGGAGTGTGTCCGTGAACGAGATTTAGATCGACCATAACGCTGTTGTGAACGTCCTCTATCGGTGGTGAGGGTTTCAACCATGTCAGTGAGCATCTCAATTTGTTTTTGCATTACTAATAATGCAGATGCAGATTCTGACATGTCCGTGCGTCTGGGAGACGCAGCACGGTTGACTGCAGAAATCGACCCAGAAGCGTATATTTCCACAAGTTTGTCTGCGACGTCGGCCATCTTATCCAACGTGACACCTTCGCTGGCAGAAAGAATGAGCTGGACATTTTGAGGCAAGCGCTGCACCCACAAGGTCTTCAGTACGTCTTCGTTAATGCGTTTATCTGCTAAGCTTCTCATCTGTCGCAGTAATTGGGAAGGTTTGTGATCACCTAATTCAATTTCATTAAGCAGCTTGCGCAACTGAACATCCTGCGAGTCAGAATACGCCGCAATGAGTTTCTTCTTTATGGTCTCGTATTTGTCTGTCGAGGGTGGATTAGCCACGACGTCGGAGACTTGTTGTAATACATTACAATCTAGTGCAGCTACCACTGTGAAAAATCTTGTGATGTCTGACCTGATTTTATACGTATGTAATTGGGCATCTACTTGTGCAAACCATAGGACGGGGTCCTTTTGCCAAAAAATTGGTAATTTAACCTTTCTAATCTCCTCTATCGTATCTGTTGTAGGTTCCGGTTGTTGTCGACTTTCCGCTAATTGTTTCTGCAGCCGCGCGATGAGCGTTTGTTGTTCCTGTAGTTGTTGTTCCATTTTTCAGATGTGTTCGCACGTAATCACTCACGTCTCAAGTCGGGGTTACCAAATTGTAGCGTTTTATTACAAAATACAGGAAAAGAACTATTAGCGTTTTGAAATATAAACAGAATGCCAATTATTAATTATTTAATTTGTTTCACCTAGACAACCACCTATATTGTTTTTTTCACTACTAGCGTCTGATGACATGATTATTAACCTTTTTCCACTTGTAAAGTAGGCTTTCTCGGCATTTGTTCAAAGTGGTTAATAATTTTTTATTATTAACTAGTAGTCAATAATGAGAACTGTCACGCTGTCACTTTTAGAAAACACACCCCGAAATTTCGCTCAATGAACGTTTAGACAAGTTCTCTAAAACGAATAATTGCCACCATTCGCAATTTCCAGAGAAATTACATACCTAAAATTATCACATTTTGAAAAAATTCGAACGAAATTACTCTTTGAAAAATCTCAATGACAGAACAAAATACGGCCTGTTTGACTTGTACTTCCACGTACTTGATTGACATGTTAAATTAAGAAACAAACAATTCTGTCCAACCGTTCACTTTCTTATCAATATAATATGTTAATTTAGAGGATTCAAGTGCTAGTAGTGAAAAAAATAGTATATATACCACGGTAGAGAAGTCTATTATTGCCTTCGCACCTTACACCCCTCGGCGCAAGCGCCTCGAGATGTAATCTTGGTGCTCAGGCAATAATAGTTGACTTCTCTACCTTGATATATAATGTACTATTTCTAGGATCTATCGATTGCACATTGCGTTAATGGTCGCCACATGTTGTTATAAATTTAGGAATTTACCTATTCCTTTGACATAAATTTAACCAATATGAGCTATCTATACCTATAGGTATACGAGTATGTACTTAACGATAAAACAATAAAATTGGAAACTATTTTGAAAATGGACCTTCTGTGTTTATTATACCCACTATATTTATACATGCACAATGCATATGCACATACACTCCTAATTTTTTGTAAAAAATTGGTTTTCTTTCTTTACGCTCCCCCTGTAGCTATTTCGTAAATACGCCACTGGAATATTCTTGTTTATTGACAACCCATTCTATTTCAGATCGACATCGATTTTATAGCGGGCTTCAAAAGTAAAGATAGATTGTTAACAGAATGGGAGCAAAACTCCCAAAAAACTCTTTCGTTTTTAATAACCGCGTCACAAATGAAAATAATTAAAAAGCTGGTCACTAAACCAGGAACTGACAGTAAGCAATTTCATTTTTTATGTGTATAAAAGAACAAATACCAGAATTATATACCAATCCATTGGTCTCTTCTAAGAGGCACAATGCATTGTGATTTTGTATCTTTGTTACAGATGGTTGTAATTCAGCATTATTTTTGGCCTTCAACTTACAAGAGTATCTACCACCTACTTATAAAATAGCCAAATAAGACAGAATCGGCAAGAAAAACAGTATATATATATATATATATTGCTGTGAAATTTCGTCTGGCAGGACGAAATTTTGGGAGTCTTAACTAGAATGGACAAGGGCGGTTTCAATGTAATTAATTTTCTTAATTTAAATTTTTGTTTTGTATCGTTCGTTAAGTACTTCAACAGAAATTATTGTTATGAAAAAGAGGTCAAGGTTTGGTTTGTATTGTTTACATTTTAATCTCATCTTTGATTTTATTTAACGTAGATTTCTGAGAATTTTATATCGCTTTTATTCTGTTATCATTGTAAACGCTTAATTTAATTGACAGGTGGATGTTATTTATCGCCTTTTCATTGTATTTAAAAGATAGAAAATTCTATTTTTCCTAGTATTTTTAATTTTGTGTTATCTCTTAGTGTCGGTTAAAAATTGATTATAAAATTAATTTCTACCTCTAGTTTAACTTAGTTAGGAGGGATATTTTCTGTTGGCAACTGGTTATCATTGGTTGTTTTAATTTGTAATTTTGAAAGAAGGGTTTCCACTTTAAATAGAACGGACGGAGAAGAGGAAAGGCTTTTTGCCAGAGTCAACGCAGAACTACGTTTCTTTGTTCTGAAATCAGCGTCTTGAGAGTTTGAAAGCAGATCCACATTTGCTGAAGTGTGAAATTGTTTTGGGAGTTTTGAAGTTTCAATCGTCAGTTCGTTGCCAGTCAGGGCAGTTTTTGAATTGAGTGAAGTTTGTTTATTTCGCTTCGGCGAGTTACCGCAGTAGTTTGGATTTGTGTAGAGGCCAGCAGTTTTGGAAGTTTGTGGAGTTTCCGTTTTACGGAGTAACAAGCCGAGTTTGCGGCAGTTTTTGGTTTAGACCTTCAGAAAAGTGCGTCACTAAGGTGGGTCGGCGCCGACTTGAGTGTTGTTTTGTGTAAATTTGACTTTGTGGTTTTTTTTTTGTGTGTAACGTATTGGGATTAGCAGTTTGGACATGTACTGAATGTAAGTAAGATTAAGTTTTAATTGTAGTTTTTTTCTTTGTAATAATTGTTTGTTTTCCTTGTTGTTTTGTTTTATTGTGTAACCATTAAAACTGAAATTTGTATTTCTCACATTAATTTCTGTGTTTGTCTTTCGAACGATTTCATTTCCTTTCATTTACTGTTTTCTTTGGATACTTGCTCAAGGTCCATTTTATTTAATCAAAATTCTTAAGATTGATTTGGAATTTAAGGTATTTGGTCTAACCCACTATCTAAGAAAAGAGTCGAATTCCTCCTCTGTGCTGGGGAGAGGTTTTGTACCGAGAAATTTACCAGGTACTTTGATAATTTAAAAACTTCGTTGATTGGACGTTACTGTAATTTTTTAAGGAATCTGGAAATGTAAATAATGCAACATGCACAGTATCTCAAGCGACTAAGGAAGACATATACCAACGTGATATCAATAACAAGACTTTAGATTCTGAACTCTCTTCAAGTGCCTTACAAAGCAAACCATGTACATCCGCCTTGCAGATGAAACATCCGTGCCCACTGAAAACCCCAAAAAAAACCAAGAATGGAATCGGTGGTAGTATACAGTTAGCAATCAAGTAAAAAATACATTGGATCTCATTAACGAAAATTGAAAGTCGCTGGTTGCAATAGAATCAGAAAGACTGGACTGCAAAAAATTGCAATTAAAAACAGAATTTCAGTTCAAATACCCTGATACTGATGTGGATTTTTCATAACTGCTTTGAGATTTTATATTGAGGAAATGAAACTTTTATTTTATAGTTATTATATTAGATGGTCCTATACTTGTAGATGAACAGTACATTATTATTATATTGACATTGTATTCCAAATTAAAATGCATTTGAATTAAACGTCCTCGTACATGCCGCCATGATGATCATCGTCATCATCTGCATCTGCAAATAAAGTAGTTATGCATCATTTGAGCAAAAAGCATGAATTATTCTTTTTTTTCCAAATATGACCAGATTTTCCAATTAGCGAGATTATTTAATCTTTCTTTTCTAGATAGTTCCAAATAGATTAGAAAGTTATAAATGTGAAGAAAACGGGCACTTTACTTCGAAGTAAATTAGCATTTCGTTATAAAAGACATTTGATGTAAAGCAATTTGAGTAATAAACGTTTTATACTTATGTCGACGTAATTCATTCTATATTGGAATTAGCGCAAATAAGCTTCTCTACAGAAGTAATTTCTTTTTTCTTATGCAGAAAAGTTAGTAAATGAAATATCTCATTTAGAAGAAAATTAATTTGATTTGCAAAAAGAACGGAATTTTCCTCGTACGCCGTTACCCCACAATTTCACTAAAAGGTTTCGAAAATAAGTAGCATTAACGTTCACACTACTTGTTTTTACTTTGATGTCTTCTTATACGAAATAAGCGGCGTAGGTAACCTTACGGACGATATTAACTAAAAGTGGTAATTTGATTACATCGCGTACTACGAAAGTTCTTTGATACGTCAAATTTACAAAACCGCTCAGATGCCTTATGTCTAATCTACATTATTAAGTATTTGGTTGAAAGCTTGGAGCCATGCCTTTAAACGTATTTTATGCTTAAAGTAGTTTAAATTCGTGGTAAATCTAATTTTGTATACTTTATTTTAAAGCATATGTTAATTTGACAGTTTAACAGGTTTGAATGAGCCGGTCTTTAACCGTAAGGGCAGGGTTTGGTGAGGTAATTGTAAACGCCCAGATTGGATGAGTTTAAAATGGGATATTTTATGTTGGTGTCCCTGATTGTGCAAGTGGTGACTTGTTAGTTGAGCATCAGACGCAACGTGTCAAAACTTTAACTGTAAGTATTATCTTATGATGATTCATTAAGTATACTAAGTATAAATATTAAAATTAGTGATCACGTTTCATATAGGTACTAGGACATCATAATGTGACCGATTCGTCCTAAGTTGGCGTTATTTACATTTACCCCAGTAAAAATTTTACTTGAGGTAAAGGTAAATAACTTTTTGGGGAAATTGGAAATAACACATTATCAATTATTTTTGTAGTAAAATGCCCCGAAAGTATATTAAAAAGAAGGGAGAACCTAGTTATTCTAAAGAAGATTTAATGAGGGCAGTAGGCGACGTTAAAACAAAAATTAAAACGTATACGCAAGTAGAACAAGCATATGGTATTCCAAAGTCGGTAGTTTACCATCGAATTAAAGGAAGAAATATTCCACTGGACAAAATGGGAGCAGGTCAACGTACAGTTTTATCTCCTGATGAAGAATTAGAACTTGAGAATTGTATTAAAGTTAAATCAAGGATGGGATATCCTTGTGATCGTAACGAAATAATCAATATTACCGCTGAATATGTAAAACAAAACCTAAAATACCGCCTGTCTCATCTACAAATCAAAAAGTAGGTAAGTGTAGAGACAATATAAACTACGTATAAATTACGAATTGGAAGAAAAATGGGACCACGCGATGCATTGTTAGATGAAGCTGTTTATCTTTCACGGTAAACACTGGTACATCAGACGAAGATTGACTTTAATATACAGGGTGTTACACGACCGTTCGAAAAAAAAAATCGGGTTGTAGAGGGCATCAAAACAAGCACTTTTTCCAAATAAACCGAGGGTCCAACGTATTTCGTTTGGGAGCCACCCCCCAAAGAGTGTTGAAATCTGCATTTCTTCTTTAATTTTTTTCTCAGCAACCATAAGAGTTACAAAGTCGGGTGGCATGTCTTTGAATAGGTTTTTGGGTATGCTCTTTCCGATTTTGCAATTTTTTTTTTCAAAATTCCTACCCCTAAAGGGCGCACCCCTAAACTAGGGTGCAAAAAAAATTCTGATTTCGACGAAATTTGGTATCTGGGGGGTTTTTTAACATGAAAATCACGAATCTGAAATTAGTTTTTGAAAATTCGAAAAAAAAAGTTCCACTGCAATTCTTGGCGGGACAACGAAAATAGAGATAATTCTACGAAATTTGTTGTGTACATACTAAACGAGTTAAGGAACAAAACTGTCGAACAGTTTTTTAAAATAACTTTTCAAACAAAAGTTATACTCATTTGAATGTTGGTCCTTCGGGTCGCGAAGTGTCCCAAGCCTACTAGTAAGCCATAATTTCGCATGTGTTGGTTGACAATGTCGCAAAAACAAAAGAACGCAACACAAAAAACGACGTAACTGACGTTTTACAATAAGGACGAACCTAATAAGTAAACATTCCATTGTTTTTAGGTAAATTGATAATTGGAAGAAATAAAAATAACAACTAACTTCACATTCATTTAATGTACCTTTTCGATTTGTCCTTAAAAGGAGCGTGTTCTTTTGGAAGTTATTTTTCAACCTAAGATTATGAAAATTTTTGATCATAGTGAAAAAGTATCATACGGAAAGTGATTTGACCTTTTCCCCTACCTTATTTAGATAATAAATAATCGATCAGCGCTTTAAGATACCTTGGTAGGTGTTTTAATCGATACATCGAATTTTTTAATCATTTAATGACCGAATTAATTCCAAATAACAAAATATCGACTCAAACCGTTAATCTTTTGTTTTTGCGACATTGTCAACCAACACATGCGAAATTATGGCTTACTAGTAGGCTTGGGACACTTCGCGACCCGAAGGACCAACATTCAAATGAGTATAACTTTTGTTTGAAAAGTTATTTTAAAAAACTGTTCGACAGTTTTGTTCCTTAACTCGTTTAGTATGTACACAACAAATTTCGTGGAATTATCTCTATTTTCGTTGTCCCGCCAAGAATTGCAGTGGAACTTTTTTTTTCGAATTTTCAAAAACTAATTTCAGATTCGTGATTTTCATGTTAAAAAAACCCCAGATACCAAATTTCGTCGAAATCAGAATTTTTTTTTGCACCCTAGTTTAGGGGTGCGCCCTTTAGGGGTAGGAATTTTGAAAAAAAAATTGCAAAATCGGAAAGAGCATACCCAAAAACCTATTCAAAGACATGCCACCCGACTTTGTAACTCTTATGGTTGCTGAGAAAAAAATTAAAGAAGAAATGCAGATTTCAACACTCTTTGGGGGGTGGCTCCCAAACGAAACACGTTGGACCCTCGGTTTATTTGGAAAAAGTGCTTGTTTTGATGCCCTCTACAACCCGATTTTTTTTTTCGAACGGTCGTGTAACACCCTGTATAATGATTTATAATTACTAAAATAAAATTTGTTTAAATCGTGGGATACCAGTAACGTATTCGCGCCTCGATTGCTATTGGTCGACAGTTACGAGGCAATCTGTAATATACCAACCTTGCACCCAACTCTAGATAAAGTGAAACAAATGATTATGCATTCTAATGATATGTCATTCTTATTTCAAATGGGACGCAAAGCACGGTATAATATGACGTTCAGAACATAGACAATGCTGTTTCTATGGAAACGACCGCGACGCGTATGCAATCGTCAAAGCATAGAGCACCGCAGAAAATGGACCGCTCTGTGTTGTACAATACATTGGGAATACGCGACCCCGACGGCAGAACCTAAGCTTGCTATTTTTGACGTCTACATTAAATTCAAAATTGTCAGAAGCTTTACGATTTATATGACCTACTATAAAATAAAGTTTTGTACATAGACATATCTAAGGTATTTGACGGGATTCTACTCGATAAATTACATAAATTTGGGTTTGATAATAGTCTACTTTCTCTTATGGTCTCACACCATGATGAACGCCAGCAACCACGGTACTGGAACCAAAAAAATATTGTGTCCAAAAGGTTAAAAACAAGTTAGTCAGTGTACAAACGGTAAACGCGGAACGCTAGTCACAACATGTTGAATAATTAGTGCAAGTGCAAGCAAATTAAAAACAGCAGTGTTTTATATAGCGCAAATTGTTAACAAAAAATTGAAAACGATGTAGAGAAAGTTTGAAAGGCACTTTCTGTAATCTGTTTTTTTGTTTATTTCAGGTCGCCTCGTTTAACAACATGCTGTTTATGGCAAAAAGTCGACATATACGCACAATTAGTAATATTAAGATGTGACATTTATGACAAATAATTTTCTAATAAATTACTATAAAATGTGCCAGGCAAGAATGGCATTTACATTTTCACGCCCGAATTGTTGCGTTTGTTGAAAAGTTCGTAAAAGTTGAAATTTCTCTGTGGGAGGTTAGAATTAATTAAAAACGGCATCGGATCTCCTACAGGAGAAATATGAATTTGAAAGTGGCATCCTAATAAATATTAAAGTACATACCGAATTGCGTAAAGTGAAGTTTTTGAAAATCTTAATCTGTAGAAAGAATTTTAACGAAATTCCTTCCTCGATCTATTGCGTTATTACCCTCGCTTAATACACAAACGCGGAATATTTTCATGTTATTCATTTTCACAGTGTATTTTGGTTCTTTTTATGGAATGTGTAAAGATATCCTTATGCAGCTTTACTAAATTATGTGTTTCAAAGGATTCCGTTATTAAATACCATTTCGCTCCGTTATTCTAAGAAATTAAGAATGTTTGTTAGTTATTTTATTGTTCTTTCATTCACTTACTTCGCATTCTGTGCGTAAATATTTACGTTACATTCGATACTGAAATTACTCGAAATTTCGGTGTTAGAATAAGTTATGTTGGAAATATTACAAAGCAATGACTTGAGACCCGAAGAAACCAGGGTGAATAATGGGGTTCTCGTACACTATCCAAAACGGAAAAAAAGAAAATATAGTAAATCGGATAGTCTTAATAAAGTTCAAAAGAGAAAATAATACTAACCGAAAGGGGGAACAAGGGACACTAAGAGATCCTTGTTGTGGTCTTGATAAGCTAAAGAAATAAAATAATTGGCAGGGTAGGACATGAACAATAATTGTTGTCACAATTGAGGGTGGTTTAATAATAATAATATGATTTATTGCCCAACAGAATCATATTCCAATTATAGGACAATTACTAATCTAAGAAAGCACAATAACTAAATATACTAATATCTTAACCGCTAACCTAATAAAAACCAAATTAAATGATATTAAACTTAAACCAGATTAAAAATAAGAATAAAGATATTCCATCAATCTTTAGATCAGATACTGAGCAAGTGTTAAATGTCACACATATTAGCAATTTTGTTAAAGTTGCTTACCATAACAAATATTGGTGATTTACAAAGTAAGTTTGTATTGGCCTTAGCACAATTGAAAGTATATACATTACGAGCCGAAGAACGTGGCACATGGAACCGAATGAGGGAAAGAAGAGATGGACAATCTAGGTTATTGTGTAACAAATTGAAGAGAAAGTTAAGGGTTGACAGAGTTCTGCGAACTTCTAAGGAATGTATCTGAAATCGAGATAACAGTAGTTGATGATCAGTACCAATTGCGGGATAAACTCTGTCCAATTTAAACGATAAAAACCTCAGAAACTTACGCTGCACTGCGTCCAGGGTTGTTTTATGGCAGTCATAGTAAGGATACCAAATAAGAGAACCATACTCTAGTTTTTTTAAATGACTACTACTGGTTTTCGAGCTCAGAAAGGGCGCTTTCCGGCCTTATCTGTAACAAGATAAAAACGCAAACAAGTGAGAGTGTACAGCGCGGCACATAAATATTGTGATAACAATGTCTAACGTTTGACACTCGGGTACTCGTATACCACAAACCGAAATGACCACTCAATAATTCAATTTACGTTAACTAAACAAAAGCAAAATTTTAATCGACAACGAATCGTCCGTATAAATCGATTATATTAATAAAATCATTAACGTGACTACTTTACGATGCACAAATAAATAACTAAATACAACAATACAACAAATGTAATCTAATTAATTCAAAATGTAAATAAACCAACACAAATAAATTCTTCATAATGCCATAAGTAACGTAAACAAAAATGGTAGATATCGGTTTCGGAACTTCAAAAACTATAGTCCAAGAGCCGGCTGCAAAATTCGACCGTCATTTGATAACGACATGGGGTATGTCGATAAGGTTACTAAAGACATAGTTTTTGATAGAACCGTACCTGTGCCAATTATTATTTTGACCTTAGTAATTATTATATCTAAATTTTTTTATTGTAATCTGGGAAATTTTTCGCGATCTGATAATGACTTCAAACGTATGTCATTACACACCTTTCACAGAATACATCTTGAAACTATAGCTGTGCCGCCCCCTTTGTCTGATGCGAATTATTGGCACAGCGATTTTTTTGCAACACTATTTTCAAATAAATTTCCGTCACGTGATAACAGGTTGAAAATGTACTCAATGGAAAGAGCATGATTTTTTTCTACAAGAATACATATACGTGCCTGTATTTTACCTGACCCAAGGAAGTGGCACAGCGTGATGATTTTGGCTTTACCTTTTCCTTTTTCACCTTGACGGCGCGCGAGTTCCGGGTAGACCCGCTAGAGCCGCTAACCATAGACTGGTTTGATAGAATCACGTGTACCTATCGTGATGTCAATCGACGCGAGTGTCTTATATAATGCCGTAAAAATGTCAGGAAATACATGTTTTTTGTGCCGCTTGAAGAAGGGAAATATACTTCCCTTCAACCCTGCTACAATTACGAACGTTTCACGTATGTTGCGTTTTCGGAAGAAAAAAAAATACAAGTATCACGATATCAATATACCAGATATTGGTCAACAAAATGTCGGTTACCACCCTGAGTGCAAGGCAAAATTCATGGTTCTGAAGAAAAAATACAAGGATGAGTTCGAAGAAATATTAAAAATGGATGTAAGTGTAATTGAGTAAAATCTCTTTTTGTAAGTAGTAGCTGCATAGTAAGGTTTTGTATGAGTATTAATCATTGATAAACAACAAAGCAAAAAATTTTACTTTATTTATAAGTTTGGTTGAAATATTAATAAACAATATTAGCAGTGTGAGGTGTGAGGGTGGGTGTTTGTGTGTGTGTGACGTTTTTATGAAGTTGAAATTAAGAAACCATTACTTTCGTTATGGGCTGACATAACTAATTTTTTCTAACAGGAAAAATTCGCTGCATCGACCCCAAAGCACCAAGAGGAAGCATTATTTTCCCTGAACGTTTCAACCATCAGTAGTGATGCGGATGAGCGCGTTGAAGATACGCTTGCATTTTCGTTGCCAAATGATAGTGACAGCCCTCGTCAAAACTGCGTTTTTTGCGGCACCGTGCAAAAAAGAAGTGGTGCTCGTCTAGTAAAGGCTAGGCCATGTAGTTCCCAAAGTACAATAGATAGCATAAAAAAAATTGCAGAGAATATGGATAACAAAAAATTACTTCAACAATTAGGAAGTTCAAAAACGACTTTTTATCATCCAGCTTGTTTTAGTTTAAATCAAACCAAGTACTCGAGACAGTTATCTGATAATCTCAATATAAAAGGCGATTGGCACGATTTAAGAAATATTCATGCAGCTGCATTTGAATCACTTTCTTCTTTCATTCATGTTGAAATCATTGAAAACGAAAGAATTTTTTTCTTAGCTGATCTTTTTTCGAGGTATCAGGCTCTGTTGTTAGAAATTTCCAATGAAAAATTTTGCAAAGAAGACTTTAAAAACTACAAAGCTGAACATTTGCAAATGAAAGTTTTACGCGAATTTGGTGACATATTGACTGTTGAACCGTCCCCTTCATTTCAAAAAAAAAAAGTTGTTTACAAGCATGAAATTGATGTTAGCAAGCTAGTACATTCAGCAATGATTACTCAAAATGCAGAAGAAACAAAAATTCAAGATGTGGCTTACTCTGTTAGAAACTCTGTCAAAGCAATTGCTAAAAGAAAGCTTCCCGAAAAATTGCACGTTCGTGACATTATTGCTGGAGAGTGCGATATTCCAGTTGATCTTTATAATCTGATTTCGAATTTGATTAACGGTCCTGACACGCGTAGACAGAAATCTGAACACGATGCTTTACAAATTGATTCGATTTGCAGTGACATCATTTATGCTATAACAAAAGGCAGAGTAAAACCTTCGAAGCACCTTACTCTTGGGTTAGCAATAAAATCTCTAACGAGTAGTAGAAAAGTACTCACAGTTTTAAATAAGTACGGTCACACTGTAGGATACTCATTTGCTGAAGAGCTGGAGACTGAACTGGCTTTCACGGCTCATGAAGAAAACGAATTGATACCACCTGGTATTAATATAACAAATGGGCTCTCCACACACGTAGCATTCGATAATTTTGATAGATTTGTCGATACTTTTACGGGCAAAGATACCCTTCATGACACAGTTGGCATCATATATCAATTCTCTCCCAAAACTGACGATATTTTGCATTCTTCTGAAGCATCTTGCGGTAATAATGAAACATTTTTGGATATTGACCATGTTGCTGAACACAGTTTGCACCGTAAGAGACGCAAATTCGAAGAAACTCCTCGAGTTATGGCACCTTATTTCAAGCGTAAGGCAACATTGTCATTGTTACCAACTGACATTTTACTACAGGCTGTGGAAAACTGCAAAATATCGAAAGAAGGTGCTGTTTTAAGAGACATGCTATGGGTTTTCTCGCTTTCCCAACTTAAAAAAGTGCCAATGTGGACAGGGCACAATTGTTTAATAATAACAGATGTAAGCGAAGTTCAAAACATTGAGTACATGCCTCCAATCAACTCCTCTCCCACTTCGTTAAGTGTTGTTCACGAAACTCTGCTAATGTCAAAGAAAGTAGCCGAACAGTGCCAGCAAGAACAAATTATTGTCACTTACGATCTTGCGATCGCAAAAATTGCGTTGGAAATTCAAAGCTTAGAGAGTCCTCTTTTGGATAATTTATTCATCAACTTAGGGGGCTTTCATCTGCAATTGGCTTTTTTTAAAGCTATTGGTAAATTTATTGACGGCTGCGGAATAGTCGACATATTGACCGAGTCTGAGGTTTTAGCAGCAGGTTCTGTAAACGGGTTTATCGAGTCGAAACATTTCAATCGGTGTAAAAGGATTCATCCTCTTCTGGCTGGTGCCCTTCAGATGTTGCATTTCGAAAGATTCATGTCAGAATGTGATGTTTTCCCAGAAATGTTGGTTTCACATCTGAAAGATGTGTTGGATGTTCCTCTTGAAAGTCACGAACACTTGACCTTACCTCCTGCTTTAGAAGATATCATTGTTAAATACAAAGATTTCTGTTCAATCACTCTCAAAGGACATCATGGAAAAACAGCACAGTTTTATATGCAGTATGCTCAATTGGTGAACATTTACTTCCGATTTTCCAGGAGCATCAGAATCAGTGACTTTGAACTCTATGTGGATTCTATTTTCGAAATGGCTGATATGTTCTTTGCATTCAACCAACCAAACTATGCTCGTTGGTCTTTGAAATACTTCAGTAATCTGGTATCTTTGAAAGTAGATAACTCTCCTCTATTGAGCGAATTCAAACGTGGTGCTTTTGGTGTTAAACGGACGGAAAAATCTTTGGCTAGGTCCCCAGTAGACCTTACACTTGAACAAACAGTGAACGCTGAAGCAGCTAATTCTTTGACTGGAATAAGTCACTTCACCAACTCAATCACAGCCAGACAACGCTGGGCTTTTACTCATTCTATGAGAACAAAAATAATTTCTCATACGCTTGAAACCGTGGGCATGTCTCAAAAAGATGATGTGTCACACCATCTCGAAAAAAACCGAATTGAAAAAGACGCAAAAGCTCTTGCTGCGATTCGAAAAACATTGGAGCAAAACATGAACCCGTTTGCTTCAACTGTTGACAAAGACAGTCTGTTCAATATTGCAACTGGAAAAGCAGTTGCCTCTAAAGTTTCAGATTTTTTAATCAATGTCGTTTCGATGGGCCACCGTCAAAAACTAGAGTTTCTGTCAGAATGTAGCGTTTCACCAGATCGTTTTGGAAAACCAATCCGGAGGAATATCATTTTAAATTTCGCTTCAGATTGCATTAAAAAGGTTCAAAAAAATTCTAATAGCAGCAAATCAGTTCTCATCAAAATGGAAAGGAACGTTTTTGGTCGTCTTCTAGCTATCGCTTTGGATAAAAAAATTGACATGGATTTGTGTTTCTCATATCCGTTGGCCCCTGCACCTCCAGCACTTGTTCAATGCAATGGTGAAATGCACAAAACTCCGAAAGCAGCACTCGCGAAATACCTAACGTCAAATGTGAGCCCTTCGAAACCTCTGAGACCCGATGTTGAAATCATCGACGGTTTTTACTTGCTGAACTTGTTGGGTTCGTCGATTCCACAAACGTTTGGTAAAATCGCTGAACATGTGTTGAGCAAAATTTGTAGTACAGATGCATCAGAAATCCATCTCATTTTCGATAGGTATTTGTCACCATCAATTAAAGACGTCGAAAGGCACAATCGACAGGAAATTGACGCACCATTTTCAATTGTCGGACCTTCGCAAAAAAGACCAACAGATTTCAACAAAGGTCTCAAAAATTTTCGATTCAAAGATGCCCTTGTTCAATTTTTCGCGCAACATTGGGAAGACGAATCTATGATACCTTTCATTCAAAATAAGATCGTAAGTTCATTACTTTACAGTTAAAAATATCACAAAAGTCAAAAATTTTCGTCTTATAAAATTTTGTCATATATTTTAGTGCGTTAAAATCTTTAAATTTATGTGTATTCATTAAACATGGAGTAATAGATTTACTTTACTTTTTTACCTACCAAATGCATAATAATAATAATAATAATACATCACGCTGTGCCACTTCCTTGGGTCAGGTAAAATACAGGCACGTATATGTATTCTTGTAGAAAAAATCATGCTCTTTCCATTGAGTACATTTTCAACCTGTTATCACGTGACGGAAATTTATTTGAAAATAGTGTTGAAAAAAAATCGCTGTGCCAATAATTCGCATCAGACAAAGGGGTGGCACAGCTATAGTTTCAAGATGTATTCTGTGAAAGGTGTGTAATGACATACGTTTGAAGTCATTATCAGATCGCGAAAAATTTCCCAGATTACAATAAAAAAATTTACATATAATAATTACTAAGGTCAAAATAATAATTGGCACAGGTACGGTTCTATCAAAAACTATGTCTTTAGTAACCTTCCTCAGGATAACCCCATGTCGTTATCAAAATGACGGGTCGAATTTTGCAGCGCGGCTCTCCTACTATGGTTTTCGAGTTATATTTACAATTTTTTATGCATATTTTAAGATTTTATGCATTTTTTAAAAGGTTCAGCATTTTTCGTGCTTTTTTAAACATATACTTAATTTTTCCTACCTGTTTGTTGGTATTTAACCTACACTGACAAAAATATTTTTTAACCCTTCACCGTTTTTCGTCAGTTATTTGCAAAAAGGTTGGCGCTACATAAATTTTTAGATTATTAATGAGAAAATCTGTTTGAACAACGTGAACGAGAATGTTTTTACTATTAACGACAATTACAATCTTGATTAAATATTTGGAATTCTAAACCTAACACCTCCCCTCGAGTTCATGACATGTTAATCACTATTAGACAAAATTACTGATGTTTTCTTACCAAACGTTTCGCCAACAAATTTGGCCGTTCCCGAACCTATAATTTCCGTTGAGGCATTATCTGCCAGATGCAAGTAACCTTTATATTCATTTCTGACTTCAGAAAAAATTCTCAGATCGCACATATGTGACGTAGCTCCGCTATCTAGGCACCATCTTTTGTATTTCAGTGTATCCGTTTCGAAAGTATTTAAGCATACTTCCGCCTTCGCTACCTTTTGTTGAACAATTCTGCAATTTTTAGCTATATGTCCTTTTCGCTAACACTTGTAGCATCGAATTTCGTTCGCACTACCGTTTTTCTGTTTATTCCTTAGGGTCGCGACAATCACTACCAAAATTGTGATCTGGTCGATCTAAACGTCTATTAACCACCATAGCGTTCGATACAATGTTGGATGTATCCTTCTTTCGAGCTTCGCTTTCTTCCAGAATCTTGATACGAAGAGTTTCTGGAGTTGGCAGTAAGTCCCGCGTTTCTATCGCGCATCTGAAGTTTTCGAATTTAGCGGGCAAACTATATAATAGCATTACGGACAACAAATCCGGATTTATTTCTACATCCATATCATTTAATTTGTCGACCGTACCGAAAAACGTATTCAAATGTTCACGTGTATCACCTTTATCTGACATTTTGTGTAATGTCAAATTTTTCAATACGTCGCTTTACGCGCAGGACCGGATGATTGATGAATCGATTCGAGCTTTAGCCATAATTCGCGAGTTGTTGAACAATTTTTGACCTGTTTCTATTCGCTAGGATGGATAGCTAAAATAATATCCGACATCGCGTTACTATCTTCCGTTTTCCACTTATTACGGCATTCGCGTTTCGTTCATCATCTTCCAGCACAACTTCCTTCTGCGTTCCATTTGTATAACCCCATAATTTATTTTTCACTAAAATCGCTTTCATTTGCAATTTCCACGTGTCAAAATTGTCTTTTCGTACTTCCGAGACTAAAGTGACAACTTCACTCCATTATGACAAGTACTGAAGTGTCAGTTTTTGTCCCGCCGGGATTAAATTTGGACGAAAATCCCGGAAGGATGAAATTACTTCACGTAGACCTCCCTTCCTGCACGAGGGAAACATAACCTAAAACCTGCCCTGTATAATTTCAATTTAAAGCTTGGGTGAATCATTACCATAGCCCAGGCAACACATCATTCATTGTAAATAATCTCATCTCTAATACCACAGTACCTAAGGCCAGCCCTTATTCCCATCCTGCTTTCGCAGACTTCCCTATCATGGGCTAAAGGTGTCGCCCCAGTCCAGGCGGCCCCCGCACTGTTGCCCGGTGCCATATACCTACAGGCCCTGGCCACATTTCAACCATGCTCTGTAATGACCTATGACGCCGATCTCGCCACCATTATGGCGCCAGCATTAGTGGGCAATGAACTTGCCGCCAATAACCGTATGGCGCTACGGTTGGTCAAACGAACGCAGCTCCAGACAGCTGGGTTGTCTTTTGGCCTATACTCAATGGCAACCTCTCAGTCTATGGATACCATGGACTTTGAGCCCCCCCCCCCC